>NC_088109.1:20650195-20980195 GCF_036370855.1 Dromaius novaehollandiae | reverse complement strand
ACATCCCAGACTGCTCTATTTTAAAGCCATTTACTGCCACACTTGACTCAGGTATTTCTAGCTTTATCATCTGCTTCGTGGATGACCCATGCTGCGGTTCAGGGGTCTCCAGTACCCAGCCCGGCACCACGCGACGTGCTTGCAAGACAGCCGAGCTGCGCTCGTGCCACCAGGGAGTACGGACGTGAGCACGCCTGGGACCCACGGCCCGCTCCATCACAGCCTTCGTGATACACGAACACTTGATCTTACGGACACTTCTTGAATTACCCTCATATAGGGAGAAGCTGTATATCCAGCTTATGTGTGCTCTCTTGGATAAAGCAAAGGCTGCTAGGCTGTGTAAGGCTTCCTATCCAGTTTGGGGTGGGGGCATTAATCCTACAAGCATCAAGGAACAGAGAGCAGGAGCAACCCTCGCTCCGTGGATAAAACAGCTCAATAGCCAGAGCTCTGAGCTGTCTTGCTGCCACAGCTCTTGGAGCTCGCGCGTTTGGCTTGCTCCTCTCCAACTGCTCTCCCAGACAAACCAGGGCAGGCTCGGCATTAAACATAGCTGCCAGTCACCACGATCCCTATAGGGAATTCAAGGGATGGTGCTGCAGTGTCTGGCACCAAAACTGCTCCCCTCCCCACTTCGTCCTGCGAGCAGTGTACACTCTGCACCAAAAAGCAGATGACAGGCTCCTGCAGAGTATCGAGAAGAGAGAACAGGGAAAAGATTGTGATTAACAAGTAGTCCATACATGAAGTCTCAACTCCCCGAGTGTGGCGCTACTCGATGGAAAAAAGTCTTACCATATACATCTTTATTTACTATACAGTATGGTTTGCAAAGCTATGTTGCTATAGTAGAACAAAAAAAGACCAGCTGTAAGTGCTTTTCTAGAACACTGTGTTTTTGTTTTTAACCAATATAACATATTTTTCTGCAAGAACTCTGCACACATCTCAGCACTGGTCACCATAAATTAAAACAGCGGTTCCTTCTAAGACGCATTCCTACAAACATGCTTCAGTCACACCCGTTTGCAGTTATACGCTGCAACATCAAGGGCCTTCACAGCTTATTTATCAGCAAACCTGTATTCTGAGCAGCAGGTGCCTGTTGGCATGTTCCAATTTCTTCTGCCTGTTTTCAAGTTCCTTCGTGCGTTGCTGTTCTCTTTGCAGCTTGCGGATATAGTCAACCGATGCTTTTAAAATAGTTCCCTTATTCCAGCGCATATCCCTTTGAAAGCAACACAAAAGAAGAAGTTAGGGCTCTCGGTGAGGTTTCTTTTATAATCACTACCATCACACCAGCAGCTACGATTACACCTCATGTTATATAACGCCCGGCTAATATTTCTTCTAAGTTTTTTAGGCTTTTGAAATGCGCTAGAGGGGGCCAGAGCACAGCCCGTCAGGAGGGAGGCTGCAGCAAGCAGCATCCCAGCTGGAGGGCACCGAGCCCAGCAGCAGCTCTGCGGAGCGGCCGGCTCCCCGGTGCCCTCGGAGGCAAAGCAGGTACCAACCCCTGCTCCCTGCGCTTCGGGACCAGCACCATGCTGAAGGACTGGAGCCTGGGGGCTCCTTTCACTGCCTTCTCCAAGGCTGCATGAAAAAAGCAAAAACCGACAAAACTCCAAGCAAACCACAAGACAGATGTCTCAGATATCATATAGCTAGCTATCTGGGCAGCGCCTCATTTCGGCTGGGTAATTAAAAGACTGCAAGGGAACTGGCATCCACCAAGGACCATATACGACCTGGTACTTCTGTGGAAAAAAGACCTGAGCTCCTTTAGCTCCCTGGAAGCAGTAAGGAACAGACCTCCTGGTGGCACTGTATCACAACTGGGTGATGGTGAGAAGGGAAAAGCCAAGTACAGCATCATATTTAGGTGTTTTAGACTTCTCCACACACACACAGACTTTTTAAATAAAAGCTTAGTACTGAGTATTGGATGAAAGATCCACCTGTCCTGCAGGTTGGCGATGTGCAATACTGCCTTGCCTGCTTTAGAGGAAGCCAAAGACCCTCTCAAGAGCAGTTATGGGCTGCTCCACCAGCCCCTGCCATAAAATAATGGAAATTCTCCCCAAAAGAACTTTGCTGGGCATTGATCCAGACTTAAGGGAGACTTTCAAGCTCCAGAGCAAGGGGTTTCCTTGCTACACAATCAGCGCTGGGTAAGTGTTAAGACAAGTTAGTAACAGTGAGGTTACCTGCCTTTCTGGACAATCACCACAGTCACTTGGGTAAATTATCAGTGAACACACACATGCGTGCGCACACACACAGAGCTGATACTTTTGGTTTCTTATTTTTTCTTAGAGGTAAAGGGAATATGCTGGCTTCCCAGAGGAACTGCCCTCCGTTTTCACAAAAAGAGGGATGGATTCTGTCTTGTCAAGCTACAACATCTAATAAATTTAAAGAATCGGTTAGCAAGACAAGTATCTACGTAGTTAGCTAAGTAGTGAGATTAGACTAAAGGTTCATATACTGACAACTCGACCTCCGCTAAGGCACTCATTGCTAGCATCAGGCACACCTCTGCCAAAGCACAGGGCCCTAGAAGATGCTGAGCTGCTGACTGTTTTGTGACAGAACTAAATTAAGACAAACTTAAGTTCCAAAAAAACCAAAATAAACTCCGAAACAATCTTCAAAAAAATCAAATAGAATCTTCAAGCATTTCTGCAGATACAGAGTTCTAAAATCCTACAAGAAAACTCAGAATTGTTTTATTCTATTTATTAAGATTTTTTTTTTTTTTTTTTTAATATACCTTCCTCCCACAGTCTCCTTGGACACATACTTACGGGTCATTTGACTTGGGTATCAAAGTGCCTAGTTCTTTTATACGATCATTAATATTAAATCTTCTTCTTCGTTCAACTTTAAGAAAAAAACAACACAAATGTTACAAGCAATATTCACTAAATTACAAAGTATACAGCTTTTCATTAAAGATTTTAAGAAAAAAAGACATCTTTGACACATTCACTTGAAGCTTAAAATCCAATGATGAAGCAATTTATCTTGCTCTTCCCCAAGAGAGGTTTGGTCTATACTATCAAAATGTGGGACTGTCGAAGTGTCAGAGATAAGCTGAGACACTAGAAGCAGTATGGGTGGGCTAGCACAGGGCTCCCACTGAAGTGTACAGAAAGGGTATGTTTTCCTAGAAAAAAGGCATCACAGAAATTCAGAGACACAAGATTATTTGCTCAAGGAAATCCCAAAGTGGTAAAAGGGGCAAGTTTAGTCTCATTCTTTAAGTATCCTCCTGGATGCAAAATTCTGAGGATACAAGTCAAGCTTACACACCAACCTTCCTGCATTAGGTTTACAACTTATTACCAAAGCCTATAGAAAAGGCTTCTGAATAGCTTAAGGCACAACACAGTTCCTTCTCCTAGTAGAGATATAGGATCCTTAAGTTGTCCTTTTCTATTTTAAGTCATAAAATATTCATTATTTTAAACGTTTTTTACTCAGAAATAAATTGTTTCTTAAAAAGATGAAGTTTATATTCTTATAAGTTGTCACAGAGTGCATACTGACATTTAAAGCAAGTCATGAATTGACTGCACACCTCAAATTTTAGACTAAGTTTCTTTTTTTGAGCAAAATTTTGCAAGACGAGTTTGTTAAAAGCAACTGGATCAGATATTGTTCTCAGTAATTCTACTGACAGCAACACCTATGAATGCTGACTACTATTTCAACGAGTTCCAGTAAAGAGAATGCTTCCTGGAGTTAGACCACTTGTTCGCTTTGCTTTCTGAAAAAAAACGTTTAAAATTCAATAGTAGATTTAAACCCACAGTTCAAGAGAATTTGAGATATTTGATCTCTTGTATTGTACTAGTTCATCATGTTATGCCATTACATGTAACATCCCATCCAGAGATTTAAAGCACCAACATTCCAACACTTAAACACCTAAAAAAGCCTACTAGAATTGGTGCAAATAGAGAAGGACCAACTTACTCAAGTTGTGATTGTCTTTCTTTTGCCTCTCCTTAGCCAATGCCCTTGCTTCTGACTCTGTAGGAAAAATACATGCTGTGCATGTGAATGAAGTAATTAGAATTAAAGAAATTCAAACAACATTTGCAGTTTGCAACACTTTTGCCTAGGAAGCCCAATGAGACTCGTCACACATGATTTACTATAACCATTGCAAAAAGGGCCCCAAATGTAAGCTGTGCTTCATGAAACACAGCACTGCTGCTCAGCTTTAACACTGTATATCTGCAGAGCTGCTATTCCCACGCTTCCTACATTGACTTTTGCGTCTAGAAGGTTTCTCATCGAGGCCCTGATTCAGCAAGGTACAAACCGCTGAAACCCAACATCCCCTCTCCTATGTTTATGTATGTATGTACCGCGTAGAGGCTGAACCTGAGGAGCAACATGCCTATGGCATGGCTGCCTGCACAGGATATGAAGCAGGCAGGAGTCAGAGGCCCAGCTCAGAGGAATTTGGACTATGTCCTTTTGCGGCAAGGTATGTAGATCACCGCACGACTCAAGGCATAACTTAAATGACATAATAAAAAAAGTGTTGCATTTTCCAGCTATAGCAATCGCTCTCATTATACAGGAAAAAGAAAGAAAAAAATCACTACTTTTAATAGCAATATTGTTAGAAAGCTATGCTCCCTGACCTTTCTTCATGCCAGTTGTCTCCTCAGCTCAGGACTCTTAACTTTGTTCCACACACTTATTTTTTTGGCATGCAACAGTTCAGGCAATAGCACAACTAAACTTGTTAGTTTGATTCTCCTTTGAACTTGCATTTCTCAAATAATTTTAAATATTTTCATGTTTGCTCTACACCTTTCAAGTTTTGACAAAAGGTGGGGTGAAATCATTAATCCCTTGACCTGCTGCATTCGAGTCTCAAAACCAGCAAGTGCTGGTTGTGCAGTAAGTCAGTGGGGACAAACGAACGTGACCCACTAGCACACGTTCCACTATGGAACCAACCCTCCCCTCACTCCAAGTTTCTTTCCTATATTCCTTTCTTTTTACAGATTACAGACTAATTATGTCCTGCCCAATTCAAAATCATAGGTAATAAGGGTTTCCTTTGGCATACTGGAAGCTATTTCATCTGCATACAGAGCTACCTCAATAGTGAGCAGTACCGCCAGACATACCCTTTTCTATGCTAGACTATCTACAGGGTCAAGAGAGCTTCAAAGGTTATTGCATGTCTGAATGAAACTTGGGCTTAATCTGACCTTCATTATGAAACAGATATGAGGTTTACAAGGCCCAAACTAACAGAAACTGCACTCCCATATGAGCAGGATTCCCATTAAACACTTCAGTAGCTACAGCTGACAACTCACAAGAGAAGAACCAGAAGCTTTTCTGCACTTCTGGAGATTAGACCTCAGCCTCTTAACAAAGTTTGTGGGTGGTATACAAAGCCTTTCCCACCTAAACTTCTGTCTGTCTGTAATAACAACATGCTGATTTTAAATCACTGGCTGTCAGAAAGCACTGCCAGCAGTCAAAGGGCTGGTCGGATCAATGACCAAGTGACTGATGTTAAATGGAAGTTCCTAGACTTCTCCTACATTAAATGCAATCTGCTAACACATATTCTGAGCAGCAAAAAGTTTGCCTAAATTGTTTCTTCTTATGGGTGGCTGCAGCAATTAGACATGTAACTTAGAGAAGTCCTCAGTAAGTCAAAATTGGCCTGAACTAAGACCACTTCATTCACTAATTTCCCCTCTCTTTCTGCCTTCTTTGCCCAAGTCTTTCACCACCATCTCCTGCAAATGTGCCAGCCTACACATCCTGCAAGTGGTGTGTTTAGCTTGCAGTCTAGAGCCACCTGTACGTTTTTGCAGTTGGGGCTATGAAACTGCCTGCAATGCAGGACCTTGAGTAGTCATCCTACCCTCCCACCCTCCTCTTAGTACAGTTCAAGATGCTGTTCCAGTTTTTCTAGCAGCCACAGATCACTAAGCAGTTTGGGTGCTTTCATTTGCTGCTGAACTCAAGTTTTGCAGAGTCATATAAAATGCAAATATCTGCCAGCTTAGAGATGTGGCATTTCCTCTGAGAAGCTGACACCTCAGCTATTAAAAACAGTGCTCTACTTAAACTAATTCCTGCCCAGAACCTGTTTTACAACTGAGTCAGCCTGTGAGTTTTCACAGCAGAAATCCAGAAAGGAGACAGACAAGAAAGAAGCTATGCCTCTATCAGGTCTGTGTACAGTATGATTGCCTTAATCTGACTTAAGAACAGTCATTTCTGGATCTTGAGATGAATTTGTCATCGGTTCTAGAACTGATCTCCATCGTTCATTCCACAGGCAAGCCTGCCTTTTTACCATATCCTACCTGTGGTTAGACCCTTTCATCTAGGAAAGGAGCAGAACAGCAAAAATAAAACATATCTGAAAACACTGAACTTCCCTTCTAAGCCTTTAAATAATTTAAATTCTGTATACATGTGCTTTGGCAGGGGGGTGGGGGGAGAAGGTTTATGGCTCTTCCTCCTCCCCACCCACTGCCAAGAGTTTTTCAGTGGAAAAGTTTTAGCGCTGGAAAAACTGATGTGATGAGATCTTTGGAGGACACTTCCTTTTCACCTTGATTTAAAAAACAAACATTCTCTCTCTCTCTTTCCCTCTCTACTTGGACTCAGACTATGGACACTACTTTAACTTGTCACAATGAACACACACACACATGCCCCCCCCCCCCCCCCCCCAAGACTGCATTTCAAGCTAATACATTTGCTATAAAACAGACTACAAAGCAAAAGGTAACTCTTCATCCAAATTTCCATTCCTCCCAAGAAATTACATCCAATCCTGCTTTAATTCAAAACCATTATAGCATTGCTTCAAGGTTGTATTTCAAATATATTTACCTGTGAGCTCCCTTTTTATATTAGGAAGATTAGCTGGACACGAGTTGCTGATGTTTAGCCCTGGAGGAGGCATGCTTTGGTTGCCATAAAGGTCAATCAAATTGCCAGACACAGGCAACTGGAAAAGACAAACAAGGAAAAGGATCATTTGCTTTGCCCCTTATGAAAGACTTCTACAGAAGAACGGAGTTAGCATCTGCTAAGAAACCTGTGCTCTCTTCCATGTGCAAACAAGGCTTGCGATAAGGTCAGCAAAAGTTACTCATATGCATGGGGAAAAACACCTGCACCGGGAAAATTTCTGTCCTCACTTCAAGAATGTGCAGACAGTACTTTAAATGTACAACAACTCAGACTTGCAATAAAATCTTTAGATAGAAGAGGTAGCACACTGACAATGATTACAATATTATTCCCCCTTGCTTTTTTCCAGTGAAATGTTTACATCTGAATCCCACCATTTCACTTGCACATGCATGCACATACACAAAAACCCTGAAATGGTCTGCAGAATACTCACAAGAGGAAGCCCCCAATTTTTCAGGAATATTTAAGAGTGAAAGTGCTTGGCAAATTATTACATGCTTGAAGTAGAACACTGTATTAATCAATGACATTTTTATATGACTTGAAAGCTACTTGCATAGAAAACATTTTATAAGTTTAGTTTAATTTGGCTTTTGCATAGTCTAATAAAAATACTCCAGAAGGAAGATTATTTTGGCATTGCTTCCTCAATTAATTATTCATTCTGTTACTCTCACTTAGGTGTGTTTAAGCAAACAGATTTGCGTACAAATGGATAGTATTCTAACAAGACTTACCAAAGTTATTCCTTTAAATTAAAAAGTATTTAAAGAATTTTACATTTATCCCAAGTGGATTATTTTACCTGTCCTTTTTTGTTTGCAAACTAAGTATTGAAAAGACAGTTATAAAACCAGTTTATATGTTATCTCAGTTGCAATTCTTCTAATCATCTTCACTGCAAAGATAAAACAAATCCCTTCAAGACATTGATGCTGCAGAGATCAGAGCAAGCATTAGCTTCATACATATGTAAATAACACCCGCAGAATACAATGGAGTGACTCTCAGCATGGACTATTAAATCCCTAATGACTGTCCTTGCCTGACTGAGACCTAAGAAAATTTGTCTGCTAATGCTGATAGGCACCCATTACAGCTCCAGCATCTTGAAGTCATGCTCAGATTTGTCAGGAGGCTTCTCTTGACTAGAAGGTGGCTCACAACAGAAATGAAGTCCCCAACTCAGTCTCCAAGCGACAGGGAAACATCACTGAACTGTCACCATGACCAGGCCCTCCTTGTAGCTCTTGAATGCAGTACAAGAAAAGGAACACCTGTAACAAATCTCAGGTCTCAGCTGCCCTTTACAGACTGGGGCCTGAGTTGTGATGTATCCACACTGATCTGTCACTGGGACCGCTGCCTCCCACACAGCCCTACAAGGCTGACCCTCGCATCTTCTGGCCCTCAACACAGCACTAGTGTCATACACCCTTCTGACTTGGACGTGCTTCTTCTATTCATGCTCCTAAGCATAGCGAGAGCACAAAGGACTTGTTTGTAGCCCAAGGACTTGAAGTTCAGAACCAGACACATGAAATCTCATTAGGAATTTCAGAAAGAAAGATTTTTTCAGAAACCTAGAAACTAACATTTCAAAGCCTGGGTAAAGAACTTGGGTTATAATGAAACACTGAAAACAGTCAAGGTCACCCAGCTGCTTTACTTAATCTAAGATGGAACCTGCTTGTTAAAACAGGTTTTTCATTTTTTCCAAAGGTGTTAACACAGTGCCAGATTTTCACGCAAGTAAACTGGACCTGTGTAAGCAACCAAAGGGGAAGGTAACACAGGCAGCAGCTGCTGAATGTGCACACTGGAAGTACTGCAGAAATGGCAAGCACTAGAGAAACCCGGCTAAGAGATGTACAACAATCAAAGCACCAAGGTCACAAAAAGGCGCCGCTGATGTTGCATTGACGCTAAATACGAGAGGATAAAGGCAGAAGTTTCCGTAATTCATAAGCTTTGTAGGTTTGTACGTATATGGGAATGTTTATCAAGGAACTGTTTGTCCAGCCTCTTGCTAGAAATCCATTAGTTGGATGAACTAGCCATCGTTTTCTCTAAAACAGTGCTTTACATAGTACCTAGCAATTCCATTACTAAGTCATATCCAAGTACAACACTCAGCAAACTAGTGATGGCTCTGTGACATTTTTCACCTCAAAAGCAAAGCCAGTGAACTTGTGAGCCAGCACCAAAGTTTACAAACACTTCCACAGCCTGTTTACTGCTGTAAGCCCTTTTCAATTAAGAGGTACTTGGAAACCTCCCTTAGCTTGTTCCACACACAAATCTCTGATTTTGCTTATCAATTAAGTATTGTTGACGCAAGTAACAAACTGGTCCTTTTATTCTTTGTTGGTGAGGGAACAATAGTAGCCTTTGTTGCAGCCTCAGCACAGCTATTTATAGGTTGTGACTCTTTAGACATTTCCTCTTGATTTCTTTCACCTCTACTTAGCTCAGTCTACACATATTTGTTATTTATTAGTAAACTAGTGTGCGTTTTAGGAACCAAATCGGTTCCAAAATAAAAATGTCTCCTACATCAGGTACCCTCCCCCTTTTTTTTTTTCCTTTCTTTTTCTAAACTAATCAGTGAAGTGCATGGTTCAATCTCCATCACTTCAGAAGGGCACAGATTCATTCAGTGACTGAAATATACTTTCTGCATCTAGCAGCTTAACGGTATCAGTAAGGAAGTCTTAATTCTACTACTTCATATCCTTATTTCACCATATGTAGTGGGCACTTTCTGAAAGCCTGATTAATCTAAATGAAAAGCATAACGTTGTTCCTAACTAAATGACCTGCATTGCCTGTTTTTACCGTTCAAGTTCAGAAATCATTTTCATTGCTTATAAATGGACCTGTGTCTCTTCTAAGAAAGAAACAGCTTTGGGAACTAAAGAGGAAATGATCTGATCGGAAGTCATACGTAGATGGGTAAGATTTCACAGCAAACAAACCTGGTAGTCTTCACGAGGTTTGCTGTCATGCAGCAAGCAGGAGTGATGCAGGCATACCCCAATTACTGGCTACATGGACTCCTTGTGCCACAAGGGCACAGAGTACCATTAAATGCCTTTCTGGACCCAAAGAGCCATTGCTGGAGTCCTTGTGGAAGGAGATAGGAAGAAGAGCACAAAAAAGGCCAAGTCCCATATCATCCCACGTGGATCGATCCAATGGAATATTAGAGAAAGGACTCCAGAAGAACCTCAATGCTTAATAAAAAGGGTAACTATCTTTAAAGATTCCTACTATCTTTTTCATGGGTTTTTAAATTCGCCTCTCAAATTCCAGGACAGATGTGCTTTTTGAGCCTCCTGAGACTGCAGGAGAATTCACCCGCTTTGGCAGAAGCCTGCAGTTATTTCTCACTCGAAGTGCACTGTTTAACGCGGCATGCTGGTGGGCTGTTTCCCGTGGAATTCAAAATGCCTCCAAGAGGGCTGTGGGAATCTGCTAGCGTGTAAGACTAGGTTATATGACATCAGACAATAAACCAATGCCACAAAATCTGTACTATGTGGTGAGCAGTAAACTTTGGCACTAGATAAAAAAAAGAACTAGACGCCAGCACTGGCAGACATCTACTCAGCCAGATCTAAGAGCATTTAAGCCTCAGGCAAAAAATTCACTGGAGCTACCCTCCATGAAAGATCAAAATAAGATTATGCCAGAAGTACGATTATATTAATGCTCGCAGCAATGTGAACCAGCAGACAGAAACAGCAACTCAAAGGTAACATGTGCCTTCCCTCATTCGCTCATTCTCACATCTTAAGTCTTTTCTTCTGTCACAGGCTTTGTATGTCCCCTTCTCCCCTTTTCCATTTTTAATCTACCACCTTCCTTATTTCTTTACTTTTGTTGTTTTTTGCAGGGGGAGGTTGTTGGGTTTTTTGGTACATTTTCATTTTCTACCACCTTCGTTGTTCTCTAGCTTGGGACTTGTCTCCATTTGGAAATTAAATCAGTTAGTTAAACTAAAGATATGATGTTACATCTACCTATTTTAAATAAAACATCTTTGGACTGGAGTGCTAACATATGTTCTAGCATGGCTTAAAATTGCTTACCTGCACATTACAAAGATATGGGAACTTGGGGTGCCAAAGACTCCTTCTAGGCTTTCCAAAGCTTGAGTTTAATGCCTCTGGCTATCTTTAATACTGATGGGTAGGAGCTCACTTCTGTTAGACAGTTTACTTCATTCCTCTGTCACACCAACTAACTTGACGTCAAAATAAGAGAAGCAAAATTACCTCCATCTGATGCCAGCTTGCATTTTTAAATCCATACCAACTGCATACCTTAAGCTCTTAACAAGAAAGCCTAATTAATCTCAACGGGACTATACAATAACTACTTAATTGTTAGGAGAAGTCGTCATGCTCCAGTTTTGTGTTTTCACAGGGAGAGGCAAATAGAGCAGGGCAACCAGAAGGAAAAGACCATTATACCGTATTTGCCATTTGTAGGGCAGGGTCCATCAGGCCAAGGATTTCTTCATTGTAACTTGACTCCAGGCTAATTATGTCATCTATCACATCATCCATCTGCAGAAGAAAAGGCGGATAAGGAAAATACAGTTATCATAAACAATAAAATACAGAGGCCTAACAAAGCACTTCAGCCACACACTGCTTCTCTGCAGCTCGGGCCAAAGCACAGGTGGGCTACGAATTTTTACCATACTCCAAATCATAGTCATAGTCCCCGCTGTGCAGCAAGGACAGTCAGACTATGAAAAACCTGGAGGCTTCACGATCTTATGCATTCTTCCCATCAGAAGTTACTTTGCGTTAAAACAACCATGCTCAAGTTGTTCCTCCCAAGACTGGAGGAGGGCATTGCTCCCCTTAGACCCATCCACCCTAGCAGAGGTGAATGCCCTCCCTCATGCTGCAGAGGCCCTGCTGCCTTCCCATCACCGACTACAGGACTCAAACTAGCTGCCTACGCTATTCTCGTGCATCTACTTGTGGGTTAAAAACCTGCACACAGACAGACCTGCACCGAGCAGGGCTGGAGGAGCTGACATCTGCAGGGCAAAGGCAGCAGCACCAAGGATTGCAGGTGAAAGACTCCCCTTCCACAAAAGGGGAATCCATTTGGCTGGTTTCCCCAACACGCCCTCCCAGCAAGCACCACTCAAGAGCATGATGTTAAGTGGTGCAAGCAATCTTCTTCCTGGGACTGGGCTTTATTAACATGCCTCCATAAGCTCCTGCACAGTCAGGAGAAACGGAGACCTCCAAAGCATCAGGTTAGGCGCTCTGGACTATCCCGTAGGATCGCCCATTTCTTTTCATTGCCTATAAGGAGCTTAACAACAGTAATCAGCAAAGTCAATGCCTAAAGTTGATGGTAGAAATAGCAGTAGAGGGGATTTTCACATCAGCTCAGGAAAGCATAAGCCTAGAACAAAACATCTAGAATGAGGGCAAGAAGGGGACTAACAGTTATAGCCCATATCCTAAATACTGTTACTAGGAATAAAGACATTTTGCTAAAAAAAGGAAGGATGACTACCGAAGACAAGTTACCATGGATTTATTACAACCTACTCAACTCACAATTTTAAATGCAAGTGTGATCTGTCTAGAAATGGGGCCTTGGAAACTATCCGAACAGCAACACATACATGTAGGTCTTAAAAGATGTGGTCTTGAGGAAACTGCATCAGAAAAGATATCCTGATAGGGGATCTTAAAACACGGTTGATAGGATGTTCTGCTATCACGTTACAGTTTTAGAAAAGCATCTGCCCTTTTCAGATGTTTTAAAGCATTTTTCAAGTCAACTCTGATGTGCAAGGACATGGCAGACTTACAAACCGTGACTTTGTTTTCTCAATTTTATGGTTAACTTTTTAAAGACATTACAGGGTAAGTTTACTATTTAGCGTAATTTCAAAGAAACATTATTAAAAAAGGGTTCTGTGCTCCAACTCCTGTGTCATCCAGTACCTGCATGCATGATGCTCGTGAGTGTGTATTCAGAGCCGGGCACTCATTCTCAACCCTGCTTTGCTCTTCAAATTTATAAAATCCCTGCAGAAATAAAAAGGAAAAAAAAAAAAAAAAAAAGCAAAGCATGGATCTGAGTTCACGGCACAGTCTGAGTCCCAAAAGGAGCATAACTGAAACAGTGTCATGCACACACGTGCCTGATGACACAGCAAAGTGAAGCTGTAAATACCCTGAGAAAAAGCATTTGGGCACAGCTGGGAATCAGAGGATGGGACTATTTGATTTTCATTTCTTTTGAAGCTATAGAGCACAAACAACTTCTCCTGCATGTGTAAAACCCATTCTATAATAACTGTTGCTCAAACTAAGTTTGATAAAAGCTTCCTCCCAGAGTGCATCTGTTTTTGTATTAAAAAGGTGGCATGAAGGCAGGCGGGGGAGGAAGGGGAAGCTTTACAATCATCTCTAATTTGTCAAGTTGCAAAATGTTAACCTCGTGAGTCTTACTCTTGTTAGCATCGTTCAAATAACCTCCCCTCTGCATCTCAGCACACATCCTCATAACATCCAATTAAATTTTTGCTGGAAATAGTAAGACAAAACTGCAAAGGACTTCTACCTATAAGCTAGTGAGGTCTTCATTCACAACACTGGGCTCCTCCTGAAACAGCGCTCAGTAAGATTTTATGATATATTAGCTGGGACAATCTGGAGTTTTGGCTAAGCAGACTCACTCAAGTTTTACTGTAAAAATATCTAGAAGTCTAAAATATCTCAAAAAGCTTTGTGTTTTTCAATTATTTTTGTTATGCTCTTTGCTCTTTATACACCAAATGAGCCATAAATAACCTATTCCAGAAAGCTACAGAACACAAGACTGCTTTATAGTCTCCAAAGGTCAATTATTCATTGTGTGCATTGAGCAAGCAAAAGAAAAGTTTTAATAGGCATAAACTAGCTAAAATAGTTCAAAAAAAGAAGTTACTGGGACAAGAGTTTTTTGGCCCAAATATTCTATGCAAATATATAATTATCGGGCAGACACAGAGGTAGCAAATGCATTTTCAAAGTCAAAGGCTGAGAAAAGAACATAAACTTAACATCCTAACAAGGAGCAAATCTGGTTGAAAATTATTAATAGAAAGAAAGTGGAGACTGCAATTCCATTTTAAAGAATATACACAGTGGGAGCATATTACCTCTTTTTCACAGTTGGAGTTGAGGGTGAGCATAGCCATTGGACTGTTGGGTGCACTGCTTCCCGTTCCAGGTGGCATGACATGATCCCCCGGCTGGTTTGGACAGGGCAAGCTCAGAGCTTGGTTGGCATGTTTATTTGCTAGAGTGGTAGAGAGGTACTGCTTTACCTGCTGCCGCTGGGCTTGCTGAATATGGTACTTGGTTGGGTTCTCAAGGTGAGTCTGCACCTGAAAGTACAGGATTTAAAAAAAGTGCTTCATTGTTTCACGACGTCATTGAAAGTGCTATCAATGCGACGTATACATTTGTGACATGCATATTAGCTAAGCGTTTGACTCAAAGTACAAATCCGTGCACCTCCAAGGAAGTCAACGGTGCTTCAACAATTCACATTGGGTAGCAAGAAAACCAGTTTATGAGCTAGTGTTTCCACAACCAACTTCTTAATCACAAAACAAGAAGTTCTATTTATTTTTCTACAACCAGATTTTTCACTTAAAACCAATACTCAAGTTTTCCAATTTACACAGATACTTCCAAACAAATGTTCTCCGACCTTAAGCTACACGACATTTAGTTTTCACTGAAATATGGAGAAATAAGTTGCACAGCAGGATTCTTTTTTACTTGTTAATAACTACCAATTAAAGCCAAATAGTATAGATTGCTATCCCATATCAGACGTCAAGTAAGAGGTAGACTAAAAGGTTAGGTGGATTTTAGTTAAAAGTAACACGTTATTTAAAGAACAAATACACCATTTTTGCCTCCAAAATATTTATATCTTTGATATATGCGGCCTAAACCATACACAAATAAGACAGCCTGTTTAAAAACACATTACGCAAATAAGATGCAAGAAAAGTTTCAATTCAGACCAACCAATGTTGTCATAATTTGCAATTTTGATATTTAAGATAAGCTTTTCAGGACTACTAGATTTTTTTTTTAAATACACCAAATATGAAGAACCTTATTGAATGATTTGTGTGCATCCGGAATAAGCACTAGAAGAAAGGCAATTTTTTCCCCGCAAATTTTCACCGCACCTCAGAAAGCTTTTTGCCACCTTCGACCGTTAGCTCTTATCAGAGAACAGCAAAAAAACAAAAATACAACAACACTGAGAAGCTTGTTCTTTTTAAACAGTTCTGTTAAAGTGACTCTTACTGCAGTTACAAGTGACTCCACTTATTTTTGTGGAAAAAAAATAAATAAAACATACCAGATTCCACGCAGATAAAAAGGATTTCCAGGGTACCATAAGCCTTTTTAGCAACAAGTTTTAAAAAATATATATATATTTTACAGTAAAAACTCACCTGATAATGATTATACTCAAGCATTTCCAGCATAATACTTATAGGTTGTGAGAGAAGTGACTGAAATATCCTTAGTTTTATGCAATTCCAGTTGGGAGAGATTCACATATGGAAGCACCATAAACAAGCTACCCCAAAACAGCAGAAAAAATCTGAATGCCACTGCCAAGACTTATAGTAACCTAGGCTAATTAGCTACGCATGTAGAGAAACAAACAGTTCACACAGGGGCTCTTCTTGGAAGCTATGCAAGTTTAGCCCTAAGTATTGGTATTATTTTTCCCCCCCGGCTTTGACGTCATGTTTTCTCATAAACATAAAAGGACCTTTTAAGTGATGGGCTATCAAAGTCAGATTGACAGTTAGCTCAAGGCTAATTCGCTATTCATCTTTCGTTCCAGTCATACTAACAGACAATGGTATTTTTCTTTAGCAATAAGGTTAAAAGTTTTTAAGTACAGAGTAAGGAATAACTGAAATATCCTGCAAGCCTAACGCACTATCATTGCAGTGGGGTGCACTGAGTAAATCCATAGGGCTCTGCAGCCTCATCTCCGGCTCCTGGTCGTTGGCACACCAAAGACCCTTCTTCCCAGGCACGGCATCAGAAGTTGCCCAACTTATTGTCCAACGTCTCTGCTGCACAGAGAAGCACGCTCAGGATACTGTTTCCAGGGAGCCTAATTTGTGATTTGTTGCACTATTACAACGGATCTCTATAGTGTATCGTGATGTGTTTAAGTATAGCACTCGCTTTGTCAGGCCCAAACTGTGCAGTTTTACTGTCACCAGTAGTTAAGAGCAGTTCTGCTGCCCCAACAAATCTATTTTTCACTTAGATTTTCATCTTCCAAGTAGACAGAGTCATCAGTAAACAAGTTAATTTTCTTATCTCTTATCTTTAAACATACATTGTTTTAAAAACAAGCCCTATTTGTCTGACAGACTTTGCACAGGCTTTTCCCTTCCCAGGCATCAGATACCACTCCCATCCTTCAACCTCACTAGTCCATTGGAGTTGGGGTGACTTGGCATGGAACAAGGCTCTTCTGTCTGCATCCACCACTTATCCGTCCTCCATACTCCTAGGAGAGAGACCCAGCAAAATGCAGTTTTGTATCAGTGAAGATCTGGACCTGGGCAATTATTCCTTACTCGAAGCTAACGATGGACTGACAGGAGACTGCCTTCCCTATCTGCGTTTGCTATGCAAATGCCTCTTGGGTCCACAGGTCCCTGCTTCACCCATTGTGTATCAGGCAAACTACCTTTTCCCTTACCTTCTCGCACTCAAGGTCAGGAGAGAAGAACTAAGATTTTGGCATGAGAAAGGCCCAAAGAGGGAAGTAACAGTAACAAAGCTCCCACTGAAAGGCTAAAGCTAAGATTTGGCATGTGCAGCCTAACAAACAGATCTATGCTGACCTTTTAGAAGAGTTCGTCATTTGGCTGTACTATCTCCACACACAGTCCTTGTTGAATGAATTTTAAGACTGATGATAGCAGAACTTGCAAAATACTTGTGCATTTATCAGCATAATTTATAGATTTATTAATATCCAGAACAGATTTCACTACACATCAAGTTTTGAAACACTTACAGCCTATGTGACATAGGATTTTTGTTGGCAAAAAAATACTCTTCTCAATAGGATGCACTTTCCCCAAGAACTTCTTGCATCATCTTACAATACCATATTTTATCTTATTTTACATTCTTTTCTAGCTTATGAAGCTACTCCATGACAGAATCGCTCTCTCTTTTTCTGTTTTTAAATGGGCCATGTTGCCCTCTGTACACCAGGGAAGGCAAGGAAAAAAAAGTCATGAATCTGAAGCAAAGCTTCTGAACCTTCTCAGTCACCAAAGGAAGGCATCTCCTTTTAAACTGCATCAGATATTAGGGCATCATTTAGTAACAGTGTCATACAAATAAAATCCTGCCTCCAAGTATACAAAGTTCTTGACAGAAAAGCAAGAATAGCACAAAAACGTCAGGTTCTTTAGTTAGAACATATTAGGCCAACCACTGAAGACTTCTTCCCATCAGAAACTGGGAAGACATTAGATTGCCTTTGTGGAAAACTTTCCAGAAGAATGTCATCACCATATACTACATATGCACTGTTCTCCAAGGACATTTAACTGGACTTGAGAGGATGACAAAAGATCAGTGGTCAGGAGGACACACAGAACTGCCTTTTCTGTCTTTAGACTGCTCTGAAATGATGCAAAGGAGAGGTTCAGGGACTGACCATTTCCTTTGAATCTGTAACGGATCAAATACTTCCCCACATTAGAATACAAAAACATCCAAGCTGTCTCCAAAGAGTCCCACAAGGCTGTTGCACAACTCTTCCACCTCCGCGTGTCAGCGTAACAAGGGCAGGAGATCCCACAGGGTCAAAACGGTTTCACCACACTTTCCGTCTTGGATGGACGTACCAGTTTCAACTACCCTTGCTCTGTACAAGCGTGAGGCCTGACAGGCTACACAGACGGCATCTGAGAAACATCACTAGATTCTTCATTGCCCTCTTGGGCTGTCCTATGAGCTCCCTTTGCTGTTGAAATCTGGTAGGGCTACCTCTATAAATTCAATGCTTTTTGTTGAGACTATCTTTGTGTCTTTGATCTCGCACATCATTTTCTGGAGTCTCTATATCAAATACATGCCCAAGTAAGCACATCTGGACTCTGTCCCGAGATGTACTATTAGTATAGTACAACCCACTGTCAGCCTGTAGACAGGTCAAAAGGCAGCATTACCTTTTCTGTGACAAGTAACACAAAATATCTCACAAGCAAAGAGCTGCAAAACAAACCCTAAAAAGATATGCAACTACCCTGGATCTGAAACTATGAATAAAGGCTTAGACTTCTTCAAGTTGTAATTTTGGTCCTCAGCCCCTTTTTGTCTTTAGGGTGAAAAATAGTTCTTGCTGTCCTTCCAAGTTCATGAGACAAAGTACAAGAGCAAGGCAATTTCTTGTTTTGGATACTCTCTCTAAGAAATGCTCATGAACAAAGACATGCAAGAAAAAAAGAACAGCTTTAAAGTGATCCTTTGAATCTGTTACTATCCATCAGTTTTTTGGGGGTTTTGCTTTTTTTTTTTTTTTTTTGGTAAGACACTATGGAAAAAACCGTTACATTGCCGTAATTTCGAATAAGAGAAGAATTTGGCTGCAAGGAACTATAGATCAAGAATGGCTAAGTGGCAGCCTTGACTGAGCCCAGAAGTCCTGGCCTCAGGACTTCCTCTGCTGACTCTTGCTCTTCCCCATACTCTTCATCTCCCTGTTTGTGGGCAGATCCCACACTCGATGACTCTCGCTTCCTCCAACACAGGCCAGCTCTCCAGAGCCCCAGCCACCCCCGCGCTGCAGATGCGGCAGCACAGTCACGGCTGGTCCCGTGGGGAGCCAACGCGGGTCCGGCACAGCGCGACTGCCAGGTTCGGGCCTAGCTGGTCAAAGCAGAGCTATTCATGCAGAGAATTGCTAGCCAGAACAGCCTCCCCTGCTTTATTCCTGCTATTTGAACTCATCAGATACAATGCCTGTTTCTTTGAAAAAAGTGACTTTGCAAAAACCAGGACGTGGAGTGAAGCAGTACGGACCTCCCGTCTGCACCGACTCCTGTACACACAGAGCTGGAGGCACCTCCGTTCCCACTTGGGGCAACACAACTGGCAAGAGGCACCTGATAGCCAAGCTGCCCACAGCTCTGAGATGCCCGACACCCCTCCGGGCCCCCCCAAAGCAGGGGGGCAAGTTCTCTGCATCACACAGAAAAAAGATTCTTCTCCTCAAACATATCACTGAACCCTTCTGGGAAAGTAAAGCCAAACCACTTAATGCTTCATTTAAGCAGAGACAAGCTTAAGCAACAGGAACACACCAGAGACACAGAGAAGACAGCTAACCAAACGGAAGGAAGACTTTATCCCCTCCACCCCCCCTTTTTTTTTTTTTTTTTTTTAATTAAAAAGACCATTTGTTCCAAGTAAATTGCCTTAGGACTTACAGTTTATAATTACAAATAAACTACTTTTTGGTCAGTTTTCTCAGTTCAATAGAACTTTTTGTTGCTTAGAGAGCTAGATATCATGGGATTTTAAAGAAAGGTTAAAATTCTCTGCCATTTAACAATTAATGATACCCAAAGGAAAAAAAGACATAAATCTACACCCACTGAAATGTTTCGCAAGGGCTGTGGGCTTCAGTGAGGGCCACTGCACCAGAAAGCCAGTTCAGCAAGCTGGGCCAGAAGCAGGACTTCAAAGCTGCTTTTTAAACCCATCTGTTTCAGGGATAACAAGAAAACAAAAGCAGCAGCAACAAGTTATTTTCTAGGGCCTTGATTAAACGCTGAAAGCTGTAGAAATTCTGTGCGTATGACAGGTGTCTATTCTTTCAGGCTTAAAAAAAAACATACAAGAACCACAACATATGAAAAGATCATCAACTAGGGCCTCTTGCATTGACAGACTGCATTTTACTGTCAAAGCAGGTAAGTATCAACTTCATTTCAAGCAGCTGGCCAACGTGGATTAGTCTTAAACTCAAGTAACCATCCAAGCAGGTTTTTTTTGTAATATGGGTTATCATTTTGACCTAACTAAGTCTTTACTTCTCCTTAAATTTGCTAACCCAGATTCAAGAGTCCAGAAGTAATGTGCACCACAGTTTGATTTACTAAGTCTGGAAGTCCTAAGCACCATCTAAACCTTCAATTATTTCATTAAAATATTGATCATAGGTTCCACTGCAAGGCCAGGAAGACTCCTCACACCATCCAATCCAGAGCAATTCCAATAACTTAGTGGGACAATGGTTTAACTCATCCTCAAAAGCTATTTTCCCACATGTAGTATTTGAATGTTGAGCAATGGCATCACATTTTTCCCCCTGAGGACGTCAGTGGCCTGAAGTAGCTTTGCTTGAGAAGTTCAGCTCCTTCGCTTGCTGAAACCTTTTCAGGCCTCCAAGATGAAACAGCCGCCGCATCTGAAGCGTAATCAAAATTACACCGACTGGGCTGTGCTGTTCATTGCTCCCCATAGGGTGACTCTGAATTCAGTAATAGCTAAAACCGTTCAATAATGTTGTAGCTGCTCTCCTCTCCCTCCCCCTGCCCTCTATCTTTCTAAAGAACATTTGCTCCCTTTCATTTAGTCCATTACCCAGGAGCTGTGACAAAAATAACACTGACCAGAAAGCCCCAGAACAGGAACAAGGCGAAAAGTTACTTTTGTTGACTGGGGAATGACACGCAGAAGTCTATCTTTCGGAGAAGTCTATTATTCAGCAGCTATTTCGACAGTTTATTTTAGGACGTAGCCAGTGCAGGGAAGTGACATCCGTTAACACTTACTGGAACTCTCTGGTTACTTAACTCATCCAAAAAATCCCTGAACGTGAAAACCAAGGCAGGTACGAGCAAGCTCTTTCAGACCCAGCAACATGACTGCAGCCTAAGCAGATCCAACGGTCATCTTTGAACACTAAACACAGTTATGAAAGAGAAAAGGCACGTTGTAAAGAACAAACAACACTTACACAACTAGAAGCTGTTTTACCCACCACCAAAGGTGTTCCTATGACCTTTTCTCCAAGGGAAAGGCATGGAAGAAGGCAAAAAGAATGAAGTTTTTGTGTTAAAAAAAAACTATTTGCATTAAAAAGCTATGATCTAGCTAAAGCAGCACACGACAACAGTATCTGAAGAAACTAAAAAATGGTTAATCGATTTAAGACGACAGGAATTGATGTGGGTTGCACGTTAGCGGCACGCTACCCCCTCCACCCCTCGCGCAGCAGCAGCACAGGATCTACCCAGACGGCACTCGCACAGCTCACCACTGACCTGAAAGAGTCACTTCAGAGAGGTTACAGTATTTGCCCAGCCTTATCGTCCTCCCAGGGCTGCCAAGCGTGGTGCTAGCCAGCGCCAGCTTGGACGCGGTCACGTATTTACAGGCCGGGCAGGACTATCGGTTACATTTTGCAGGAGTCACTGCTTCAGCAACCGTTCCCGTCCTCAGTGACCTCTGCGAGACTTGGATGACAAAGTCTTTCACTTCCAGGTCTCCGGTTCACTTCTCGTCTGCTGGGGAAAATGGTATATTCGACGGGTGACTTCTACTCCGTTTCTCCTGGCGGGAACGCCAGGGCATCGCCCTCATCTCCAGCAGCGCCCCGGCAGAGAGGTACAGGTGTTGCTTTGACACTGAATCCATGCATTTTCTCCACATGAATCTAGCTCGACAGTACGAACAAATCTGTCCTTCAGGAAACAGCTGCTGACTTCATTTCTTACCACTTACAGGATATTAACTTCCCTAAGTACCAAGGATTTAGAGACTTCTGGACGTGCCCACACCGGAGGCAGCACGCGCTTGGCCACGCAAACGGAGGAACATGGGTTTCCTCAAAGCGCCCTGGCAGGGCCCCGCTTTGCCCCGAAGCCCAGAGCGACGGCGTGGAGCTAGGGAGCTGCTGCACACAGGATGGGCTTGTGCTGACCGTCCAAAAAACCTTCAAGCCCCCCTTCTTCCAGATTTTAATTCAGTATATGCACCTCTTCCCTGCATGGACTTGTCTTAACAACGGGTATCCTGCAACGCTGAGTTTTCACAGGTGAAATTAAAGCTAGGATAGGTTATTTTGCCAGCACTGTAGCTGAAAAGTGTAAGAGAGCAAACAGAAAAAGTTACTTTCATAAAGTTTAAAAATCTGTATCCTCAACGCTGGTCTCAGTTGTCACCCTGAGGTTTGTGAAAGCTTGCTCAGCCTTATAGCATACAAGACACTGTTTTGAGCCAAAATACTTTCAGATGTTGAGGAATATTACCTTAAGCACTGTTGGGCTGAGCAAGGAAAGAAAGTTTGATTTAAGGCACTTTGAATCCACAACGCTAGCTTGGGGGAAAGAACTGTAAAATACTGCCTGTGGGCTATTAAAAATATCTATTTACAGAATTCAAACATTCAGCAAAGGAACACGAGATAAGGAGAGAGAGGTAAAGATGGCACTAGATCAAAATACATAAAAAGCCACAAGCAGAAACACTTTTTAAGAAAAAAGCTACTTGTAAACTCAAATCAATTCTTGGATTACTACATTCAAGGAAAAAAACCGCTACTTTGGAGGCACGCTGCACATCCAAAGGACATCTATACTTGTTGCACACTTAGTCTAAAAATGATCTAGGTGAAATACTGCTATGCTCGTTGTTCACATAATTGCACAGGGCACTGCGAGACTGGCAGTGCTCACTCAAGGTCGTTCATGCAGTCAAGTCAGCACGTATCAAGAACGTGCCACAAATCAAACCAAATTTTGAAACAAAACAAAACCAAACAAGTAAAAAAACCCCACCCCCCAAAATATCAAACGCAACCGATGTCACACAACGTGCTTTGAAACAGTTTGGCCTACATTCACTACTGAAAAGCCTTCCTAGTGCAACTTTTTGAAAAGGCACCCAAAAGTGATTTCGAATGGGCCATTTATTTTAGCAGATAGCTTGGCAACACACTGGCTGCAGCACAAAGGACTCTTGTTCTAGAGCATATCTGTTTTGAGGCTATATGCTTTATGACAAATACATAGTGCCACGAGAAGAAATTAGCAAAAGAATGAAGATTTTGTTAATTCAGAACAGTTCTGCGCTGTTTAAGTGCCCTGAACTTTTACACGTCACAGTTAATAAAGAATTAGAAAGACTTAGCTGGGCTCTATACTGCTTTGCCTACAGCCCATACTGTCTTACGTCAGCCCAGTACAGAAGGCTTGAAGCAGAAGCATAGAGCAGTCTACAGACAACCATTTTATTCACGCTACTAATGCGATCATCAGAAACAGCCTAAAATAATAATAAATTGTTGACTTCATTCAAGGGAAGGAAACACAAGCTGGCTTACCACTGAACTGCTTGATTTTTATCCTTCTGCTCAATGAGCTGCGATGTTATTTATGACTGTATTAAAAAAAAAAGTTGTAATAAAGCAGCTTCAGTACCTCGGAGTGCTTGATCATCATGATCTCTAACATAACATAATCCAAGTCACCTTCATGCAAACTCAGCTGGCTACAACCTGAAGCATTCTGCTAAATACCAGATTTATATTTTTATTTTTATTTATTTATAGTAGTTTGGCAAGCCACAAAGGTGTGTACCCCTTACACGGAGAGGAAAGCCACCACCCGAGAGGCAGGATTTACCCAGAAGGTCCAGCTGATGCTGTAGAGCATCAAAACTAAAACGCGACACTGCCAGCGTCGCTTCTGAAAGGTGATGGCTTTTCGTACCGAGCAAAGTTGTTAAATTCCCTGATGTTTCCATCAAGCAGCATTACTACTTTTATTTCCTGACACCTCACTTATATATAGGTGTTACAGCAGACATCAGAGTAGCCACAAGAGACTAAAGGTAACAGTAAGAAATTAAGTGCATTTATTCCACTCTAATTTTAAACCAAGGAAACCTCAATTAAATTTCGTGTCCTGACTTGTTTCTTAGCCAAGAGGAGTGTTCCCATAATACTTCTGTAACACAAAGTAGTATTTAAGGCAAATAGTCATTACGTTGAATGATTTCGGTTCTCTACCCCGTGAAGGTATTCCTGTACCAGCCAGACGGTAGCTCTCTCCCAGCTCCCAGAAGGCACAAGACCAGCATAGGCTCATTTATTAGAAAGGATGGCAACGCTTCAGCATTTTGAAGATCTCAGGCCTTACATACATAGAGACATTGCATCACTATCTATTTTGTATTTACAAAAACAACACCCAGCCACTGGTCCGTTTTTGTAACCGTCCTCACACCTGCCCCTCCACATCTTGCAGATATGAGCTGTTGAAAACCCTTCTCGTGTTTTCACATGTGGTAGGCAAATACTTGGTTAAGCTGAGAAATGAGACGCTCCCGTCCACATAACCAGCCCCTGCTCAGGCCAGAGGGCATTAACACACAACTGCATGAACTGGCGAGATCTTTTGTTTCTACAAAAATTTAGTTAGCCGTCATTAACCTTGTTTATGTTGCAATTGTAACCAAAAGCAGTCAGGATCATTACTTCAGGAGGTGCTGCACAGGCACGTTCCTTACTGGGGAAACTTAAAGCAGAGACCAAGAAAGAGTTTTAAAAAAAAGTGTGTGTGTATATGCACGTATGTATATATATACGTGCACGTTATATAAAAAGATGGTCAAAACTTCTGCCATGCTGCATTTCTACCATATATGCATACCCTAATAGCAGCATTTTCAGCATGCGACTACATACAAGCTCCCAGGCCTGCAAGGCACCATGTGCTCTTGACACTCTACTGCGCAGAATGCCACTGAGGTCAGGGTTAAAACTCTTTTGGCAGGACTGGAATCACATTTTATTGTATGACACCAGACAAATTCCACCTTCCCAAACAGTTTACAGAAAACTCTTTTCAATGGCTTCATCTGAACATCAAAAAGAAAAAGAAAAAAAAAAAAGAAAAAGAACAAGTCATCAACTCACCAGGAAAGGCACATTCACAAAACACAAAGAAGAGTGTGTGTTATCATTCCAGCTCTCCAAAGGTTAGCAACAAATAAGTATTGCTAAGAAATTCAGAAGTAATAGTTTTGTCAGAAGATCAAAACAGCTTTTGAGAAAGAAATTCAGGGCCTCCAGGCTTGGTCTCAAAAGAATCCTATTTTAAACCACACTTGACCCACACTAATGCAACCCTTCAAACGCTATTATGAGAACAGAACTGTGCTCACAAGGGGAGGCGGACCTAATATCTTCCAGTAAAGCTACATTTATGTGTGTGAAAGAACGCGTATCACCTTTCACCACTGAAAAACACAAACAATATTGCATTTTTTACAAGATACCTTTCATCACTGATAGCATATATGAAGTTTTAGCTACCCAGACAATGGTATGGGAACACAATGCAACCCAAGGCAAGCAGATGTGAAACAGTTAGTTGGGTCTAATTAGAGATCAGATGTGGATTAACTAGTTCAGTCTCCCCACTTTCCTCACCCCTTTTTATACCTGAGTATGAATCCACTTAGCCTATCGCTACTTTACAGAATGGAATTATTGGAAATCTCAAACGATGCTTTAAGAGCACAAATAAGCTTGCACTGAAAAGTTTTTACTTTAAACAAAAATCAGAAAGGAAGAAAAATAAAGTTTTTTTAAAAAAAAAAAAACACAGATGCTAAGAGCCAGAGAAGATGGCAGTATATCTACAATAGCAAACAGCTGGGTTTAGCAAAAACAGATCTAGTAGCAGCTGGTACTGAGGACCCTAAAGCTAGATGTGCATTAGCAAGTAATGCAGTGCGAGACAAGGGACTCTACGGGGGAAACAGTTACATGCATTTCGAGCAGTTTATAAGACTGGCTCTAGTCTGGTCTCACTCACTGAACTCCCATTAGCAGCTGGAGCACATGAGGTCGTCTGGTTTAATTTCCTCTGACAAGAATCTAATTAGTACTCATCAACAGCACTGTGCAAAAATAAACTAATACGTAATAAATGGGGACCACTGGGAATTTACTTCAAAGGCACACTGCTGCTCCACACTAAAAGGCTAATGCAGACCCAGCGCAAACAGCAAGGATTTTCTTCCTTGATTTACTGAGGCTAAGAACAGCTCTGTAGGACTATGATCATCATCAGCTTTGAGAAGCTCTGAGGTGGGGAAGGTGGAAGAGGAGCAAGAATGGCTTTTTACTTCCACGGGGTGCTTGAGGCAGCTTAAAACCACCAGCAAGAGCAGCAATCCTTCAAGAGCATCAGTTACAGCAAAGAGTGAAATCAGAGCATCACTGAGCAGGTCCATCCGGCAGTGCGGACAAGTGGATGCAGACAGTGTCCTGCTCCACGATCCACAGCCAAGTCAGCCCACTGCTGGTGTCCAGCTGCTGGTTCTCGCCCCGCCACACCAGCTCACTGCTCTCCCCACTCCGCATTGCCAATACAACAGTTTGCAGGGCTAGGCAACACGGACAATCAAAATCACCAAGCTGATTAAAAAAAAAGTCACCCCTGCAAAAATGGACCTTGTTTTCCCCCTCAAACTGTTTCAGCAGTCCCACATGATCTTTAGCATAGCCTCACAAACGGATGTATTGGTACAACCAAGGGGACAGTAACTACCAGGATTGGAAGGGAGGTCTTCAGCCAGCTTTGCTGCCAAACTCAACATATCATGGAACCATCATTTAAAAAAAAAAAAAAAAAAAAAAAAAAAAAAAAAAAAAAAAGTACAAATAAGGAACTGGTTGAATCGCAGCCAAAACTGCTTCTACCTCACCCCATCTGAGAGGCCTATTGCTTATAGATACCTGGTGGCAATAGTTAATTTAGTCATGTTATCACCTGAAATTACACTAGAGAAGAAAATGTGAAGTTAATTAACTTTGTTCCTCTAATAGTTCTGTCTGTTATTCCTTGGGTCCAGCAGCAGTCAGCAAATTCTTCACTTTGAATGCAAAGTGGAGTGTCTAGACATTGTGGGCTCACACCAACTGCAGTGACGACTTGATTCGGTCATCTCAGCCTGGTGAGCAAGTCTCAGCAGCTTAAAACAAAGTGGGTGAATGGAATTAATAAGGTTCCTTGGAGAAGGTAGAAGTTCAGAGAGAAAGACTTTCTAAGGACAAGTCCTGGGAACGGACTGAGCTCCAGCAAAGGCCTTGGCTGGAAGCTTTTCCCTTGTTATTTACATTAAACGCTCCAGGGAAAGGCAGAAGGCAGATCTGAACAGTAATCCACGCAGGAAGCTGCACTTCGCATGGAGCAACCACTTACTTAATATGAAGCACTGCAGAGCAGAAGGCACCACTTTTCTTCCCTCAAAAAGCCAACACGTTAGAGAAGCATAAACTCTTTTGTAAAGCCACACTATAATGATTAAACACTATTTTTCCTTTTACACAGCAAAGCGTATATGGTTGAAGCCTTAAGGAATATATGAACTTTCATGTGAATGGAGCCCATTAACTGCTGCAGAACGAATGGTGGCTGTGGTCCAGGACTTTCGGGACACAAAGGGCAGGAAGCTCACAATTGCTAGGATACAAGTGCTGACTCATTTAAGGTCATTTTACCCCTTCCCTGGAGGAACTGTTTCTTTCAGACCCAAGATGCACTGGCATTTCAGAGTACTTCCTGACACCCACCAAACCCCAGCAGAATTTTGTTTGTGCCAAACTTGCAGGACCTAATATATGATTCCACCTATGGAAAGCCAGAAAAGAAAAAAAAGTCTCATAACTGAACATTATTTCAAGTTTCACCCCCCCCCAAATTTTCTGAAATTAGTATTTATTCAGAAATAAAAATCTATTTTTAGCAGGGTGGGGAGAGGGGATTACACTTCACAACAGTTTCTTTTTTGTTTTTTTGAACAGGACTGTGCTTTTACTTCAAAAACACCTTAAAAAGTATACTTTGTACAGATTTGTGTCATGTCTGTATGGCTATCAAATAAATTTCCAGAGGCTTAATCTGTATTGAGTAGTACTAGACTGCTCAAAGGAAGACTGTTCAATTAGTAAGTTATGATAATAAAGATGACTGCCACTTTTTTTCCCCCCCTTTAGAAGGGAAGCCTTCTATGAAAGGGGTCAACAACAGTATTAATCTTTCTGCCAAAAAGGGAAACTTTTCTATGAAAAATATTAACTTTTTGCTTTTCAATGGAAATTACTCTCCCTTAAGCACCAGTACAAACAAATCAATTCAGGATTTAGTACTTACATGAAAAAGCTTATTTATCCCTAGCGTGACATTCTTAAAGAATAACTAGGCCATACATGGTTCTTCCTTTCTATATATAAAGTAAGTTCGTTTTTATGACAGACTGCTAAAGAGAAGAATTGGTTACACAGATGAAACCGTTTCCTTTTCCTAAAAGGATAAAAGCACTCCCAGCTAAGGCTGCAAAGTGGTACTGGCTGCATATGAACATCTCCCCCTTCACAACCTTCCCTTGCACGCAGACTTCATGACTCAATTCCCAGCTGCTTTTCCAATACTCAGTAAGATCTTGTAAGCCACACAACGTGCAATCCATGGCATGTTTTGAAGTTGCTGGATTGAGATGCACAGACTTTTGTATACCATGGTTATATGCTACGGCTGCAGGCGATTTTTGGATGGACTAATCTAAAGGCGAAACTTGGATTTCAGAGGAATGAAAACTTAAGAAATGGCTGCTATTCCCAAATTAATGAGCTGTGCCAAAATCATCTGCTTTAGGGCAAATGCTAAGAAGTGGACGTGCCGCATTTGCCTCCCAGACAGGAATCTTTTGGCTTAGCAACCCAGGACCCTCGCCAAGCACAGGCTGATGCATCACTTCAGATGGGCACTACCTGCAGCACTCCTCAGCTGCACACTCATCTATACCAGGCAATAGGAAAAAAGGAAAAAAGGCTAATTCAGAGGATGCCCTGGGTCCAGCCTCACACCGCTTCTAACTCAGGCTGCATAACTCACATGGGCACATGCTCAAAGGATCACGCACCACATTTCCAGCCACCCTGCTCCGTCCCCTGTTTGCTACTGAAGATACCTAGTGTTTTTCTGAAGACTTTCCTGCTAGTCAGCTCCTCCAGTGAGGGCACAACCACAAATCGTGCTGTCCCGTCGGTTTGCCTGAAGCTCCTCACAGCTATATGCAGGAGATCAAATAGAAACCATGGTCACGGGCATTCTGGATTTCTTTCAGGGTCTCGCCAAAAGTCAAAGTGTAAAACATCAACACCAAAGACAGGGTGGTTAAAAAAAAAAAAAAAAAAAAAAAAAAAAAAAAAAAAAAAAGGAGATAGAAAACAAACAGTGGAGCCTCTGAGGCAGCCAAAAGTAAAAAACAGTAATAAAGATGGAAGGAAAAAAACCCACACAAAACAACGAAAGCAAAGAGAAGACAAGGCCTTAGGCAGCTAGAAGTAGATGTGCAAAAGACTAAAGTTTAGTGTGTTTCCTTTATTAAAACCTGAAATAGGTAGGCTGTTTTCTTCCTCAATCTTGAAGTATGTTTCGCTTAAAGGAAGGGAAGTGACTATTTTGTAAAAGGAAGATTTCCATTAATTGCCTGTTTATATTTTCTCTGAAAAGAGCAGAGAGCGTTGTTTCATAAGCAGCTGTTAACCCATAAGGTGAACTTCGATGCTTTCAGCCAGGAACTCCTTGCTGATTTTTAGGAAAGATGCCTAAAGCGTATGCTCGATTCACATACCTTGATGCAAAAGCTTCCTTTCCATAGCTAGTTTCTGATTTCAGGTCAGAATAACTCTTATAGAGGTTAGTATTTTTATACCACCACAAGGGTGTTGTATTACAGCGTTTTCCCAGCAAGGCCTTCCATTTCCAAAAAATAGTAATTAGAAGAGAGTCACTGTTAGGTAAAGGGGGAAAAACAGCCTAAAGCTCACTGCGGCGGTTAGGATTTTCTAGGGTTTACAGTGGGGAACAGGAGCTTTAGGCCGGGATCTTCAGACCACGCTCAGGTGTCCAGTGACCCGCGAGGATTCAAACGCTGGGCCCAGCGAAAGCCCTGCAGAGCTCCTCCCGCGCCGCAGACCCTCGGCAGCACCCTCGGCCCGCGAGGCTCGTCGGCGAGCACGGCTGCCCCCTCCGCGTTCGGAAGGGGAGGGCAGACGGAGACAAGGAGGACTCTGCCCCGAGATGGAGAAGCAGCTCTTTGAAACGTGGGTTTCTTCGAGCACGCAAGACACGTTCCTGCTGATGCCGTGTTCGTTTTGAGATACGACACGGATTCCGGTCGCGTCAGGAACAAAAACTCTGTTGTCCAAAGCTGGAGCTATAAGTAGGTGGGTTGCCTGAGAGCAGCTAACAGCTCCTGGGCTGTGTAAGCCACATAAGTCATAGAAATGCAACAGTAGTTACCCATTTTTTCCCCCAAAGCCTTCACATATGTCTTCAAAGGATTTTTGTTCCACCTTGGGACAGGAACATCGCACGTGGAGAGCATGGAAGGTGAATAGCACAATATGACTCACGTTCCTGAGAAACAACTCTAGCTTTTGGGAGCTACAGAAAGAGGAAAAGAAATGCAAGTCTCGTGTGCAAGCACATATACATCCTCATCTCATAAAAGTCATGCCTCTGCCAACCCTGCTATAACTCTCTACAGCCTCTCTATGTCTTCAGGCTCTTCTGGCTTCAAACACTACAGCTATAAAGAGATTTCAGGGTCTGGCACAAGGTGCAGCTATGACAGGTGAGAAACAAATCAGCCTCTTTTCCCTGTAACGTAACAGCCTCGTGGATAACACTGCAGAGACACAATGCCTCCTTGCTGGTACCTGCCAGGGATTTTGCATCCCGTTCCAGTCTTCCCACCGCGCAGCTGCTCTGAGAGGGAGAACAAGAACCAAAGCAGTCTCAGCACACGAGCCACGAGTCTACTGCACCATCCCTTCTCAGGGATACCTCAAGGACCCCTGAAAGCCTCTTCATTCCCGAGAACACACTCCCTCATCACATGAATACTCCCTCACCAGCCTTAGAGGATGGGGGTCACTAGGATAACCCGGCCTGACCTCTGGTGTAACACAGCCCGGAGAACTGCACCCAGCAGCTCCTGCATCAGCTGTTCAGTTCTGAGCTGAACAAGAGCACGTTTAGTGGCAGGGCAAACACACCAAGCAATGGCTTGCAGACCTCGCCTCCCCATACAACGGGGCTTACACAAACTTCCCGTGGACAGGGCTTGCGGCTACCACACTTGGTGCCAATTCCTCCGTCCTGTCCACATTAGAGTCACCAGCACTCCAGTTTGAGGACTGGAGGGGGGAGGCAAGGAGGAAGCAGGGGAAAAGGAAGACAGACATGATCTGCTGCAGCTTCTCCACTGAGAAGGAATCCAACGGAGACCGTCTGAAAATGAGGAGATGCTTTACATCTAGATTTGGCATCATCGCTTCTTTTCTTGCCTGCCTCTAGAAACAGAGCTGAGATGCATCATAGGATTTCAGGAGATCTTTGCGATTCTCACCCAAACAGCAGTAGACGACTTATCAATTCTATACTCCCGCCTTTTTAGCTGCATTCCTCCACAAGGCTCTCAACTTCTCACTTAGTTTTCCCTGGCCTTGATCCTTTATCCTTAAATGCAAATATAAATGAAAAGCATGCACCCAACACTGAAGTGAGAAAAAAAGTGGAAAAAACTGACATCAGCAACAGCTGGAGATTATGGGGCAGGTGGGGAAAAAAAGAGCTTTTGCAAAAACAATTATAAAAAGCAATGCAAGTGAAAAACGCATTATCACAGAAATACACACTGAAAGACAGACAAGAAAAGGTGTAACATCCTGCAGCAAACTATGCACAATTCAATTTTCAGATGCCAAACTAGCTAAAGATATTAACAGTTCCCACTGTCTACAGAAATAAGGGTTTGTAGCACAGAGCAGGAAGGGGAGCAGAGTTTAATGCAATACAGTTGTGTCTTACATACCCTTGTAGCTGGGAAATTTTCCATGGAAAGCATACTCCAGTTTTACTGTGTAAGCTTTTTTACCATGCCAGTCTTGCTTGCTGAACAAGCTTATTACTTCCACTGGACTCCTGCGGTAGGTTTATTTACAAGAAACAGCCTGCCTTTCACAGACTAATAGTAATAACTTTTCACATGTAATAACTATTGCATACCACGTTCAACCGGTTAATAGTTTAAAGGTACCTCTCAGTCATCAGTTGGTAGAAATAAAACACAACACAAGCAAGCAGCATTATTAAAATAATGTGTCAAAACAGTTTCTAACACTTGAGTATTATCCTTGCACTAGAAAAAGGAATAGTCTAGAAAGACAACTTCTGCAGCAACTGAAGGTTTCCCCAAGAAATACAGAAACTCTTGGAAACGGCAATGCCATCTGCTGAGAGATTTTGAAAGTGCAATGCAGGGAATGACATACCCGAATATGTTCTCCAGTGCTTCAGAGCATTTCATGTACTGGTTTAATTACTTGAATATTGATATTCAAAGGCAAGCTGCTTCTGCTCAAATTCCAGGGAGGTGGGGGGGAAAAAGACTGCTTGAACAGGATAATTTACTCAAAAGCCTTCCAAGAACTAGCTGAGACTTCAGACTAGTGATACTGACCCAGGAAACTGAGGACACTAAGTCACAGAGGTCCAGAAAAAAATTTATATAACACTCCAGTATCTTAGAAAGAAAACTGTATGATCCAAGTAACCCGAAGTTGGCTTGGAATTTTATGTATTTGCTGGTTACATAACAACTTTGAGGAAAAAAAAATTGGCATTAGCTACACCGCTATCTTTGTTTTGAATAAGGTATGTGATTTTGTGCTCAGCATCACTACCAGCTTGAAAAGCCATGTAATTCTAAGTCAATTAGACACATATTACACAGCTTAAAAGTGTATTAACAAGTCTCAAAATAATAAATAGGTGGGGAACCGGTATCCAGCAGAAGCTCTTCTAGTGACAGCCTCCAGGGCTGAGCTGTTAGCTCAGCCTCCCTCTGTGCAGGCGTTTGGAGGCAGCAAGATATTCTTATCACTGATGAAAAAGTATTGCTGAAAACAAAAAACTGGCAACGAAAGTTTCACAGAACAACTGCTCGAAGGCTATGCCCATTTGACCACCATATTCTTTTAATTTACCCCTCTGACGAGCATATAAAAAGCAGGTACCGAGTTTCACAGGGTCCCAAGGAAAAGCAATGGAACAGAAGCTCCCCCGAGAATAAATGTAATCCTGCAAAAGGCACGCAAAAGGGATATCGGGAAGGAGAGCAAGGAAGATGTTTCTCCTCGTTTGCGCTGAAGCACTGTATCCAATTCTGCCCCAAAGCGCTGATGAATTAGAAGAGGTTCAGAGAAAGTGTTTTAAAGGATTCCAGATCTGGCAAGTCTACCATTAACTTCTGAGGGAAGGTACTCTTATCTATAAAAGAAAGAAAGAGAAGGAATTTTTTTTTTTTTTTTAAGAGATTTTTAACTGAAGAACAATACATGAATATTGCCTTAAGAAAACAAACCAGACGTGTTCTGTCCTCAGTTCTGGGACAATTTCCATTAAAAGCACTAAGGAGATGTGTTACTAAAATGGACCATTTTGGTCCAAGAACAAGCCATGAGGCTGGCACCCCATTTCCGAGGGATAAAGGGTTAAAGCAGCTACTCATTACCTCAACTGGACTATGACTACTCCAAAGCAAGTGCTGAGCTGAATTCCATCAGGCCACGCTTTCCTAACACAACCTGACATGCACCTCTTCAAGATCCTGGAATTTTTTTCTCCTTTCTGCTTCTTAGTAGTAGGCACTAGAAATAAACACACCCAAAAAGCCAAAATGTAATCCAAACAAAGTAACATTTAATTACTGAGTTGGGGGGAAAAAAAAGGACAACTTCTTAAAAAAAATGAGCAAACAAAACTCACCAGGTCCTTTGCAGACAACACAATCTTGTTTTTGTTTCAAGTTCATAACTTGGCTCTTAAAGTAGTTGATAATGAACCAGCAGGCATTATTTTAAATCAACCAGTTTTATTAAATGAGCCAGAAAGGAAAGAGGCAGGGCTAATTACCAACATTCCTTGATGAATTACCTAGCGGTGTGTGGTAAATCTCTGGGCGTCTTTGTCTTTATCCCCAAATTTATCCCTTACTTATTTCTCAAGAGGTTAAAGGACATGGGGCTAATTAAGGAACCAATCAAATGACAGACAGAATCATTCAAGGTAACGCTGGTTTTTACACTTTCAAGCTTTTGCATCTCTGCCTGGTACTTCTTAATCTAGTTTTTTTCTTTTTTTTTTTTTTTCTTAAATATTGCTGCTGGGGAGGGGGAGCAAAAGCGCTAATCTTGTCACGGTCAGGCAGGTTGAAATTGCCATGCAGTGCTGGGCAAAATGCTACATATTTGTAATTTAGCCAGTAAGAAATTCCTTAAGCCTCTCCTGAATGGCAGGAATGTCTCCAGCCTGTCACTTTGAATTCATTCACTACCCAGGTTCAGCGTCTCGGAGCACAATGCTGCCAGGCCAGCTGAAGAACTGAAACATTTCTGAACACGCGTAATACCTAAAGATTACTTTAAGCAGGCCTAAATTTTCACATTTTAAAAATTCACCCTCTATCAAAGCTGTCGACAGAGACCTAAACCTCCATGGAGTGCCCCGTCCCTCGGCGCCGTGGGTGGCTCTGGGCGCTGTTTTCGGCTGCAGGAAGCCGTGGAGCTTCGGTGACCACCACCGACCCTTCTCCGACGTTCTTGGCTCAACCAGGAAAGTGCAGTTAAGATGGGTTTTTAAACTGACATCGACTGCAAGAAGGACTTAATACAACCTGTTGGTGGACTGCAGGACCTCAATGCTTTCAATGCCCACAACCACAAGCACCTCCAGATCTGCGGGTTAGTTACTACTTCTGTGAAGTTCATCCTCCACAGCTCTGAAACAGCCTCTGACACACTGTGAACCACCTTTTCCCCAAGGTCTGATAGCTCAGCCACCAAAAAATACAGGCAGACAGCAACAAATCAGTGCTTTGCAGCAGAAATCGGAAAAAGCTAGCAAGCTCTCCTCGACTTTACGGCTATTACCGTGTCAGCAGGAGGACAGCAAACCCTCAAACAGACCTGCAGCAGGGTGTAAACAGCCAACGGCACCCTGAAAGGCAAACGACTTCCAGATAACCATGCAATTTTGTGCAAGTACATCCTTATTTCCTTCTCGCGAACAAATGCTATTTAAGTTAGCGGGTAAATTTGGCACTTCAGTAAGCCCACATAAAGTGCCACCGAATCCAGACTGTGGAGGTACTAGCATTCAGAGTCGCACCTTTTGCTGGCGGGGAACAGCTATGGGATAAATACGGCAATTCATCAGTTCCCTTCACACCACACTCAGTTATCTGGGCGCTCCGCTCCCAGGACTATTGCCCCAGGAAACATCCTAACGCCCAGCAGCACAATTCAGCAGCAGTATGGGCTGTCCTGCTCCTCCCTCAGCGTCCAAGGCTCTGGTTTACACCACAGGGACTGCAGCTGAAGTGCTGGAAAGATCAGATGATGGAAAGATCAGACATCTTCACCAGCAACAACATTTTGCTCGAGAGCTAGGCAACACACATTTGCATCCATAGGAAAAGGACAACTCAGATGAAGGGTGAAAACAGTTTTTTTGCACTCGCACTCAAGCACCATGATACTTTTACACAGAAGTACATTTCACCCTTGAATTCCATGCATTTTTTGATGTCTAACAGCCCCTATGTTAAGCAAGAGTTTATATTTTACCTCTGCACCTAACCACAGGCATCCAGCGCTAGTTCTTATTTTGGAATGGCTTTCAACCTAAGATTTAAGGCCTCAGCCAATGCTTTTACTTACATCAAGGCTTAGAGGTTAAGTCTAAAGCAGGTCCTTCATAAAGAAAAGCCTGTACTCAACTATAGAACCTCTAAAGTCTGCCTTAAGTTACAATACCAGAGTTTTAGAGTCATTGAGTAGAAGTAATCCTAGTTTAAAAACTGCATCTGTAATTCAGCAAGTCCTGGTTTGGCAAGTCTCTTCTCCAAGCTGTCATTTGCAAAGACATGCCACACTTACTTAACATACCAGCTCACACTACTATCTACTATTGTCAAGTTAGATTAAATTAGCTTTTAATCAGATAAGAGTGCCCACAAACATACATTTACTGTAGTATACGCTACCACACATTTATCTTGACATCCCATTGTTCCTGCTCTTCAGAATTGTAAAATAAGTCTCCTGTGCAACGAAGTTTTCTTGTAATTATTACACGAAGAACACAATTTCTAACTGCACAGACTTCTCCAGCAAGCAGAGAGACTACATTAACAGCATAGGTCGTTCTTCGTAGTAGGACACATTGCTAAGGGACCAGGAGGTATTTTTTGATACATGCCCATAGTCATTAACCTCACTCAGAAGGCATGCATGGCATTTCACAAATGAAGAAATACACGGTATCTGCTGCAAAGAGCTTATTGTGGCGGTGCATCTGAAATCTGAATGAGCAATGACATGAGGGCTAAAGCGAGAGGGCTGCCTGGTCCCCTGCGTTGCTCCAACCAGCGCCCACATTGCTGCAGTTCTGTCAATTCTGGAAAAGCCACTGAAAGCGGGAAGATAAGTGTGAACCACAGCAATTGCAGGGACTGCGTTGAGAGATGAATGGACCCACTCTGGTGTCAGCAGCCACCAGCCCACAATATCTCTCTGAGATGGGCAAAAGCTCTTGGAATAAACGAAGGGGGATTTTGAGGGGATTTTAACATCCTGAAAAGAAAATGTTATGTCACCTGCTGTTTAGGAGACCTGTTTATATTTTAAACCAGTAAAACGCTTGTGCAGGGCCCCAAAAAGATATCTGCATGGCTGCAGGTCCAATTCCAAGAAGCAAAGACCCCAACTGCAGGGCTCCACCCCAACCCTCGGGGCCACGCATGGATGTGCAGCAGCATCCGACATGACTCCCGCAGGCCAGCAGCCACCTCATCTCAGCTGTACCAAGTGGAAGCTAGGCTCCAAAACCCCGAGAAGTGAGGGAGCAAGAGACACGTGGGAAACCCGGCACTTTCTTACCGTGCTATTCATGAAGCATGCAAAAGTCACGAGCAGGGGGGAGAAGTAAGCAGCATCCTCTGGAGCAGTATTAGCACGCGTTAGTGCTGACCAGGATAGCAACCACACCGTTTCACCACACCCCATCCCTCCATCAGGCCTCGTACCGGGACCTGGGGTGACAGGTCAAGATCACGACAGCACAGCAGTCGCATACATGCGCCAACTGAGGGACATTAACAAATAACACACGGGGAAGAGACGTGCTCATCCTTGATCATCTGCCTCCCGCCTGCTCGGCAAAACATGCGGACACGGAGGTCAGCCGCCCACCAAGCCCTATTCTGCAAGACCTGGCAGCATTTTCCAAGTAACCAGATTTGCAATTCTGCAAAACGAGGCTGGCCCTGCCTCTCATTCCGCGATTCCCATCGGACACTGCTCCGATGCATCCCCTCACCTGGAAGGCGTACGCCTGCTAATAGCGGTCACAATTTCTGTGATGCCACTGGTGAAAAGGACTGCATTTTGGGCAGACAGGTCCAAGGTATTCAAGTGATTGTGTTATGCTTGTTCTGAACAACCGCCTTTATCCAGAAGTCAGGCAAAACAGTACAAACCATGCAGCATATATTACAAAAAAATAATTGTATATCTCTCAACAAGCAAATAAGTCTCCACACCTGCACCTTGCCCACCTCCCTGAATGTCTGCAAGAAGTTTACTTTCTGGACTTGTCAGAACAGGGAAACAGAGCCAATACAAGTTCTGTAATAAGGTAAGACTTCAAGAAAATACGCCTAGAAAGAAAGAAAAAAAAGAAACAAGTAATCTTCAAAGGAAATCCTTAACAATCCACATCTCAGTTCAGACTTCTCCTATCTGCAGAGCATCTTGAAGACTGATCAGAAAAATAGCTAGAGGAACTTGCAAGTCCTGTTTGGGAGAATAAGGCATGACGGCTGGTAATTTCAGCTGGCTTTAGAGTGACTCCTTTATTTTTTTTTTCCTCTGGATCTTTTAAATCCTGGGAAAAAAAATTTCTGTGTCTCTTCAAAGCATACAAAAGGGTGGTGAGCCCCATACCATCAGCATTGGTCTGCCCAACTGAAGAGGCTAAATCAGCTGCCTGGACTGATGGAGAACACCAAAAATTACCCTACAGACAAGGCTAGGACATCACTGCCTCTCCCGAAGGCAGCGGAGGTGCCATGCTGTTGCCAATAAGCTGGCCGGCAGGTAGATCCCTCATTTTACAGGAATCCTCCAAACTGCTGGATGGGGAAGAGGGGCTGGTGGCAGAGTCACGACAGACAGCTGCTGGGCTCAGCCGATCACATCACATCAGCAGTGGATGCTCCCCAAAGAGCTGTCAGCAGACGGCTGCCAGAACTAGAGGAGAAAAGCTAATTCTCCGGTATCAAGCAGGAAGACAGGAACACATCAAGTCTGCGACAGCAACGAGGAAGCCGATTAACAGAGCAGCTTTGCTGCAAACCAGCGGTGCGTTCTGTCGATTTCTCATAGCCAAACACTTCATAACCTTTAACAAATGTAGCCCCAAAAGTTATGGGAGTAATAGCAGCATTTTTTAAAAGATGCATGCACGACAAGAGCAGAAGGATTAAGGTAGAGCAGGTCTCGGTGATGGCAGGCAGGGACTGCCGCGGGCAGAGACACCGCCAGCTCCCGGGGAGCAGCTCTGCCTACCCGCCGTTAACATCGGCAGCGGGGCTTCTGCTTCCGCAGGCGAGGAAACCTGCTGTATACGGAAATAACCTCAAACACCAACAAAGGACCAGACTCTTAATAGCAAGTAATTACACAAAACTAAAACACGCCTGTATGGAAGAAGCCATTCCATAAAAGAGCCCCACACTCCATAAACCAAGACATTTTTAAGAAGGTTTTTTTTTGTTTTTTGTTTTTTTTTTAAATACAAAGAAGTTAATTCTTCGTACATTAGAAATGGATTCCGATCCAACGTTAAGCAAGGCTTGGAACTACTCCAACCACCAACACATTTTAAGTTGCATTCTCCTATTTCCAAGGCACAGCAAGAAATTGAACCGGAGCAGAAGCAAAGAAACCCCGACATCTCTGCAGCATTAGTCCTTGGCTAACAATACGAGACGGATGAGAAGATGCTCACAACTAAACCAGCCTTAATGGCTGTGAAACCAAAATCAGCTTTGCAGAAGTGAAATCCTTAACACATCCTCCTTTTGCTATTAGGTCCTAAGACCTGCTGTTCCAAATGCATTAGATCTATTCCTAGTCCACCTTTTAATTATGCTTTACAAAGCAACGCAAAATGTAAATTCCAACAGGTCATTTCCTACCATGCCAAGCTACATTACTAGACAGAGTAATGATGCAATTAAAGTTGTTACTCAAGTAGAGGAAATCCTATTTATTCATATGGCCATAAACATACCGCATTATGTAATTTTGAGATTCCAATGCAACGTGACAGATTCATCTGTACTGCTCTTTCTTTCTGCATCATTTTTAAATGGGCATCTTAAACATCTTAAACACAAAGAGAAAATGCAGACTCGTTAACATTTTTGGCCTCTTTGTAAGCTAGCCGTTCCAAACTACCATCCTCCAACATGCAAGTACTACTTTAACGCTGCAAGATATGGGAGAAAGGGCAAGTCGCATAGTGGAACTACAAAATACGAAAGGTGGACAAACTCAACATTTTTTTAATATAATGTTTTGCTAATACTTGGGGGGTTTTAATATTTTTAATGCTAAAAATATTTTTTTCCAGTTAAAAAAAAAAAAAAAAAAAAAAAAAAAAAAAAAAAAAGGTGCTACGTTTGGTCTTATTTTACCTGTGAAGTAATCTTCAAAAAGCTCGGTTTGAAAGAAAAATCACCTTGTAGTTGAACCTTTCTGAAAGTGTAAAAATCCCCTTTTTGTCTATCTCATTCTTTAAGGTCATTCAATCCACACCATCTGGATAATAAAATTACCAATTGTAGTTCCCTGTTCATCTGATAAAAGCCTCTGTATGGTTCTTGTACAGGAAATCTGTCTACAGCTAAAAAAACCCCAAACAATTGAAGTATAAAAAGTAATTCTAGGGAAATGATGCTACAGAGTTACTTAAGGTATAGCTGCCTGTCAGCCTATCTTGATACTAACACTAAAATCTCAGGATCTTCCTAGTCACCTTTCAAACCAAACAGCCCATTAAAAAATGCAAAAATCAAAAATACATCTGTGAGCCTTCCAGCAAAATCCTAGTCTCACAGAAACAGTGTTAAATTTTCAACAAGATCAAGATTTCAAGCTTGGAAGTTAGCTCTGTTTTCGGATTTTGTTTGTTTTGTACAGAACTAGTCAAAGTGGGGGTCTTTTGTTTGTTTGGGGGTTGTTTTGCTCTGTTTTTTTGTTGCTTTAAAAAAAAAAAAAAAAAAAACAGTAAGGACAAAAGAATGAAGCTCTAGCAGCTTCCATCCACCAGATACACAAGCAGAAAAACTATGCAAAGCAGTCTCTTCTCTCCTGCACAGGGAGAAAGCAAGAGGACTTTTTGGCTCATCTGGACTACAAAAGGGGTTTTTTTTTTTGTTTGTTTTGTTTTTTTGATAATTTTAGCTTTTACTTATGTATATGCAGATCACAGGTATAAAGATGTCATTTAGCTCCAGCAGGTAGCTCATGTCAATCACTGCCTTTAAAGTATGATCTGTTGCTAAACAAATTGCTGTTGCTAAAAAGCACTCAGTGCTAGGTAGGACTTTTAAGGTACAAGCCAGCTAAGCATACATGCACTTAATGTTTTGCTCAGTATGGTTAAGCATACTGTCACTTGGGCCAGCAAAGAGCGCAGAAATATGTTTCTTTTAGGGGCTTTTCTGCCCTCAGAAAGGGCTGGAGCTACTGCTTCTGCGATGCTGAATGAAGAGAACTGAGGTTCGGGTCCTCTGCGTGAGGTTCCCCAGCAATGCTCCAGCAGCTCACAGATCCACACAAAAATCCAATGAAAAGCCAGTTCCTCGTAACAGAATCTGTAATAACTGAGCATCACCTTCCAACTGCAGCTTCTTTGGCAATTTATGCCTCAGAAATAAGGGACCGCCTTCCTTCCTCTCTCTAGCATATAAAGATGGTTATAAAACAGACAATGCAGGGACCATTACTAATGTTGCTTCAGGATACGACAGATCTTTCATAATGACAAAAAACAATCCTAAAATAAAAAACTTTTCCGCAAGTTTTCCAAGAATGAAAAAGAAAAAAAAACCACCCCACCTACAACTCATGGTATAACCGATTAGGGTGAAAGGATGTATTTGGTCTTTAACTAAAAATATAACATCTGCTTATTTAACCAAGTGCATTACAAACAAAACTATTTCATATCATGTACGCATCTGCTAGATCTGAATTATAACACTGTTATAATTAGTAAACAACTTTAACAAACTCAGGACGCACAAGTGTTAGACAAAGAACAGTTTGTGTCGCAGGCGCTTTCAGAAGTGTTCCTTATTATATGCACATGCACACACACAAAATATTTCATACGTACATTTCCATTAAATATTAAATATATAATTCAAAGTTCATCTGCCTTCTTTTTGCTCCTAAATCAGTCTAACATTTTACTTATGATTTTGCTATTCCCACTTCTGCATTAACTTGGCACTGTCAGCACAATACCATAATGCATAAACCAGTCATGCACAGATTTGCCTTGAAATATTGAGCCTGCAAATCTGTCTCAAGACTAAATCTTTGAATGCATACCACTGATATACAGCAGCGAGGACAAAATACAACAAGCTACTAAAACCAAGTTCAACTAACTTCTTTGGTAAGAGTACGCTTACCAACAGAAAACAGTTACTAAGCATCATACTGTAATAAAAAGATTTAGCGATAATGTAGAGCAAATAGGCAACTTTTCAAAACTTTCATGAAATATTTCTTCATATTTTTCAGACACTCTTTACATTCTTTTACTAACACTTTTCCCATTGCTTCACTCTATTTGGACTCACCCTCTGTATGAAATTATCTCTTTTCTTACAGTTGTTCCAGTTTTTCCCAGTAATTAGCAAGCTACATCTCCTTTGACAGAGAGATACTAACAAGCTCCTACAGCTTCCAGTAGGACAAGGAATCCAAAGCTACTAATAGCAAACAAGTCATTTAAGCAAAAAAGGATTACGAAGGCTAGTCGCAAGAGGCTGGAAACTCACCCGTTTTTCAGATTAAGGCTTTCTGAGAAGGTCTTTTGTAATGAGTTTTGACTCCATTTTAAAAAACTATTTCATTATTTTCTTTAAAAATGGAGTATTGTTTTGAATACCTATTAACAATTTCTTCCTTTTGAAAATAAAAAAGTGCCAGAAACGCTCTGGAAAGTTTTCCAAAGGGAAAATAGGAGGGACATCACTTTTGTAACAAAACCTCCCTCCCGAGATCAAGGTTTAGAGGAGAGAGAGGGGAGGGGAAAGAAAAAAGTCACACAAACTGAAAGGGCTTTCCACTCCTTGGTATCAGGATACCAAATTAAGCTACAAATTAAGCCAGACCGCAGCTCATTTGCAAAAGTTTAGCTGCCATAAACGCTTGCAACAACATCCCTGTTACACAAAGTGCATTCGATGAGCGAGAGCTCCGAAACGGAGAGGCGAAGACCCCGACGTACCTTGAGGACTTCCATTGGGACCTGGGTGGCGGGGGGCAGGCTGGTGGGCACGCTGACGTTGATGGCAGGGGTCTGGCTGACGGGCACGCGCTGCTGCATGAACTGGGCTGCTTGCTGCTTCTGCTGCTGCTCCCGCCGCTCCTGCTCCTGCATCTGCTCACGCATGAGCTGCTGCCGTAGCAAGATCCGTGAGGTCATGCTGGAGGAGCTTAAGGGAGGCTTGGAAGCGCCAGGATGCTCGGAGCTGCTGTGGGAAGACCAGAGACAGACGGCTCAGTTGCCACCATCAGGTTGGAGACCACTCCTGCGTTCGGGGTCTGCAGCGCTGCACCGAACACGGGACAGAATCAGCACCGACACGCTGCCCCGCGCAACGGGCAACTTGGAGCCAACCTACCGCAGGTACTCAGCAGCCATGTTAGGCTGCCTTAACTGGACTGCAGCTACCACTTCCAAATGCCGACACCCAGCTGTAAAGAGCAATTTACCATTTTCAAGTTTTACTGCAAACATCCATGAGAAAAACAAGCGTTCTCCTATTCCCATTTATAGACTATCTAATTGTTCCCTACTTCAGATTACTTCTAAGAAATACAGGGCTGTACCAAGTCTAATGACAGGTAGAGCTAACACTCCAGGCCTAATGATCCCGCTCAAAGACCAGAAATTTTACTACCTCTTCCAAGAAAGCACAGTGTAACAAAAGTTCAGTTATTTTCTCCAAAACGCTACCTCAGGGTGAGATTTGCTGGTGGCGACATTGTTCACAGCTAGAAACCCGACCCAAAAGTGCAAGTCCCTCCTTCAGGCCCACCCGCATCCACCAAGAGCAACGGGGAACCACCACGGGCAGGGTGAACCACGATGAGGTGTGACTGAAGTCAAGCCCTTATAAAGTACATTGGCCTGGCCAGAATATAACACAGCATCTCTTCACCATGCAAGAGCCATTTCTAAACCACCGGCAGCAGAACTTTTCACCAGGTAACAAATGTGGAACATGTGGCAGAAAACACAGGGTTTGCTATAAACTACCGGGACATTTTCTGAAACCATCACTTGTTAGCCCTCAAGAGCAAGAGTCCATTCCAAAGACACTTCTATTGTGTCATTAAGACAGAATAATTAAGGTACTTAAGCAACAAGCTACATGTTCTCCAGGGGAAGTAAGGACTTTTGCCAGAAGCTGGTTCAAATACACGACTCCATACGTCCACATGAGAATGAGCTGCAGTGCATATAATTCAAAATATTTCATTTCTGACCCTGAACGGCTGCAGCTGATTGGGTGGGAAACGCATGACAGCGGCAGAGCTGCTATAGGAGGGACGGGCGTATGATGCTATAGCAATACACAGCTACGCCCGTGAAAGCCAACAGGAGCCACCGCCGCCACGGGCCTGCCAGTTTTGTGTAGGACCAAGGTCAAAAACAGTTCATAGCAGAAAAAAAAATATATATATATATATTCCATATATAATATATATATTAATATATATATATATATATATATATATATATATATAAATATATATAAATATATATATAAAAAGAGTGGAGCACACTTACTTTTAGAAGTGACCAAACTCTGCTTTTCCACACATTTGGGGGGCAGGGAAGGCGAGGGAGGGAGGGAGGGAGGAGACAATCTCGCTATTTAAGACCTGTCAGGTTGAAACATTCACAGAGACACTGATCCTTTTGATAAAACAAGAGAAAACCTTTGTGGTGAAACTAATGCAGCTGTGGAATAATCGCACTAATTAGCTGCTCAAGACAAGTCATTGACTGTGATACTCACAAAAACCACCCCCCTTTCAATTAACAGCCAAGCACTAGCACATCTGAACCCAGCCGCGCGTTCCCTAGCCGCGCCGGGGTCTGGAGCACATCTAACCCGCTTGCGCGTTTCCACACCGAGGAGGTCAGCGATTTCCAGGACTGATGAACTTACAGACGAGCAGAAGCAGCGCTGAAATGCTGCTTTTAAGACAGACCATCGTGTGCTGTTGGCCTCCTCGTAGATGCCTGATGCACCAAGCTGGCAACCCGGCCCTGCCTCCCACCTTCTGTCATTTTGGACTCTTTCTCCTCCTCCCAAAGCCAGGAGTGCTGAAGATCCCAGAAAGATCCTTCCCGTATATAAAAACTTGGGGGAACATTGGGGGGGGGGGGGGGCGGGGGGGAAGGAAGAAATGGCTTCTAGGGCCTTTTCAAAGGGTCCCTGCCAGGAATTTCATCTCACTCACACGACGACTGTACCTACTCATGCCACATGGCTCAATGTGTCTTCACAGCTTTCAGGTAACTCGGGGGCCTACTGCTGGTAAAAAATAGTTAACGAAAGCCCTCAACTATTGCATCTTTAGAAAAAAAACAATAATCCCAGAAGATGCTATTCTGCCAAATTCTTCCCCAAAGAGCACAGACTCTTCCAGGGTATATTTCTTTTGCAATTCTGTTTGATATTCTAATTATTCACTAGAATACAGCTTATATGTGATGAGCTATATAAGGGATGGCCAGACAATGTACTTTTTAAACAAGAATCAAAAGGAAGGTGGAGACTTATTCTCATCCACAACACTAGATTTTGGGGCCCGATGAGGGGAAAGAAAAAGCTTCCAAGGAAATTACAGAACATTCTGTTCATCCATCAGGAACCAATGCAGTTGCAATGCAATATAGCGAGTTCAGAAGATGCATCATTCTGTTATTTGCACATATAATGATTTTACGTAGTACAGAAGCCAGTAAGATCACACGAGAAAGGAACTGCCTCGCGTTACAGTGCACACATTGGAGAGCACGCACTAACAAACGCTCCAGCACACAGACTTTTTCTGTTCCCATTTGTTTTCCAGCCATGAGCAGCTACTGCCAAACCAGTTTCATTCCAACTGAAACAACAGAGCACAAGCCAACAGGTTGCTTCTCAGAAAAATTACATTATTGCAAGAGAAAGAAAGCCACTAAAAGTGTTCAAATCCTTCCTACTGCATTAGCACAGGAGGGTGCTGGACAAATGCAGGCCTTTGCAAGGAGAGTGAATTAGTAGTTATAGCACAGAAGCAAGTAATTTCTGATCTTTGTTACTCGGGAGAACAGCACCTTCTCTGCTACGGCGTGTCCAACAGGAACCTTTGGATGAAGAGAGGGGAGACGGCTCCGTGGATCTGGGCCCCTGCCTTTCTGACAGGCAGTGAGCTTTTTTGCAGAACTGCATTGCACTCCAGCTGCTTCAACCTTGGTGCCACGTTACGTTTGGGGGGCCAGAAGCAGGCTTGTATTGACTGTATGGGCAAGCTAGTGGTGGCTAGATGGTCACCATCAATTGCAATCACTGTTACACACACAGTCATCCTGAAGGTGAGCTGCAGGCTTTACTAGTGCAGAATACAGCTAACCCCTTCATCTGCAGGAATTTGATACCAGAGCTCATGCAGAAGAAAGGTCCGAGAGCAGGCACTTGTAGCACCACGGCCAGGCAGCGAGGCAAGCAAGATGCCACAAGCAGAAAACCTTGACTCAATCTCCCGTGCAAGTCCTGAGCAGACTAGAGTCTTCCTTACTTGCAGAAGGATGAAATCAAGGTTGTTCTCCTGTACATATCCCAGGCCATACTGCCTAGAAAGGCAAAGAAAATCCATGTTCCTTCAGCATATTTAATGAAACTCACTTGCTTTTCTGACCTATACAGAAATTTTAGGACACACTCGGCAGCAGGGACATGCAAGCCCTGAATACACAAGTGCTGGCAGCAACATGCTATCCACTACGACTAGAGCTAGTTACATCAATGCAGCCGAGTTTAAATAACACTTTTATCTACAAGAAACGTGTTCTAGATCTGCTCTATAATGCCTTCCTGCCTGAAAAGATGCTCATTTCACAAGCACTGCAAATAAAACTGCACCAGCCCAGAACAGTTCTTGCCACTCAGATTTCTTGTTATTTATCACCTGGGAACCGCGATGCCCTTTCGGAGGGCCGGGCTGTCTCACCACATTTAACACTTCAGTGGCATTCCTTCCATTCGCTGTAATTCACCAAAAGCAGCACAGATCAAATGTGGAAACAGAAAACTGTTTGAAAACTCCCACAGGTATTTCACCCTTCAAGCCTGAGCCCTGCAAAACGTGCACCGTCTTCTCTCCCAACCTGTGCTCCTCATTCAGCTCTTCCCGTCAACTGCAAGGGATGTGCTGCAAAGCTCTCCAAGATCGCACGGAAGATAGCATAGGTTTCGCCACCACCTAGTCTCAGGAAGGCACACGTGAAAAGCCTTGCCAGAAACTTTGTTTTTCCAGCAAAAAAGCAATGAAAAACATTTTATGTCAAAGGCTTAATCAAGAGAGCTTTGAAGATGCATGCTTTTAAAGCTCCCTGGCCTCGTAGTAAGGCCGTGAAGTGCTGCGGCAGAGGCAGCTAGTCTCGTTACGGAATAAGGCGAGATATTACCGTAGTGTGATCTGGAATCCAGACACACTGACTCGGAACTCATACACGAACTGATTCACCCAGGGATTATGTAAAGTCAGCGACGACACACGCAACAACAGCTTGATGCACGATGTGATTTAGATACTTCCTGCAAACATGGCTTATGGATATCATTTAATTGCTATAAATGAATGACTCCTGCTTTTAATTGACATATGATTAAACCGGTTATGCATTAACAGTCTAATAAGCATAGTATAATACAGAATAAGAGTTATTAGTTATGAATATCCCTTCATAATTAATTTAATCTGCACATGATAACATTTTAATAAAGAAATTTAAATTACGTATCCTTCTCCAGAAGCGTGGGAAATGTTAGCTACTGTGTGTGTATATTAAAATGCAAACGGTTGTTGCATAATAAAAGACAGTGTATTAAAAACAAGTTTGATTTTGTTGCTACCAAAATAGAGAGGCCAAACATTTTTGAACCTAATCCACCTTTCCAGACATGTACAGATGACTTTATTTGTCACCTTGGACAAAAAGCCAAACCAGCCCTTTTGCTAGTCAATTGTGCTTCCAGAATTTGCAGACTGGCTGAACAAGCTGTCTGGCTTACACATATTGCTTTGCATTAGCTATATTTTCTCTAAGAAACTTCTCTAAAAATTTTAAAGTGGAAAAAATGTTTACCCAACTCAGCTTTACTTTTTAATTACTGTTTTGGAAAGAGCACCTTTTTTGAAGAAAAAAGCAAAATCTCTAATATAGTATTTTAAGACAAATTACAATAGTTAAAAATCCAAACCAATTCCTGAAACCTAAAGCTTTTCCAAACAGTTCTGACACACAAAGAAAACTCTTTTCCCATCGCTGTTCCATATTCAGGCAGCAGACATGAGGTATTTTGCTTCAAATAGAATCTGACAAATGAATACCCAAAACATTTTGGCTAAGTGCGTGCATAGCTGACTGACCCGTCAGAGAGTGATATCCAGGAGAAGACATTCCGGTGCTCTAAGTAGCCCAATAACCTGAGGACCACCTTTACCTGCTGCACATAGAGTTTTTAAGTACAACCATACACTTTCTTTCCAGGGTGTCCTATAACCTTTACCCAGAAAAGAAGCTCTTGAGAGCTTTCTTTGCTGTGGCATTTTCTTTCCATTTATTTTGCTTTGTCTGAACTAGAATTTGATGAAGTTCCATGTTTAACAATTACAAAGGCTTGGCAACTCCCTCACATCTCCCCAGCTGCCTCCCTCAAACACTTCCATACTTCTTTCATGGAGTATATTCCTTCTCCCTTCTACAAAACTTTCAATCCATACAGCCTTAACCTACTCAGGGCGGAGAGGGGGGAAGAGGAGGATCATTACTACCGTGGTGTATTAAACTACTGGTTTCTCTTGAAATGCAAGAAGATAGCATTGTCTGGATTGCTCCCTGATGAGGAATAGCATCAGACTGGATAGCTCATCAGCTTTCCAAACTTACAGCTCCAGGTTCTTTAGACAGAGATAAAGAATCAACTGAAATGCATTAAAACAAAACACCACCAAACAAAACAAAACCAGAAAATAACATCTTGAGAGAGCAAAGAGTGCAAGATCTTCTCGGCCACTTCCCACTACAAGCCTACAGCCAGCACATTTCCTCACGGCTCAACCTTTTCTCCAGGAGCAGACCTTTGAACGAGAACATTAAGAGAGGTGAGAAGGTGATGCCTGATGAGCAGAGGGGAGACAGAGGGCTGGTCTGCTGGAGCTGCTCCCTCAGAGCCAGCCAGCACCCATTTCACAGGCAGGACCTTCATCTACTCCATACAAAGTCTCGTCTATTAAAAGAAGTGCAGTAAAAGCACAGATTTTTACAAGACTGGAAGGGAAAATTTTTTCCAGAAGCACTACTGTCATTGCAAGATCTACTGCCCTACTACAAGCAGGAAAATGGCACACCAGAGAAGGATATTGCTCTTCCTCTGTTCACCATGCTTTGCCAATTGCTTGTTAACGGGTTAGTCCAGAGAAATAAGCCAAGAAAAGCAGAATATTTAGGACCTCAAAATATCCAGTGAGCTGCACCAGATCTTTGAGGTCAGAGCTAAGAAATAACACAGTATTCAAATATTTGTGTTCAGTGCCTTATGCGTATCCCATTCATAGTTATTTATAGAGATGAGAAAACCATCCACATTTAAGTATCTGACATTAGCAAGAAAGCATCACTCTTAATCTTTAAAGCAAGTAGATTAAAGGTTCCCAACATTACAATTCAAATACTCATCCTGACCCCCCGCAGGCATTATCAGCAGAGTCTAACACACTTCCCATTCCAACACTCCTCCTCCTCTACAGCCACTGTTTCCCTCAAAAATAGGCTGATTTGTACAGATTCTGCTTTTAGTCTCTCCACAATGAAGCGAAGCCTCAAAGATGCTTTTTTTGTTGCAAGTACTATATCTGTGGCTGAAGCCACAAAGCCTCTAGGAGCGTCTAACCCAGCAGCTTGCACTGCCGCTTACTACAGAGACGGAGGGCAGAAAGGGTGACACACCAGAAAAGAAGGCAAAAGAAAAATGAATGCAAGAGGAAGCCAGATATTAAAAAAAACACACACCCCACGCACAACTCTTCACCCCTATCTTCAGCCAAAGCAAGGGATTCAACGTACAAGAAAACTACTACAGCGTTTTCCCTGGAGCACTTTGTACTTCATTCCTAAAACTTAATAATTGATTGGGGGTTGCAGTGACACTTCACTCAGCCACCCAATTGGCTGGCACAGCTTAAACTATCAACGTAAAAAAAAAAAAAAAAACTGCTGGCACGCTCTTACGTCCTTTCATGCCAAGGACAGAGCAGTAAACCGACCGAATTACATAAATGGCGGAGACCTTTATCAACCTTTACTACAAAGCAAGGACTGCGTTTCAAGCTTCTATATTAAACAAGGTTTCTGCCTTTGAACACAACATGCTGCCTGCTGTTTTATCTGCTCTATCATCAATGCAAACATTTTTCTCCCCTTCCGACGCTTTCTTATCCTGACCTACACCAGTCAGGATCTTCTCTCCTGCAGCAATACCGTCTGACCTAGGCTAAAGATGCACCCGCAGAACAACTTTCAGTGCACAGGAGTATCTACCCGAATGCATTGAGAGCATCTGCTCAGGAAGGAAGGGAAAAAAGAGGTGAGCATCCACCACACAAGTCTTAAACAGATCAAAAGGCAGTTCTATAACTATCCTGGATCTAATGGTTGAATTAAAAAGAAAATTAATTTATTGGATACATCTGCCCCCCCCCCCAAAAAAAAAAACACACACAAACTTAATTTAATCCTCAGCTATGAATTTTCCATCCAAAACTGCTAAATGGTATACAGGTACTTAAAAACAAAAAACAAAAAAAAACCCAAAAAACCCAAAAATCTAAGTAGCTGTTCACCATTTAGTAGTTTTCCATTTTTCTTCCTGTCTCTAAAACGCACCTTCACAAGCTGCTGAACATAATGCTTGCTGAACTTAATGAAAACCGCTCTCATGACCCAGGAGCACTCGGTAAATAATTATTAAGCTCTGGAGGTGGCTTTTGCATGAGTTTTGACTTAATAAAATGCTATAAGTTGATTTGCTTGAATGCCCCTTTACTCAGGGACACAGCTCTCGGTATAGCTCGGAAAGCTTGATCGCCACTAGATTAAGTAACAAGGAAAAACTAAAGAGGTTCAACCTAGAAGCTGCAAAGGTCACGCTTTACAATTCTTTACTACTGTTTCTGTTCGAAGTGGGATGAATAATTGTACACCTAGAATATCCTCAGAGACTTCTATATATAGTGGCTAAAATAATTACTATGATGCAACAAGTATTTTTATGCCCAGTCTTAACCAAGGGAGAGGAGGAGAAAGACCTAGCGGGGACAGGAGAGGGGGGACACCATGGGGAGCTCTGCAAAGGAGACAGCGTCTTCCATGTGCTCCGGTGTTTTTGCATTAATAAAACATACGGATCCGCGTCAAAAATATGAACTCTGTGATCTTGTTATCTCAGCCTGCGCAGTTTGTATTCCACAAAAATCCTCCATTAGCCCCAAAGTGTTTGTTTGCTATGAAGTTTCAGAAGGACTAAGAAAAAAAAAAAGAAAAAAAAAGAAAAAACACACCACAGGGGAGTATTTTATAAGTTTTCCCCTCCTAAAAGGTCGCTCTCATTATCTCAGCCCATCAGACACAGCTGCTGCTGCTTTGCAGAAGATAATGACCAGCTCCCAGCACGGTATTTTCAACTCCCAGCACCAAACCGCCATCGCCACCAATCCGTCACGCACTCTGCTCGCGGGGCCGTCGCTCCAGCAGAGCGTCACTTACAGGCAGCAGCTTTCAAAGGAGCACGGCACCAACATCTGAACCCCGAGAGCTTCCATCGTCCCCCCACCACCCCCTTTCCCTCCGAGGGCTTCTGCCGGACGCCTCGGCGTGGGAGTCAAGCGGGCGCCGGCAGGGCCGGTGTCTCCAGGGGTGGCTCCAGATAAGGCCCTGGCAACGCCAATCCCTGGGGAGCTGCGCCGGCCGCCGTGCCGGCGCCGCAGACCTGTTCAATCCAGCACCTACCGAGGAGAAGGGGGTGGACGCGACGCGACGCCTGCTCCCAACGCCACCACGCAACGGCTCCAACCCGGCCCAGAAACGCCGGGCCGGGCCCTCACCAAGTCTCGCTTCACCGCGTGAGAGTGTCGCGCAAGCCGCTGCCCGAGGCAGACGGATGTGTCACAGCGAGGCCCGCGGGAGGTAAAAATAAAAGCGCGGGACTGAGTCATAAAGCTCTGATTTGCACCACGGACTTGCGCTATCCCAGCGCACAGGCAGCAACAAACACAGGGATCCGTGCGGACAGCATTCATCCCATTCATTAATTAAAACGGGTGCGAGGAGCCCATTAACGCCATCAGAGGAGGGGATAAGAGCCGTCCGTGATGGCACGGCTTGCTCCAGGTCTTTATCACCAAGGAGGCTACGGAAGGGGACGGTGCAAGACGAGTCTGCTGCTGGGATATTAACTCCTTCGTATTCAGAGCTGCCCCCAATGCCCCCCTGCCCGGGAAAGCCGTGTGCGTCCCTGGCCGCATGGAGACCGTGGTGCGACCACATAAACTCTCCACCTATCTTCAGCTCTGTTCAAAAGGGCAGAATCCCTCAAGCAGAAAATAAGCGAGCAGATAAGACACCTATAAACACAAAAGTACTTCAAGAATTTAGAGAGTAGCTAACGGCATTACTAAATATTGGTTTAGTGTTCTTCCTTAAAATTTCAAAACCATTGCAATCTTTGAAAAGATAGTACAGCCAAAAAACAAAAAAAAAAAAAGCAGAGGCCAATTTGCCTTTCACTTGCAAGACTTCACAGTCACCTTGTTAAAAAACTTTCTGAACCACTTCAGACACTGCTTTCCCGTTATCAGTACTTCACCTTTCTAAAGAACTCCACATGCATTTACAAAACATTTTGCAACAAAAAGCCAGATAGCTAGAACAACCAAAGCGTGATAAAATAAAAAGCGAGAAGATAACACTCTACTAATAACTTCTGTAGTTCCCGATTTTGTAGTATAGAATTTACCTTGTTTTATCTGGGTAAATAGAGAAGATAATACTGTCGCCATGGGGGAAGACAAAGTATGATCACTGTAACTACCCAAAATCTGACTTCACATCACTTTTTCATTATACCTTGAATTAGAAAGTGACATTTTATCTCTTTAGGCAGTAGGCTTGCAAGTTTGTTTACACAGGCAGCCCGGCTGAAAACAAGATTCAACATGTTGCACATTCACAGCTTCTGCCCTTCGTTCCTCTACTCACGGTCTCTCCGAGCTAAAAAGCCACCACGCTCCTCAAGGCTGACAGTAACTCAGTAATTCATCATCTAAACCCTCTGCTCGGCCTAGATTTTCTGCTTACTGACTTCACTCGTTACACTGGTATTTAATATTTTGCGAAGAACATAAGGCAACTCCAAATCTCATCTCCCACAAGTGACACCCTCGGTCTGGTACGCTGAGCAAACAGGATCTTAAACAGCAAAAGAGAAAGTGTTTATGGAAGATTTGCTTTAAATGATTAAAGAACCCCAGCAGTCATAACGAAAACCACAAAGCAAATCCAGTGCTCAATACGCAATGGGTCTGTGCTATCAGTACATACGACTTACTCATTCCAGTGAATACTATGCTGCGAGGGGAAAACAATCCCCAGCACATTACCGGGACAACTCTAACATTAAAACCATCTCGGAGAGGTATTATGCAAACTTATTTCAGTCTCTGGCTACAGCACCAGCTGTTCATTACAGGTCCTGATGAGGGAACATTTAGCAACTTTCCCTTCCAATAAAGGAACCCTGGACCATAGAAACCAGAATTCCTCACAATCCATAAGTTGTGAACAAACCTCAATGTTAGAGTCCTTAAGCATTGTTTGCAGCTTTTACGCTTTTTTGACTAATGGTAGAAGAAGTGGGGAAAAGAGGATGGTTTATCATGAAGGCTGAACTGTTGTGGTGGGGAAAGCCTTCATTCAGCAACAAGTTACTTTACCTACTATCCAAATATTTACACTGCAACTGTGATTTGCAGTTATAGGACAGGAATATTGGTCTGTCTTGCTGCCTCACAGCACTGGCAGTAAGGTGGGATCCACTCCAGCTGCCCATGTGAAAAAGCATTACTGAAGTTCAGAAGCTTGCTGAGACCAAGCAAAGTGACAGTCGTTCACTGGAGGAACCGCCAGGCTGCAAACAGCTAACGAAGAGATGGCCTTCAGTTCTCCTGCTTCTTCGGCCACTTCACATGGCCAACAAAATCCCATGACACAGGGTCATGGCTTCCGGAGAAAACAAGCCCAGCAGGCCATCGGCTAGCGGTGGTATCCTGCCATGGGACCAGCAGCACCCTCAGTGTAGCCCCATGCTGCAATAAGGTCCCCTTGTCCCAGAGCCCATCTCCTTTCCCTCCGGACGCTGGCCAGAAGGCTACCTATCTGAGCATCCTACCTCCAACAACAAGGCGACCAGGGAGCAGTAGAAGAACAAGGCAAGCACGTAAGGAGACTTCCGAGTAAGTGCCCAAATCCCAGCCATTCCCAGTTCAGGGATTTCCCAAAATGGGTATGGTTTCTGTGCGCTTACAACCCTTAAGTGTACTCTATGGGTCATGTCAGTCTCACCTCAGACCCTGCTCTGCAGCTAGCAGGCACGGCTGGGGGAAGGCAAGCCAAGTGTTGATTAGAGGACCTCTTCATCTGCTGTGTAACAGCCCTAACCTCTATTTTAAACCCCTGACATCTATATGAACTGCAGTCTTTCACAAAAATATGTTGTATTGATTTAAAAGCTGGAGTCCTGGGGAATTCAAATCTCCAGGGCCTCTGCTGGCAGTTCCCCCTTCATCCCTTTTCAACAAGAAGTTCTGCACCTTGTTTCTAGTCAAACTTTCATGAACACCAGGGGAGAGGGAAAGGGGAAAATAACTATACAAACTAATTATACTCAGGGTCACATGCAAGTTAAAGAAATACCAAGCCAAAAACATGATACAGAATGAAGCCTCATTTAAAATCAGAACATGCAAGCAACATTTATACATCCTGATTTTGCAAAGTGCCAAAATACATTAAAAAGATTTTTTTTAAAACCTATTCATAAAATACCACCCTGCTCATGCACTGCCTTAACTTCATTTTGGAACCATTCCCTTCTGCATTTGTCCTACGTTGTGTATAAAAAAAAACATGTGCTCTGCTCAAATAGAGGGGAGGGAAAAAACCTTCAGAAAGAACTTTATTCTTGAATCAAATAAAGTTTTAAAAAATTAATGTAGCTGCTGCAGTTTTAGAAAGCCTAGAGTAAAACTGTCCAGTATTCACCATGTTTTGCAGAGTTTCATGACAATTACATGAGTTATGCTGTCCATACGACTTGCTCAACCAGATTGTGGCAGGAATACCACTTCTTACTTTTCAAAATACATACAGGTACAGATTTCCTTCTGAAATAAGCAGCCAACTCGAGAGTTATTTACACGGCTTTTGTTAGTCCCTCTTAGTGTCTTCTGCATTGCCAGAAGTATACCACTTGCATAGCTATTTCTATTCAAAGCTACAGCTGTATTTGCTGGGGAACTACTGCAAACTCCCAAATCATGTAAACAGGGGAAAGAACCAGAAAATGTTTCACTAGACTCTGAAGCTCATATCTGCTTTTAGTTACTGTGACACAAGATAAAGAGAAGCAGTTTATCGCTAATAAAACCTGCAAAGACTGTAAGTCAAGTCTGAATTCCCACAACAGGGTCTTGTTTAAATTTATCTGGTTTATTTAGCATTCATGGCAAAGCACCTGTGGGACCAACATCGTGGGGCAGCAATTCACAAATTCGGTTATTTCGGACTGCATTAGACGACCATACAACGCTACGCTCATCAGCCAGGTAGACAAACTCTCAGCGAAGCCTCCTGGAAGCACTGCACAGCTCCCAACCTGCCAGCGCCCAGCAGCCAAGGGGAGCCCTGATGTCCCCAAAGAGCCCCGCGATGCTGGATCTCAGCCTGGAGCGCTCGCAGCTGCACTCCCGCGCGGAGCGAGCACTGGGCAAACCTGCAAACTTGCATAAACGTGTCCGGCCTGTGGAAAAGCATCAGCTTTTGGATTTCTTTGCATCTTGCTGGCTTCCAGACATCCCGTTTCTTGCTTTCACACACTAGATGGAGCTTCGCCTCCTCTTTCACCCAGCCTGCCGGCTCCAGCAGTGCTACTCGCAGACCCTTGCGCGTTGTGGATAAAAAAGGTAAAAGGCAAAGGGCAAGATACTAACCTCACTCAAAATAAACAAAACACGCAGAACTGCTTCATGAACACCATGCTATCAGGTGGGCATCAGGGCTTTAACTGTGCCAGAACACTGCAGTAGAGTTTTCAAAAAAAGGTAACTCCAACTCCATGCTGCAATTTCTACCAGCCCTCACAAGGCCCTAACTTGAGTTCACACCTGAAAAAAAACAAGATTTTCTTGCTTTTTATCCCCTTACAAAGGGACAATATTTAAGCTCTATACTGAATTACACACCTGAATCACTCACTAGTTTTCTGCGATCTCCCTTTCCATTCCCACGTGCTTTCTTTTAACATAAGCTCTTCAGCATCTCTAGTAACCCAACACATCTGCCATTAATACCTGCTAAGACTCCACACCTTGTCATTTTATCACTGACCCTTTCGGGAAAGAAATCACTGATTAGAGCAGAAGTCCCCTTGACTTACATCTGCTGGATTTGGTCTGTGTTGTTTCAGCAAATGGTTCAGGAGAAACAGCTCACTCCGTGCTACCTGGGTGGACACATTTTAATGGTGGGGGGGAACAGCAGAACGAAGCCAGCCTGACTTTCAGCGAGCTGGCACGACTCTCATTAGGATTTTTCAAAGCACAGCAGGATTCAGTCCATCAACAGCATTTCTGTGATGAATTTAAAACTCAATGGGATAAAGAAAAAGCCTAGGTGAACAAGGCACTCCTAATGCTGTAAGAGGCCAAAACATTGCAATGCAACTGTGAAGAGTAGCAGTCCCGGGCTGTATCACACAAGGTAATAGCACAGAGCACAAAGAAGAGTAGTAGAAGACATCTGTCCAAAACGTGAAGGAACTGAAATTGAAGTGATGAGAGAAACAGAGCCCACTTTACATTGGGAAGCTAAAAGTGGGGCCTTTTAATCTCACAAAATGGAGGTTGACAGAGACGAGTGTTGCCATTATAAATACAGCAGGGAAACAAACACTCAAAAAAGAACAACCTTGGCATTTTACCAAGCGATATGAACCAGCTATGAGTAAGATTAAATTAGTCCCAGCAGCTATATTCTAAGCAGCAAGGTCCCAAAACTGTTTTAAATTGAAGGACTGGCAAAGGAACAACCTGCTTCTTTCCCAAGCAAGATGCATGATTTAAGCAAAGTAGGTCACTGTGGAATGAAGCAGCCGGTAATGACCTGTGGGCCACAGAAGATCCCCTCCAGCCAAGGGCTCCAACGTGACAGACACATGACAAAGCAAATTTTTCAGCAGTGCACACAAATCTAAAATAGTGCTGGAATTGAATGGAGCACTAAACAGAAGCTGATGCCTTCACATACACATCAGCGTGGCCAAACACTGCTCTTCTGGAAGGCAAATGTCCTAACCCCAACGGGCTACTTACTGGGTCCCACCACAACAAAGGTAGATGCTCTTCCAGAGCTGCTAGCACATCCAGCTTCCAGTGCAACATGCCTCGTATCATCTAGCGTGCCGGAGCAGCTGGGAAGTTCAGTGTCAACAGCCGCTGTGCTGCAATTTCTTGGAAATCTCTTCCCTCTCACCCCCACCTTTGGGGACTTTGTTGCCCACATGCTCTTGTACGGTAGCCAAGCTGAGCAAGCCAGAGTTCAGAAGCATTGAGCTGAAGCAGTAAATAACAGCTCAAAACATGACCCCTCCTTTTTATCTTTATAAATAACCTGAGTGCCTATGTCACTGTTTCGCAAGCAAGCCACTGTAGTTTAGCAGACTCCACCTCTTGAGGAAGCCTGTCGCAGTATTCCCTGGATTTTGGCACTGAACCTCACTGAGAGCAGATGGGGTTCAGCACTTCCTTAACTTGGGGCAGCCACCAAATGGAATAGCAGGAGTCCAAGGATATCACTAACTTCAAGTACTAACATTACAAAAAAGACCAAAAACAGGCTCCAAATACTGGTCAATTTTTTCCACAGAAAAGTTATTCCAAGTCAGTATTTCTTAATCATGCAAAAACTCCCATCAAGTTATACCAATAACTGACATGACGGCACAAAAAGCAAGCTAGAGTTAGAAAACTATGTGGGAGCAGTGATGGAAATGAGATGCTATTATTCATTCGCATTTGGAACAGAATTTGCTTCAGTCCCCATTTTTTTCCTGTCAACCAGCTCATGTTATCCAGTTTGACTGGCTTGCCAAGTCAGCTTCAGCAACGTTGCCAAAAGCAAATTTTCAAGTTGGTCACCAGCTTTGGACAAAGATTTGCTTCCTTATTCAGCCAAGGAACAACACAAAAATAAGAAAGTAAATAAGAAGCACACCTACCACACTTTCTTCTCTGAGAAGGCTTCCCTTAGTTTCCACCCAACAGCTTCCTGACCAGTGTACAGACACCTTTAATATTCCAGATTGGACAGTCAAAAACAGTCAAAGTCAGTTCAAGTACTTCTTCAGGTCAGCATGCTTACAACAGACATACAGCTTAGAGCAGATTTTGATAGAGAAAGAAAGTTCACATCCCCCTCGGGGTGTTTGCTTTGGCAGGAGAACTAGCCCAGCTCACCTTCCAGCGTCTTGTTAGCAAGACACCTTCACCGCACACCACCTCCTGTCATCGTGGAGAGCTGGAGCTCTGATGCCCCAAAGACTGACCCCAACAAAAAGACTGACCCTTATTACTTTTCAAGGGTTAGACAGCAGCTAGAGGGCCCAGCACCCACACATCGTCAGAAAACATGCCACCACCCCTAATGCCTTTGAACACAAAGATTTTGAGCAGAGCCTATTAAGGGGCTTGACAACGCACAGACTGGGCAGTAAAGACAGGAGTCTTTAAATCCCGGTATCATCCATCCTCTGCAGCCAAGAGAAAGTCATGTGTCTTTAATTACCCTACGTAGCACTGACGAGCAAAATATGATGTAACCAAAGGTAAACCTGCCAGACTCTTGCAACACCCACGCGCAAGTCTAGCGGAGAAGAATCCCCTAAGCCCGTTACACCAGTATAAGTAATCTAAACCCTTGGCATCTCATTACTGTTCATTATAACGAACTTGCCATCAGACATTTCCACTGAAGTTCAGAATAGAACAGAATGGAAACACCTGCAATGGTCATCTAATTTCCAGCCTAGGAATGAAGAACTTCAGCTTCCACTGCTCTTTTAATACAGTTTAATTTATTTTAAAAAAAGAGATTAAGTACACAAAAATGAAGCATGCGACCTGAAGAACATCATCCTGTCTAGCACAGCAAGTGCTCTCTAAACATGCACATCAGTCCATCCATCCTGCTCAGTTGTTTCTTTTAAGACTATTTGAGGGAAAGCAGAGAGGACCTACAAAATACACAGCAATGTCAACCTGAAAAAAATAACGCAGATCTAAATGCATGAGGGAGTATGTTCTAAAGATCAAGTCTGCTTATCCGTAGTTTGAAACTGATGTCTCTAGTATTTCAATGCTTACATATGAGTGTTTTTTTAAAAAAAGTGTTTCTTATTACTAAAAAGCTAGACTGATTCAAAAATTCCCTGAAACAAAAGCAAAAAGTCCTAGGCAAAACGAAGCTATTCCACCCTCCACCCCACCACACCTTGCACAGTACCAGCACCAGATAAAAGGATATTGCAAACTCAGCTGGAATAAAACACCCTTTGGCCGATGAACTGTATTGTTTCCTTTTGGAGGAAGGATGGGAGGGTGGTTGGTTGGTTGTTTTTAAACAGGACAAGAACACCGGTGCTGTAACAGCCCTGAAAAGAACTACACATGAAGCATGAGCAATCCAGCAAGGGAGATGCTGAAGACTGATACCAGCTGCCTTGCAATCAGTACAACCACATCACCATTAAGTTGTACTCTTCCTTATTTAACAAAAAACATTAATATGTTGCCATAAAACAAAAGGGCAATAAAAGACTCCGATTCCAGTGAGTACAGAAGCTCTCAGTACGAAAGGCTGAGCAGCTCCTTCCATGCCCAAGCGTCAGCCATCAGGCTGAGGTAGGAATGAGTCACATAGGGTCCAATTCACCTCTTGGAGGAGTCAATGGCACTTGCAACATCGCTTCATCAAAATAAGCTGGGAGCAATGTCCAAAAACATCAAAGCAAGCCAAAAATAAAATCCCAAATACAACTCACTAAACTATGGCAGCTCTTAATGCCTTACTTTAAGGATACTTCATGGGTAAGGCCCAGGTTAAAATGCCCTACTCCTGTATCGATGTTCCACCACCCAAACGAGAAGGGAGAACTTGTCTGTCAGTCAGTCACTTCATTGGGGCAACTAATAGGTACAGATACCATGAAGAACCTGAAGGAGTTGATTTTGTCCAAAATTGGCCAGTATGTTCTAGATTTTGACTCAGCAGCTTGAAAAACACCACAGTTCAACCCATTTATCATTTTCTCGCTGCATTATTCAACAGTGGCACCATTTTATAGACTGTCAAAGTACTATCCACCAAGAAGCAGCATCCAAGAGCTTTTTTCTAAAAATGTTTCCTATCACATCCAGAACAGCAAAATGCAAACTGATATGGGTAGAAATTTTTCTTTTTTTCTTTAATACCAAAGTCCATGTTTATAGTTTTCATTTGATATCAAATGTAATGAAACTCTTTGAAACTAATAAATCAAGTGGGCAAATACAAGGTGGAACTCACCTTGCACACATTTCTGTATTGATTAGCATTTCACGCACATAAAAGTTTTATGGTCAGTTGACTTCCAGACAGAACGGCCAAGCCCTGTATTTTCTTCATCCCAATTAAAAAGGTGAATGTAACTGTTTGTAATGGGATGGGGGCAAGGAAGCATGGGAAGAGGACCAGAAAACAAAACAAAACAGAGATACTTACATAAAATAGATTTAAAATTGCATTTCCAGCACAGCAATAAAACAACATGCTGCTTGGAAGCATTCTTCCACTCCTATTTATCATAATGGTGGTATAAATTCCTGCCAAAGTGAACTTTGAATTTGTTTGTTGTAGAGGAAAGTCAAGCAAATTCTATACTGCAGAATGCTGTTTTTAGAGTGTGAAAGTTTGTTCCCTTCTAGTGCCATGTCAAATCAAACTTTTCAGTCTGCATATAAAGTTTTGTAAATACATTTGAAAAAAAGGAAGATTAAAAACAAAAAGGTCCTAAAAACAACAATCCTTGCTAAACGCCCTGTGTAAATGTATCGCCAATTGTAACTTTTTCTTGTTTTATTGGTCCACTCCCAAAAGTTTGGCATCCAAAAGCAACATATTATTTCCACATGGCAAAGAGAAAAGGAATTTGTTTTTAAAAAAGCTTGCATAAAATCCAAGAAATTTGGAAATTTACAATTTCAATAAAAATAAAAAATAAGTTACTTGATCTATACTCTTAAATGGCAGTTTCTGACCATTAGCAACAGTAAATACAGATAAAACCTTTTATTCCACTATCAGAGTGGAACTCAAGTTGCTGTAAGCAGCCTGATAAAGAAGTTCAATTATTCTTCCCATGCTTATCTGTTATCTGAAAACCATGGACAGTATCATTACAACTTTAGAAAAATGCTTGGAGCTTTCTCCGCTCCGCTCTGCACAGGCAGAGCTTTCATCCTCCAGCTCCACTTCCATCTTCCGCATTTCAATTCCTATTTCTTATGGACTAATGCTCTTTTAGCACAAGAGGTATTTGACTACAGCATTTCCAGCTAAGAATTTGACCTGCCCTTACTACAGCTGAGGAAACCACACTGAAACAGCCATCCCAGGGCAGCGCCGGCTCCGATACACAGAGCATCAGTTGTGCAGTGCGAGATGCTCGTTTGCAAGAGAGGAGTGAACCGTGGAACCAACCAGCTGAACATTAGAAGCACGTTAGAAAGGTCTTGTACACACTTGTTAGACTTTTCCAGAGAAGAAAAACAAACAAGCAAGCAAGGAAACATTTGCCACCCTGTTTTGGGTTGTTTGGGTTTTTTTTTTTTTTTTTTGGGGGGGGGGGGGGGGGAGTCAGGGCATTTTTTCGTTTTATTCTTACCTGGGCAGGGGGAGAAAGAAGGAAAGAAAAAAAAAAAGAGAAAAATACAAACCAAAAGACACCCAACCAAATGTTGAACCCAACTTGCATCCCAGCTCCAATACTTTTGCAAGCCAATCACAGGAGTTTGCACAAAAACACAACCCAAGCTGGAATCAGAAGAGACAGTTGTTCTGCACAACGCTATGGAGGCTTTCAAAGGCAAAACCCAAACAGGCAGCCCCCACACACCCAGAACTTACCCAGTGAACTCATTCTGTAACTGCTGCGATCCAGCCAGGCGCGAGCTCACACTGAACCGTTTCTGCAGGCCACAAAACCAGAACTACCCCGAAAGGGCTTAGTAAGCCCCGGCTTCCAGAAACTGACTTCACTTTTACTCCCACCGTCCACCTCCCAACCCCTGCTGCTACATGTGCGTCTGCCTCTCCTACTTCTGCAAATGCAAACAGATGAGTAACTATTGCTGCTTTGTAAAACTCCCAAATCCATCATCGCTAACAACAGCTTTTGTTTCTTTTATTACCAAAATGCTTAAGTGCTTTCATAAAACACGCATTGCTGAATGCTTTCTTCCATTGAGCTAGTGCCTTTTTCCATGCAACCTTAAGCCCAGATCTCTCAAACAATTAGTTTATGTGTATGGACATGAAGTGGAGCAACCGCAGCCTCGCTGAAAGGGCAAAATAAGTAAATAAAAATCTGTGCTTAAAGTCCCCTTCACTTCAGGTATTAAGAGTTCAATCCAAAACTTTAAAACAGAGATATTCCCACCTGCTGCATAAAACTGAATCCAACCTTAGAGCTGAGCTTTCCAAACCGAGTATTGCCCGCTGGCGGGCTGGACCACGCTGCTCCCGCGGGCACCCGAGCCAGCTCCCGCTCGCTCCTCGGAGCAGAGATGGGGGAAAAGGATAGTGCGCAGGGAAAAAGAGAAAACAGAGGGGTAACACGAGAGGAGGAAAAAGGAGATGATATAAAGCCATCGCTGTGAAATGATGGGGGAGAACCGCGACAAAAAGCCTTCCCTTGCACAAACCCTGAACTGATTCACCACTGGTAACCAAAAACCACACAAAAAAACCTTTTGTTAGAAAATTCAGATTTCCTTCCTAGAATCAATGCAGCTACAGGAACTCCTAAGCACAGTAAGTGCCTTACAAATAATCTCTTTTACCAGAAAATCTGCCTTGTTTTTATTTAAGGGAGACTTACAGCACAGTAAAGGATCCGTTTGCCTGCCTGCTTCTGGCACTGCAGAGGATACTCACGCACCTGGCTGAACAGAGGCCCTGCTTCACAGCTTTTCAGTTCAGAGATGTGTATTTTCCCACACAGAGCACAGATCTAACCTTAGTAATACCAAATTCAAGGTCTCTGCTAGCCAGTAGCTCTTGGAAAGCGATTCAAAGCTGCTGGGCTTTGGTTGCCCATCCAGGACCATGAGTAGATACCAGTAAAGTACACGTTCAACACTTACATCAGGCCACAGCATTGACCTGTTGATAGCATCCTGAAGCTTTCGGTATTTTTTAGCCTTCTAATTTCTGTTCAGCAATAGTCTGCCCAATAATAATGTTGGGCATCACATCGTGAGTGATCTTTAAGCAGTAAAAGCACTCTCTCATGCTTGTGAGAGCCCGTTTTTCAGTTTGTTTAAAGGACGGCACCACGAAACAGCTTACAATAATTACTGTTACAAAATAGGAAGTTGAATTATTAGGCAAGCTTCATCTGCGTAACTTAATCGGCCTAAAAAGGATGAGACATGCGTGTCCAAGACAAAAGACTGGACTCTGTGACCCCAGGCATCTTTCAGGACTAGGTTGCTGCAACTGGGTTGCTTAGGAGATGGACTGGCTTCTTCATTGTATGAACCATTCCTATAACTCCGACTGGGGCAGCAGAGCACATACTTGTCCATAAAGTAGATCGCAAAGCGTGCATGCAGAAAGCAAACACTGTGGAGAGGGCGTGATGAGAATATTACATAAAAATAGGTTTCAAAGCGATACCACATATCAGTATTTAAGCTCCCTAGTGCACTGGAGCCAAAGGCAGAGGCACAGGTAAATCTGGAGTAATCGGTCGGTAAGCAAGGAAGCAAACACAGTTATTGTAAGCCAACAAAAAGAATCATTCCAGATTGCCTTTGAACAGCATCAGCATTATTTTGGTCGCAAGTTTCAAAGGGAAGGACTCTCCGCCATCAATATAATCAATGTTATTGTAGTGCCGGCACTGCAATAACTCCACTGAAACGATGAAGACCTGCCCGAAGCGCTGGTCCGCGCGGTGCTCCTGCGGAGAGCAGCGCCCCAAGCCGCCGAGCAAGAGCAATATGGGAATTCACCTGCAGATGAATCATTAACGAGCAACGGCTTCTCCATTACTCACAGCAGCTCCAGAGTTACTGCGGGCACGGCTCGTTTCTAAAAAGAGAACAGCCAGCAACACGAGTACCAGCGCATTCATCAAAACTCAGCATAACGTAAAAAGGAAAGAGGAAGGCTGGCTACCGGGCAGCCTTGGCCCAGAGGGGCAGTTGGCTGGGGACAACGGCATGGGGAGCCGACATGCTCCCCTCCCACCAGGTCACCTGCCAACATGCAACCCACCTGCACGGGCTTTTGCATTACACCAAGGAATTATTAACTCCTTCAGCAACAGAGCCGTCGGGCCAGCAATGCAGATCGATAACCAACCAACCTGCATGCTACGTTTGACCTTTAGGGGACAGTTTCCACGTGCCGTTACTCATCTACGGCAAGTGCTGCTAGCACACCTCCTCCACGTTTGCTCTGTGCTACCGAGAATAAGCACCAAGGGAACCGAGCCGGCGTTCTCAGGCTATAGGTAAGATTAGGAAGCTATTAACGCTGCTTTATCAGGAATTAAGTGCTCTATGACTTCATGCAAAGCAAGAGCTAGTCAAACACCAGAGTTTATTTTTCAAACTTCTGTTCAACGCAGAAACAAAAACAAGTTTAAAGAAAAGACCTGGGAAGGAAATATTCAACTTACTATCGGAACAACTATTTCTGCTTAAGTATTAATATACGTTGAAAGCAATTTGCACTAAACAAGACCCCCCACACACAGAGCATTCTGACCTCTTCCTACCAAACATGCCAAAAGCTGACATACTGCTGTGAAACACTGCAATTCCCATTAAACCGGATTTTAATTGTTTTGTGGGGAAAACAATTAAAAACACTTTTTTTTAGTTGTTGCATGTCTTCCCCGAAAGCAGCAACATACAGGAAGGAAATCTTGACAAAAACGGCTAGACACACTGAGGCGGACAGGAAAGACGTCTAAAGTAACGCGAGTTCGAAAGAGGAAAGCTGAAACATGCTCCAGCAGCAAGAAGCTGCCAGACTGCTCATAAGAGACTTGTCGGCTCATAACCGAAATATCGGGAGTCAGATGCACAGCTAGTCGAGACAACAAGATTTTTGAAGGAGCTTACTGACTTGATTTCTCTGTAATTGCATTTTTTGCAAGTGCAAGAGGAAGCCACGGAATAAGCAGGCGCTGCACCTGCATTGTGCAGATCGAGGTATCAGCATCTTTCTTCTCCATCAGTGCAGACGGAGCACAGCTTGGGAGCACTTTTAAAGCCCTCCAGAAAAATCAAATCTCAACTCCAAAAGCAAATGAATGCTTTCCCAACTATTCACTAGAACCAGATCACCGCACCAAAGCCAGGCTTTATAAAACCTGTTTTTTATCCCAATAGCTGATCATTTAGTCACAGCTACACTTCTTTATTAAGCTGTCAGGAAAACCAGATAAAGCCATTCATTTCACAAGTGCAAGATTTACAGGATGTTCAAGACGAAAGCCTTTCATACAGCAGCAAATACAGTAGATTTTGTGAACTGCCACCCCCAGCAACAGTTGCGCAGGCTGCATGTGTTTGTCAATGTGAGTTGAAATTATTTGTTTTCCTAAAACACACCAACCAGTGCAGAAAATGCAGTGAGCAAAGTAAATTAAATTCAGCAACTGGAGCCTGAGCTGCAGTTTCAGACTCTGATCTGCTGTTCATATAAAAATTGCACTAGTTTAGAGATTAGGGATGAGAAATAAGAACTCATTAGCTCTTCTTCAGAGTTCATGATTCAAACCTGACAAAACACACACTTCAGTGTTTCCAAGCCTAAAGAAAATTCCAGCAGGGTCATGGAAGCTGCTATTTATAGCCAGTTTAATCTCTGCGCACTCAAACACAGCTTCTCTACGTACACACATTTTGTTAGCACTTGAAAAAGAAAATCTTTGTTAATGAAAACTTAATCATCCATCAGTTCTGCAAACGTAAATGAGTTTTTCCTTGTAACATTAGCTGCTCCTGACCGAACTGCAACAAAAAAACAGCCTGTAATTTTTCCAGTCAAAATTGTTAGTGGAAAATCTGGGCCCTGGAAAATATTCAGTGACAAAACCGAGAAACAAGAATGCGGAAAGTTACACAGCAATTAATTTCTTCAGTAGGAAACGAACTCTTCTCACCTTTAGCATGTATCGGTACAATCGAGACTGCTCTCAAATTTGCATTTCCAGGCTACAGAGCAGTAAAACGCCTTGAGAAGCGCCAGGCATCCTAGCACAGGAAGGGAAGCCAACAGCTCGGCAGCCATCGGTCTTTAAGGTCATCTGCAAATGGAAGTGTAGCTGGTACTTCAGTTCTTCTCACTCAGTCCCAGCATAGAAGATGCACAGAACTAACAGCGTAGTCATCCTCAGCTACACACACAGAGGAGCATGAAGCCCTCTGGAAAAAAAGAAAAACCCCAACCAACCCACACCAAACACAAGAAGCCAACGGTCTTCCAGTCTACCTTGGATGTCGGCTGCCCGCTCATTGCACAGATCATTCGGGCATGAGGCCGTTAGTAGAACTGCAAAGCAAATGGGTCAGGCACCCGTTTAATCTGCACTGGGACCAGGGAGACACGATGGGATAGCTGGTATGCCGGCATTGCTGGGCAAGCAGTGTCTCAAACTGACCACCTCCTAGGACGAGATGACTGGCTCAGCAGGCAAAAAGGGAGAGTAGTGAATGTCGTTTACCTAACCGCAAGGCACGTGGAAAACTGGATAGACCACCCAGATCTAAAGGCAGTGGTCAGCAGTTAAACTGCACGTTGTGGATGGTTAATTGCAGCATTCCTCAGGGGATCAACACTGTTTGACATTTTCATTAGCAACCTGGATGATCCTTGCAGACACTGAGAGCTTGACTAGACAAGGCTGCTTAGAGCCTTGTCCAACTCTGAACTTGGACACGGAGCCAGGGGATTGGACCAGATGACCTTCAAGGGTCCCTTCCAACCTGTTATTCTATGACTCTACATTTGGTCCTGGAACACTGACACTTAGTCTTTGCCTCTTAAGTTGCTGATCCTATACTTAAAAGCATGGAAAAATATCCATATTAATCCACATTAGAGAGGTTTCAACCACGGCATATGGGATGAAGAATGAAATAGCACAGGCACCACATCATCCCTTGGAAAGGCACACGAACATTTATACTTGCAGCAAGACTGTCTTGCTAGTAGTCAACAACTGGTCTGGGCATTTATTGCTACACAGGTGCCACACCAGGTCATTGGCTCACAGGGCCATTGCTATTACATTCATTATTATTCCTCATAAACGTTTGCTGAACTGCTGTGTTTTCAGACATTCAGAGGCTGAATGTTCCTACTAACCAAACCTTTTCAAAGGATTATGTGAACATCATTAAAAGCTTACATGAAATCTCTACAACTACTGAAATCCATAGTTAGCTAAGCCCGCAAGTAAGAAACCGCTGATCCCTTACATATGTTCTCTTCTCCCCATCGAGCACACTCAGTGCAGAGCACCATTTGGAGATGACAAATTTTTCTAAATGCCTTCTTAAAAACTGACAGATCCAATCTCACTGTAAGGGAATAGTTAGCAGCTGAAACCTCCCAGAAATAAAATTCTGGTGAGTCCACTTTCAGCATTTTTCCTGTTCAAACTCAATACAGACATGCACATAGAGAGACATCGGTTCTTCAGCATAGAGCTATTCTGCAACAGTGTCAGCCCCAAAAATCACTGTTCTATTATTTTAAGCAAGGTTTAAAAAAAGATTATAGATTGAGGGAGCATGGCAGAGCATCTTCATTACCAAACAATACTGTTAGTGACACCACCACATTATCAACACATTGCACTCAAGGCTCTGAGTTAACGGTTATTCAGCATTAAAAATAGAAGTGTTTTACCAATGTATATGCACCAGGAAAATTATGCAGAACGAGTCAGAATCTCTCCGTGTTAGTTTTCGACAAGTGATATAAATCTTTTAGCAGGCACAATTCATAACCAGCAGTCATTTCTCTTAAGGTATGCCTCAAGGAAACTTGATGTACATCCAAACTTCTGCAAACTTGCTACTTTCTGTTGGATGCATCTTTCATTCTCCCCAAGAGTGCAAAAGATGTTCTGAGCAGGCTACGGCATGCCAGGGAAACTTAAAATAGAAAGCACTGTAGCTACCGATATTGCAAATACAAACACAGCTACTAGTATATAGTGGTGACAGCAATAGCAGCGACACGGATCCGGAGCAGCAGAACGGTCAGGCACTGTTACGGTTCTGGCAAGCTACTAAAGGCTCCCTAAAAATCCAAGCAGAAGAAAGGGAATGGCAATTTAACAGTCTGAATCAGCAGAAAACAAATGAAATGAGTTGAGACAAATTCACAGCACAACTCTAGCCCTCAGGCTTCAACGTTACTAAATTTAGGATTTTTACTGCAGAAAGCGGAGGTAAGAGAGCTACAAAAACGCTTTAGCAAGGTAACAGTTATAGAAGGAGTCGAGAGCAAAATCTGTATCATTTTCACCATGTTGTACAAGAAAAGGCATTCTCAATTAGCAGCTAGGACATCACGTATCCTGCCACTTTTGTATGAACGGGCAAACGAACAAGCATGTTTTCCTGTAACAACAGAGTTTAGGGAAGACAAGATCAGAGGACAGAAACACAAAACCCAGATCCTTGGAGAAAAAAGCGCCGGATTGAGCAAGACTTGCTTCCAGACACCAAACTAGTGAAGCATATGAACCTTAAAGTCTGCTTAAAAACATGAGATGTCAAATTTATCACAGCACACCAGTCAGAGCTGTGTCCAAGTCTAAGGTAATAATGTCATGTTTATTTTTGTCCCTGACTCCAGCCTAGACACCCCAGCTGTATCTATGCTTGTCGTAGCATTTTAAAGGCAACACAAGAACACACACAGGGCAGCAGAGGGTATATCAGATTACACATTTCAGAGACCAGTCTCGGTGCATCACCAAAAAATAAGCAATTTAGTAAGCAACTCCAGGACAACGGAAACACCAAAGCACATACTGAGAAATACTTTCCTTAACCTTTCTCAATAATTTTATACCACGTTAAGGGCAAACAATACTTCATAGATTTTATAGTAAATCATTGAGCCTCATTTGGAAACCTAAAAGAAAGGGAAAACTAAAAACAAATCTTCCGAAGGGAACGTCCACCATCTCCCCGGAGGCTCTCCAGCGGGTCGGACAGGGCTGCTGCGGGGACGGGCAGTGTCCCAACCCTTGGCTGTGGCTTTTATTGCATTGCTGGAATGCAAGCATTAATGTGTATTTAAAAAACAGAGACAAAAGGCTCAGAAGGGAAACAATAAATAGCATCTTCATGTTGGGAAATTAAGAAAGAGCAACCTCGGTTTAGCCTACACTGGGTGCTCTGCCATACAAAATGCTTAACTTCCAGTATCCTCCTTGCCAACTACACATACTCCAAAATAAAAGTATGTTCACTTTGCTATTACCAAAGGTTTAAATTTCAGGTCAAAATTTCAGGTCAAAAACAAAGCTGAACTTCTTGCTGAAGACAGAAAAGATTGCTCCCAAAGGACAGCTATTTCCATCCCAAATAACACCTTCCAGTAGCAGCAGTTTAGCCCTAGGGACAATAAAAGTAGTCCTCCCTCAGAGAGGGACTAAACCATTCTAGAGTAATTCATCCTTAGGCAGACAGGGCCAAACCCTACATAAAGTGCCATGTTACTGAAGCTGGTCTGAAGTCACTTTAAATGGAACAATAACTGGTTTAATAAAGAAACAGATCACATTTAAGTATTCTGATTTATTTCTTAAGTCTTACCAGGAGAAAATAAGCCCATCATCAAAAGGTCACAACGTTATGAACTGATCTGTTGCGTGACCCTTTGCATCAACACGAAGATCAGCGTTCCACTGTGGGAAGTCTCTCATCTAAGGCACTCTGAAAATAAGCCTAGCTGCTGATTGTTTGGGAAACTGCACACTGAAAGGAAAAACAGTTTCATGTTTGGTGGAATAACACTGCATCCACAAGTCTAAGATAACAGTTCCACTCATGATGGTAACCCCCCAAAATTCCTAAAGGACAGTTTTCCTTGCATTTGTTCTCCAGGGTGCACCAAGGATGCAGAAATGGTCCCCTTTTAGTTCTTCCATGTCCATTCCATCCTTGCCTCTTCCCTTCTTCTTCCAGAATTGATACTATTTCCTGTGTTGTGATTTTTGTGAAGGCCTTTAAACCTCTTTAGATATAACACAACAGCAAGCTTCCAGCACACTCAGAGGAGACCAGGACAGCAATACACATGCAAATACAGTCTCTGTCTCCCAGAGGTTTACTGCAGCATGAACAAGTCCTCAGCTGGATGCTCACGCATTGCAAGTGGACCCAAATGCAAATCTTACCATTTAATCTGTATGACACTCCCTTTCAGCTTTTTGTGGGAGACCTGATTTAGGAGGTGGGGCTATAATTCAGCTATTCCAGATCAAATACCCCCACAGGCGTTCAACATAGATGGCCACAAACACTTTATGCTTCTAGAGTCTTTCAGGAAAAACATAGCCAACACACAAAGATGGTAGAGTGGCTGTACCTACAGGCTTAAACATTTTCACAGTTTCTTAACCACAACCTTCTTCCTCTCTGAAAATTAGGCAGAATCCCAAAATGCACAAGCCCCCACTTCTCTCCAACACCCTAAGCCAGGCTACGTGTTTCTCTCTCCTTCCCATATGTTCTTCTAAAATGGTTCTTCTTCTTTCCCCCTCCACGAGCTTAGGATAAGAAGCTGCAGATACATGAGCTGCACTCATGAACCCATACAGAAAAAAAATCAGCTGGTTGATAGATTTTTGGGCCAGAACTCAGAACTCAAAGCAGATGGCCCAGATTGCCCTTGGTCAATCTTAGACAGGTGTTCAGTACATCTCCTTCGCCCTCCCTAAATATAAGTGAAATTGGGACAGATGCCTGCAGGATGCATCCACAAAGTACTTACTAAGAGCAGCTCATGAACAAACCCATTCCCCTGAAACATCGGAAGTTATATTCTTGTAACAACAAAAAGTAGTATTCTTGCTGCCATGATAACCAGAGAATATGAGCAAATCAAGAGAAACACTTGGAAAAAAGGAAGAAAGCCTTTAACAGTCAAATTCTTTACTAGGCTCACAGGTGCTCACACCTAGCTCTGCTCAGGCCACACCAAGCTCTGAAATAGTCTTTGTTTTGGTGTTTCTCAGAGAAGACAGAAACAGGGCAAGAAGAAAGAAACAGTGCTGAACAAAGCCATTTTTCCCTTGTGAAGGCAGTCCAATTATATTCCAGGTCTATCGGTTCAGGCATCTATTTTTTCCACATGATTTAAAACACACACAAACACTGCACTGTAAGAAAATTATTACTTAATGGTAGGCCAAATCTAAAACACCAAGTTCACTGTTGTTCCAATAGCATGTCAAGAAATGAAGCAGCATTAGCAATACAGAGATTTTTCACATGCCATTGGTTGTATAAACCAAGAAAATTACCGCTATTGTGGAGCAACTGAGCTTTCATATGAACTAATAATTTAACCATAAAAACATTAATCGGTTCTTTTTCACTACATTTTACAGAAGCCCAGTTCCTAGATGCAAAGCCAGCTCTGCTTACGTTTGATTACTGTTTCAGGGGGAAGGAAATAATGAATCATTTACGAACAGAAAAGAAAAAAACCCAAGCAATTAAGCCATCACTCCCAATTCAGTCGGCAAGTTTTCCTTTACTGTAGGATGGTAACATGGTTAAACCAAGTCACCACAGCTGAATTCCTTCCCCTCGCAAAGGCTGATACAGCAAGGCCTTCACGGCACCAATGTCAAAGTGCAGCCTTCGTGTTCAATTCTAGTGATCCCACTACTAGCCACAGGAGCAAGCAATCCTGAGTAAACAGGAGACAAACAAATCACAGTGAGATGTAAGCTACAAAGTGCACATTACGGCTGGTTTGGGTCATGGCCACAAGGACTAGCGGACAAGCAAACACAGGGTCCAAAGCAAGAAGCGGCAGAGAGGCCATACCCACCCCTCACCTCGGCTGAATGCGAAGCATTTCCACGGCCTCCACAAGCGCGTGCTCTCCAGCCTAGACTGCTCTCAGAAAAATGGTAAGCTTCCCAAATCCTCACAGTTTCCATCTGTGATGCCAACAAAAAGTCCTTGACATAATGTAGGCTCTCATTGTCCTGAGACCGGTATTTGTGATGACTGCTACCCTGCTGTGCCTCTACACCGCTTACTTGCCTCTCCTTTGCACCCCGAGTTAAGCAAACTCACAAAATTAGAGGGACAGGTTTCATTCTTGGTTTTGTGCTGTACAAACCGCTACCGAGTACAGAAACGCAGCTGGGATTCCTACAAAGAGCAGTTCTACAAACAGTCAGGATCTGGCTATTAGCCATAAAGCTACAGAAGAGAAACGCCATTCAGTGTTCGATAGTGCAGGTACAGGGAGAAGGCAGAGGGGAGCATGCAATGGTGGAGGACTTCATGTCGGAAGGAAAAGGGTGTAGCACGAGAAGCCTTCTCCTTCGGGAGAAAGGGGCATGGGAAAATATGAGACGACGACACAGATGCGGAGAGGAAGCTGCCTGGGCGCAGCGTCAGCACGCAGGGAACGGCCTCCGAGGGAAAGCGAGACGGGACTGGGCGCAGGTGGGAACTGCAGCACGGGAGAGGCAGAAGCCAGATACCAGGCCGGGGGGAAGGAATGGCAAAGACAGACAGGGCCAGAAAAAACGGCACAGAGAGCGAGACGAAGATACTCTAGTGACACTTGCTAGAAGCAAGGAAGGAGGAGCGCTTATGTGGGTGTACGTGGAGAAAGACAGATGGGGCAAGAGATGCACGTTATGAGTCCAAGAAGGGCAACAGTAGCTCTTAAAAAGAGAAGAAAAAACAAAACAAAACAACTACTGAGGAATTGAGAAAATAAGAACAAGAAACCCCAAAGGCTTTTTGTTTTGTTCTGGTTAAGGGAAGGTCAAGACTAAGCGTTACGTAACACAAACCGAAACGCCTGCTTCCACGAAGCGGACCGGTCAGAGTTCACTACTCCCGGCCCGGGGGACCACGCGGGAAAGCACCCTTGCACGGCACGAACGGACAGCACAGCAGCTTCTCGCTCGCAGGGCTCCTGCGGAAGGAAGGAGCCTGTTCCATGGGGTTTCGCGTGCTACCCCACAGCTCCTACCCCATAGCTCTAGCACTGTCCGTTGAACTACTCCTACCTGTCAAGGAATATCATTACAAGTAGCTGATGGCCGAGACCACAGGAAACTGTGCAGAAATGTTGTTTGTCCTGCAACCAAGCACATGCTGTCCGCACAGGGGGAAAGGGTTGTTTATATCCCGCAATATTTTGTAAGGTCTTACTCGCAGAAGGTCATGGGAGAGTTGTCCTTGGCAAAGGCAACCCTCAGCTCCTGACTGCCACTGACCTGCGTTAGTTACCTCAAAGTCAAGTCACCTCCTTCTCAGTTTCTATTTCCGTATCTGCAAAGCAGGAGACCTCTTCTGTAAGTTCCTTGGAGGTCTACGGGAGAGGAACACCAAACTGCAACTACAAGAGATGCCTGCTATCACCCAGGCACAAACAGCGGTCCCCGCTCTAAAGAAAACTGAGACGGGCCAAACACTTGGATGCATAAATCAAGCACAGCTTCACTGAGGGTACAAAGTTTTGCGTAAGGCACAAGGCAGACTGAGTAATCTCCAGCAACGCTGGCAAAAATAAATAATGCCACCCCCCAAAAAAACAAGAACACCCACCAAGACAAAACAAGAACAAACAAACAAACAAGCAAACAACACCCTGACAGCTGGCTTGGTCCCTCCCTGCCTCCCAGCACCCTCCGGAATAGCGTTCCACATGCATAACATTGCATTGCACAAGCAGCTAAGCATTAGCTGTGCTTAAATTCCACACTACAACGAAAAATAAATCATGAAAGGCATCTGGAATGCTTGCAGATTTGCTTTCTTATCCACAGCAAAAGTTTTATCGGCCTCTGCAGTTATTCCTCAGATCTCTGCCCAGATGTGAACTGAAACTAGTTAAGTAGCAGTACAGTTCACCCTTGATGACACAGAGTTTCTAATGAGGGACTTCCCAACCAAATAATACTCAGACTTTGAGTAATAATTATTCATACATGCTATAAATAAACACAGTTCCTAATACTTTTAATATACTCAACCATCATGTACTAAAGCCTACTAGGGCTTCAATACTAGACAATTTCCACAAAGAAGTTCTGTTCTCCTGAAATATTTACACCACAAAAAAACCTCATACATTATTTCCCACAGTGACGGAGGAGTTAAGCAGAATGGCCTAAAATGGACTTACTGGACATCTGCTTTATTATAGGTCTGTTCTTTCACACTAGGTCAAAAAAACATGATGAAGGTCAAAAACCCCATTTACTCTACTATATGCATTTGAGAGAAATGAATCAAGTGTTTAAATGTGTGCTTTTTTTCCCCATCTGCATTAAAAGTAAACTAGCAAATGTTAAAGAAAACAGCTGCTGAATGACTTGCTTCTGCAAATTAAGACAGAGTACACTTGATTATTGGTCCTATTTTGCTATATACCATTGATCAGTAGTGGATATTTTACCCTCTGCTTGGGAGGGAATGCTCTCTCTCCCTACCTGAAAGCAGATTATTTACTCAAGTCGCACAACTCAAGCTTTTTATGTAACATTTGTTTTCCTCTGTTAACATACCTTTTTTGTACACATATGTACATTGATACATACAGCAACTTCTGTAACTGCTGTTCATCAGTTAATTATTTGATTGTACTACCACAACACACAGGGACAGCTGTTGTCAATCAGCATCTCATACAGAATCTTACACATCTTATCCAGAAAGCACTAGACAAGTAGCAAAGATGACCCCTGTCCCAAAAGTCTTACGGTAAAAGACAACAAACAACATAAGCAGCATGGGAGAAGATAAAATTGTGCCAAGAGACAGCAATGGTCTTTTATAAGAGACACCAATCAATGGGTTTTGTTTGCCTGTATAATAATGATAATAAAGGAACAACCCATTCATACCATGGATCTCCTCTTCCCTTTAAAGAAAGCAGAAACACTCAGTTACACCTTTTCATACCAAAGTTAGTGGTAAACTCACTTTGCTGTGACAAGACCAACAGACTGAAGCTTTTACTTTAAGCAGCTGTGTAGGTGGTGGTCCTTCCTCTCCTCCTCCCCAAGCTCTCCTCCGCGGAGCCTTCCCCTCCATTTTCTATGAGCGAAGCTGATCTTGTGTAACGCTTTCTGCTTTAACACTTCCTGTAGCAGCATCTCAAGCTCATCGCTACCTGCCAATTACATTCCTCTGCTGACAAGCTGAACTTCAAGAAGACGACACAGACGGATGGAAAAACGAGCTATTAAGATCAAAGAGGTGCTCTTAATAGGAACACAAAACAACCTGAAGAAACTGAAGAGATGGGGCAGAAAAAGGCAATAGAAAAGCAAGCCAGATAAGCAGAGGCAGCAAGAGGCACCTGCTCCAAGAGCTTGGCTGAGATGACTCACCTGGTTCTCCATCCCTTGCTCAGCTCAGAGGCAAGTGTTACACATCAGGAATCAAGGGTGGAGCTGACAACACATTTCCTGGGCAATCACAGGAGCAATAAGCAGCCTGTTTGTCCACCCCATGAAAATTATAGGAACATCAAGGCTGTTCAAACATATGCAGCATGCAAAAACACTCTGAAAGCTGCTCCATCATTTCTGGGCTGCCAGGAGGTTAGCGAGAGCCAGAGGAGGTGGCATACACTGGGGGGATACTACAGAGATCCACTAAGCAAGAAAACTCATGTTCTTCTGTGCCACTGGGACAGTCTCAAAGACATAACACCAACTCACTGCCAATCTCTTGGTTTACAGTATGGTTTATTAATGAGACCATTATAAAAGGTTCATAATGATAAAAATCATGAAACAATGCTCTACGGGACAAGCACACAGCAAAGCTTCAGGAGGGAGAAGCACATAACAGACAAATCTGGAACAGTGGCTTCAAAGGAGGGAAGGGCAGAAGGCAAAGGGCACATATGAAGTTATGGCAGCTAAAGTTAACTTTACGAACATACGGGGACCCCTCAAGGATGAAAGAGCCGATACAAGGCACGACACACCGGATGGGGAGTCTGGTGAACCAGGTTGTCTGGAGAGAGAACTGCTGCGCTCTGAAGCATAAGGATGCATTTAACATACTTTATGTCAAAAAAGAGAGTGAGAAACTGAGAGCCTGGAGGAAGGGAGGAGTTCCCCTGTGTGCTGTAAGAGAGACTGAAGGATCTTCTCCTACTGCTTTTAGAGATGTAGTCCCATTTACTCTATATAAAAAGGACCAAATGCACATGCACAGCAAAGAGACAGTGAAGACAGAGCAAGGAGATGAAGGGGGAACTCACCTTGATATCAGTTCCCAAGCAACTCCTCACATCTAGAAAATCCCTAGCCAAAGCTCCTGCAAAGTGAGACCGTCTCAACACGTCCATGCCGCCTCATTTCCTTTGCGATGAGACTCCCAACACCCCACTGCATTCTCTTATGTACCCAACCGATACCTTCGTACTCTATGCCATTCATCTTTCTCATCCTCATAACAGAGCTATTACTTACAGTGCTTCTAATCACATTTAATTAGTGTATGTTGTATGCAAGACATTCATAATCTTCAAAGTATCTTCCAAACGCGAGCTCTAGCAGAAGAGATTTCTCCCCCTGCTCAAGGTATTTGGCAACAGGATAGCGACAGACATCTCACCAAGTGGCCTTTTGGTTTCCACTCCCTAAGGCGGCACAACCCTATGAATCGAAGATTAATTTCACACCCACCTAGGATGAATGAGCTTTCCTGAATGTTTATGACATGCTAAAGAAGAAAGCAACACGGGGAACATATGACTCACCAAGTATTTGCTAATCTAGATCTGATCTCCATAAATTATTAAATTTAAGTTTCAGAAATGTTCAGATTTTCAACGCTCATCTCAGACCTACAGCACACTATCATTATGGTTGACCACAGTACTGGAAGGACAAAACAGGTGCACAGTAACTTTCTCTGGGAGACAGAAAATACCAACTTACCCAGATCAATCAGAAATAAAAGAAAATCCAACCTTAAACAATAACATATTTCACTGATTAAGACTTTCCTGAACTCTTATAATCCCTGCTCTGTTAGGTGTGCATAACAGCACTGGCTCAGCAGACTCAAAATCTACAATAATTTTTTTAAACCACCAAAATTTTTCCAGGTTTCCAGAAGGCCTGTGTTGTGTTTTCCCATCTCAAGTATCCTCAAAGGTATTTGGCACAAGAAGAGACAACGCCTATACTATAACTGAACAGTCTCTCTTATAGTTCTTTAAATCATTCTTTTAAATTAAGCACAAGAATACGGAAAACCCCAAACTTTCCTTTCCCTCCCAATACTCCTACTCCCTATTTCAAACGGGGAAGTCGGACAGGACTTCGGGGATCTGTTCGGGGGAAGCCACTGCTGGGACACCAGCAACTTGCACGTCAGATTAGCAAAATCACAACTGCCATTACAGATCACACCATCAATTCCACTGCCCTTCACAACAGCAATTCAAGGAAATTATACAAGCCAAATAGCGGGAAAACTTCTTTCCTGGTATTCACAGCTAACAACTGGCTTGGGGCCCAAAGCATGGAGGATTGTGCTCTCTCTGTAAAGCAGGTTCTCTCTTGCCTTAGAGCTATCGTTATAGTCAAAATGCATCCAGCCCTGCCAGATCCATAGCATCACTGTAATGGTAGTGATTTTTACAGGAGGATTATACCAGATGTGAAGGGTTCTTTACATTCCCCACTGCCTTTCAGTTTCACAAAGCATCCTATTTTATGTTTTCTTGTACTGCAAGAAGTGACACACATTATTTCACATAAAGCGTGCATGTATTAAAATACTCTTTCATTCATTTCTCCTCCAAATAAAAGTTTTAGGGAAAAAGGGCAAAAAAAAAAAAAAAAAAAAGCATAAGGTGCATGCCAAAGCCAAGTTTTTGTATATATGGAAGATACTATATTGCTTGATCACCACCTAAACTCCTCTTCCTGGATGATATACTCAAAGAAACTCAACTCTGATTTCTTTTATCATCTGGGCATGTAGGACTGTGTTACCTTATGCATAAAAAAATGCAACCTAAAATATGCACAAAACCACAAGCACACAAGTACCAGTACTCAGCTATGATGAAAACGCTCCCTGTGGTTTGGACTAGAGGGTCGCTCTCTGAAGGACGTCACCCCCACGTCCACTGAACATTATTGCAAAGCTCCCCTAACCTCTGCCTAAGGTGCTTGTTTGTTCCCAGGAACCCCAAGTTAGCCAATAGTCCATTTTCTTGCATAAAAATATAGGCAACATTCTTCATTTGTTCTTACCAAGAAAGAGCTTCCTCTGAAGAGGCGGGCAGGCTCCAGCAGCCAGCAGGACACTCGGCCCTTCTGTCCCCACCTGGGGCTGCCTGGGGGGACGGGGCCCCAAAAACACTCATTTATTGAGGCTGACAGATGAAGAATGAGCGAGTCTCACCTGAGGACAGCACTGCCCATAAGAAACCTTCCCAGAGCAATACTCACGGGCACTGATTAGCTCAATAGTAACAGCAGAAGCAGAAAGAAGCATCTAAAAGGCAGGGTCTGGATCTACCAATGGCTTCCAGGTACCTCAAAATATGTTATTTTGATTTCTCCTTTCCCTCTGCTTCTCACTTTACTCTAGTAAAACAGATTTTCCCTGTCTCTTTCTCCCAGACAGTATTTTTATTGTATATAGGCACTTAACCTATGTTTGATAACCAAGGGAATTAAGCACATACTGACCTTAAAAACAGCTTCCTTTCAATATGCTGCTCCTGTTGTGTTTATGTTCATATTCAATGACTACTGGCATGCCATGCCCTGGTCTTTCAGGTTTTTTGGGTTTTTTGTTTTTCACATGAGACAGATTTCTTGTCATCATGGGCAACAGAAGTTTTGCTTCAACAAAGTTATCAACAGTTAAGCATAACAGCTTGGTAATCAATGAGACAATCATGATTAACTGTGGTTAATAACCATGGTTTCACACCCTGTAAAAGCTCTGCTCCGTAGCAAACAGAACAGACAGCCTTTAATTAACTTTTTTGTTTTAAATACAGTTTTGTATGCTTGCCTAACTCATGAGAGCACTTTGTTTCTTTCAGTGGGAAACTCACATAATTCAGGTCCATCCAAACAAATCAATGCTACAGATGACTTCTGGTGCTCCACAGCCTTCATGCCATGAGAAAGGAGTTTGCACCTTGTGCTAGAGCATTGACTCCCTCCCTGCCAGGTGAATCCTGCGCCAGGCACGACCTGCAGAAGAGCCGGGGGACCCGCGGAACAGCATCGTCTGAATTGGACAATAGAAAATGAGCACATCGATCTGTTATTCCCATTCTTGCCAGCAAGTGTTGCTGTTTACCAAGGGAATAGCAGAAAAAGGATGAAGCAAGAATGAGAAAAGAAAAACATTGTTCAATTTCCTTCTTGTGTTTGTATCCAAATCGTTCTGCATAGAAGCCTGATTCATGGTCTGAAACTCAGCGTGGCTTCAGAGAAGCATGCTTTTGATAGCGCCTGAAAGCAGAAGGCTTGCAGATTATTTCCTGCAACAAAACTGAACACGCATATGATCTTCTGCGGTGTAGATAAGCACACTGCAAATGCCCAAGGAGAAAATTTGTGTGGGGAGATAACTGCACAGACTATTCTTAGCAAGAGACTTCTGCATTTGTTAAGCTCGCTCCCGCCGGCACTGCACGGAAAATGCATCTTTTCTAACATGTGTCCTAAAATGTTGTGAAAGAAATACTATTTTAAATTCTGTTTTATGCAGCTTGAAATACCTCTGAGAACTTGAGCAGGTATTTTCATGGTATTTTCTTATACTGAAAATCACTACCTCCACATTAGGACGAAGGCTGCACACCGAGTTAGCCACGGGCTGCCGCTGCAGGTGCGGAAGAGGAACACAGACAGAGCAGCGGTCCCGGCACAGGGCTCCTACCCAGCGCTGCGTGCGAGCACCAGAAACAGGACAGCTAAAAGCACAGCAAAAGGCCCAGCAAAGCCTGATCTCCCGCGGAAACAGGCCACACAGTGTCACGGCCAACAGAAGGTTGAAAACTATGGCTTTAAAGGGGCTTTCTGCTGGCTATATACTGTCCCTCAGGCAGAATCAGGTACTGGTGTTTAATAAAACACTTAAGCAAACCCTTAATTTTCAGTATATGATCTACCTCCATTTCTTGATCTCCTCATGCAAGCAACACAAGACTCACAGAAAAGCAACAGTTTAGGAATTTGTAGATTTAAGCAATATGATACAAGTGTCAGAAATATCTAGGTACATGGCAGCAAACGAGATGGGAAACTTGGTCTGAATTTCCCAAGACACAAACTGAAACAGCAGAGCAGTTGCCCCAGTTTTGCATTTTAAGAGTTCCTTTTACTATTTAACTTCATTACTTCTTTCAACTGCCACACTTCAACCTGAAAAACTTTTGGGTAGGTAAAAAGCACATTACCAACTCTTTTTCATTCTAACATCAGCTGTTTTTCAAAGTTCTCTCATAGCATTTATTCTTGGACACTATAAGAAGTCGGCCAGAAAGTCTCTGATGCATCTTCAGTGCCTCACAACTAAGTTAGACCAAGCAGAAAACCCAGCAACGTACCTTCTTCCTAATACACCTTCCTTATGGTCATGTCTCTACTGTACCAGATGAGCTAGGTGCCTGGATGTATTTACAAGTAATTGCTACTACTAAAGCACTATCAAGTAAGTAAGAGCATCTGCACAGTCCTCAACTGAATCCTAGCAGGAAAAGCTGTAATAGTGAGCAGAATCTCACCTCTAAACCCATACCTGAAACATCACCAAACATCTGAGAGCAGCAAGGCTGTTTGAAGCCACCTGAAGACCATTATGAAATCTTGCTGCAACACTCAGGTTATAGGTGACCACTTAAAGTCATCATCACACCTGGGAATAACTGGGACCTTCATTTGTAGCCACCACAGAGGAGAAGTCAAAGACTGAACAGATTTGGGGCAAATGACTTCTCCTTCACTCAGCTGTGGCAGCCTGCAAGTTGCAGGCACTCAAAGCAATTTTCTAGGCAGTTAAGCAGCCAAAAGCAGTGTTAGGCTGTATCACTCACAACAGGCATATAAAGCCTCTTCCTTCTGGCTCTCATGAGTCACATTCTGGTACCCACTTTGAAACATAGCCCCCTCAGCTAAAAAAAAGTACTTTTCCTGCTAACTCACCCTCACAGCAACAGTGAGAAACACCCTTCAGTAACCCGTATGTGTCAACAAGCTTCGTTACAGCGCAGAACACTTGGTATAACAGTTATTTCACAAGCCTCTGGCGGGACTGTAAATTCTGGCAATGTCAAATACATTTCCTTTTATTACAAAACCCATTCTGAAGCCATCAGAAATCCTTCTCTTTTGTAACTTAGCACTTCTATATTTAGAATATTACTCGGATTACAGATTTTTTTTTTTCCTCTCCTTCCTGACACTGCAGAAATAGAAAGAAAAGAAGGCAGGAGCACTACCACAAGCTACCAGGCAACTTTTCAAATAATGGAAAAGGTTAAGTTTCTGGAGAATGGGATTGTACCTCTGAATTTAAAGGCTTGAATCGTGACTTTCAGCTGAAACGCTGTTTCTCACTTTCCCCATCCGTAAGACAGGAATGCTGCCCCTTGCCAAGCTTGCCTGCAGCTGCAACGGAGTTCGCTTCGGATTGCAAAGAGTCAACATGCTTGGGGGGGACTCAGAGGTGCTGGCAACACACGCTGGATCTGAACTTATGTTTTCAAAAGGGAGCTTAAACGAAGCTCCTAAGCCTATATTCCTGAGCCTTTAATACAGGTTATACTCCCAAAGTCTGAGCAGGACTCAAAAATACCGTGTCCTGCTATGAAGCCCATGTACCCACTCAGGTGGGCTACCCTCCTTCCTAACCCCCTGCTTCCTCTCTGCTAAGGGCATCAGCGCTGCCCATTTATCCCTCAGCCAAACTGAGAAGAGCAGAACATGACCACAAGGTATTTTGTCCCCCAAGGACAAACAGCCTTTCAGAAGTGCTGGACTAAGTTGTTTTAACACATACACTGAAGTACATAACAAAGCGGATTTCGCGAGTCAAATAAAATATGACAAAGAGTTGATGGAAGTACAGATTTTGGTTAATCTGACAACTCAGATTATACATTGAAGAATAAAGAAGCCTGCTAGCGTATGCCAATATGAACACTACGGGAAAGTTTGGCATAAGAGGCCTCTAAACCAATCCTAAACCATACAAATGAGCATGACGGCAGGATGACTAGCACCCCATCCAAAGCAAGGCCTCATGTAGTTCTTTCACAAAGATTTTGATTTCTTTGAAGGAGTTCTCCCAACTAAGATGAGCTTTTCTCATCAGTTCTAGGTTAAATGGCTCATTTATCTACTCGCAAAAGATATTCAAGCTTTTGATTTCCTGACTACAACCTGCTCCGAAACTAATAGAGGCCTATCGAACCACTCAGTACAAATAAACTGGGGGAAGGCTGCAGATGAGTTCCCAGATTCTTGCATAGACTTTTTTTTTCAGGCACTGTTCCAACAGTTTCTTAAAATTATGGCAGTGGAACAGAATGTGAAGCAGGGTGGCATGGTGCTGCCAACACGTCAAGCGTTTGAATGATTCATTAGCCCAGGCTTGGTGAGTTGTTCCTGGTTTTGAAATAACTACAGAAAGAAGGAACCAGACATTGGATCTGCCAGAGATCGGTCGATCGGTACCCAAATCCCAGGTGCTGGGTAAATGGACAGAAAACGCAGCCTGATGGTCCATCCAGCTCAGCACCCTACCTCCAATGGTAGGTATTTTCCAATATGGAAATGGGGAAGCACACAAGCCTGGCTACTACCCACGCTCCACGTCCCCCGTACTCCTCCAGCATCCCTAGTCATTAGATGAGAGATGTAGCATCCGCTGTCCAGTTCCCTTTAGTGTCCGCTTTGTCCATGAAACAGTCTAATCCCTTTTTGAACCTGCTAATACCACCTATCTCCACAGCCTCCTCTGGCAACTAAATCCAGAAGTGAACTACTTGCTTCAATTGACTTCCTTCCCTGCAAACCTGTATTACTGCATTGCATTTATTTAATTTTGTTTTAATATAGGTAGGTATCTTGTCAAATCATAAAAAGCATGTTTGACTTCATCAACAACAGAACGAGGCAAGTGAGCAGCCATTGGTTAGGCACAATTTCAATGTTTCAGCATTTGTATACAATCATAATCTAATTTCTCCATATGATTTTTTCTGAATGAAAACATTACCACAATTTTATAGTTTTTGAACCTTAATTTATCTGTCTGTTTTTCCAACTAAAACATTTTCCATGCTTCCATCCTCCCTTTCCACAGGGAAAGGGCCTTTGAAAAATTGTATCAGATATAAAGTACAACTTAGTCTGCTATAGCAATTTCCAGATGGTCTCCAATGAGATGCACTCATATGCTCACTATGAATTTTCCAACGGGGAAGGAATAAATGGAAGCAAGAGGAGATTCCTAAAGAAAGAGCCTTGCTAGCGCCTCACGAGTTACGATATTTCATCTCCGCTAATAAAAATCATGCATAATTGGATCTGATCCACAGAGATACCAAACACTCCCAGTGACTTCACCCTTGTCTCTAACCCAAACAGCTTTTGCATGGAAAGAGGGCCACGTCACAGGCAGGTATTCAGACTGTTGGCACACCTTACTGGAATCATTGCCCGAAAATCCAGCTATTAATATATGGAGTATCTGGAGCAAGTACCTCTATTTTTTTACTAGAAGTCTTCTTTTCCAAGCTGTCTTTTTCCCTCCATTACCAGGCATTTGGCAAAACAAACAAAAACGTGAATTAGGACAGAGAATTACAGAATAGACCTTAGTCTGCCTACCAGAGCGACAGCACTCTTCCCCTATCGAATCCTCAAATTCTGTGTTGCACAGTACAAACAATGTAATTATATTGAAGCAAGCCTTTCCCCTTCTTTGGGAAAAGAAGCCCCTGCAGAGCAACATCAGGTAACTGCTGTATAAGGATAGTCTGGAAAACTGGGAGACAGATCTCCAGGTCCCTGCACAGAGATCAAAAGCCTCAGTAAAGCCATTTTTCTTCTATTTTCATTTTAACAGGTTTTGTCACTTCTGCAAAGACGCTACTCCCTTGTCACACCACGTCTTAACTGAGACCCCACAGCTGTCCTAGGCTCTGCTGCCATCAGTCTCTGGGCCTCAGCGAATTGCCACGGACGACATAGCGAGACGGGCCCGGGAACCACGGGCTCCTGAGATTTGAGCAGAAACACTGCAAGCTGATTACCAGCTTTAGCAGGGTGAGGACTTCATCCACAGATTTTGTTAATTCAAAGACACCTGTGCAGCTTCTGAAATCTCTATCTGTTGAACTGTTATATGCAGTGCTGCACGCAGGAGGTGGACAGATGTGGTTCTGCAGCATATACAAATCAGATTATTGCAAGCACCACATACAAGAACACTAAGTCACCACAGATGACTTCTGGAGAGAGCTCCTCTCCCCAAAGCAGGAGCTGGAGGAGGAATTATGTGACTCAACTGAATTGTGGGACTAGTTTAAATGTAAGGGCTAAAATTAAAAGAAAAAAAAAATCTGGAAAGCGGAGCATCAGCAAAAGGGATGTCAGGTAAATGTACTCGAAGAAACACAAGGCGCATTCAATGGTCTGAGAGGGAGCAAACCATCAGACAACGACAACAGCCATCCTAAAAAGCACAAGGGAGCCAGTGCAGGAGGAGGTAGGGATGTGTTTAACACTGGAGTCAAGACACAAAGAGAGGGTACCACACAAGGAAGCCTTCCACCTTCTTTTCAGGCTTGCTGCTTTGAGATATGAGTTACACCAAGCCTCCCACAGCAGCACGTCAGAGCCCTGCAGCTAAGGCTCCTAACCAGGCTCTCCATCTTCCATCCCCCTTGCTCAGAGGACCTTAGGAAATGCCACTTTTCTCCAGAAACATCTACTCAGTGCTTTCTCCCATTTAGGAAGGAAGGTCCTCACACGCAACTCCAGAGCAGCCTTACGATCCTCTCCAAGTTTGTCCCAAAAACTCTTCCCTGGTCAGGATGCTGCTGAGATTTTTGACACCAGCAAGGCAGTCAGTGAGCTAGGACACCTTCCTGCCACGCTGACAGCACTGCCTGTTTCCTTTCTGCCTGTTGCCATCTGCTTCTCACATCTTATTCTCAGACCGCGGACTTGCTGTGAAGCAGCCTACCTCCGTGCTTTATGTTAATACAGCACCCAGCAGCGCAGGATGCTAGTTCCCAAGTAAGGATCTAAGTGCTATAGTAGAATAAATAACATGCAGAACAAAAGCTGTTTATAGAGGCCTTTGTTGTTGGAGCTTCCCAGATACACTGCTGGAAAAATAACATTGCATTTCATAAGAATTTCCCCAAAACCTGCCAACTACAGAGGAACTTTCTTGAACTAGCACAGCTCCAAAGTACCCAGTATCAGAGTCCCAGGTCGATGCATAAAGCCACCGAGGAGAAACGAGGTTTAGATTCAGACTAACTATTCTGGATGAAAATATGGGCTCTGACATAATGTAATAGCTATTTTGGCACAACTTTTGAGGAGCATGAGTAAGCAGCCTCTCCTAATTGTTGTGCAGATCCTTGAGTGGGTAGCAACTGCAAAATAGCTTCATGTTGTCTTCTGAAAGTTAACACAGATGTGAACCCTGTCTAACTAGTCCACAATTGCCAGCAGTGGCTACACACTGAAAAAATTTAATCCTGCTTCATCCATTATATACATTCTCCGTCTCCCACAGAAAGTTAATTAACACAGGATGACTTGGACACTGTAGCTGCAGTCAATGCAAGTGATTACAGGCATTGATAGTGGCAGAAGGGCTCAAAACAGGCAATTAAAATACCTTGGTTTAACAAGTTACCATTCATCAGCTGAGCAGTGATAGCAGCCGTACATTAGCTGTTAGACAATAGCATGTGTGCACTAACACAGCTTAACTGAGTCTACAGTGAAAGAGGTTTGCATTAACCCACATTACATCGTATCTGCTATGAACTAGGACTTTGCACACAGATGACTACTGCAACACAGCTGACTGATGTCAGTTGTTACACAGAATTAACTGAACTATGAGTGAGCCATGAGATTATTAGCTCAGCGAACCATTATATTTGGGACATGGTTGCTAGGAAATACGCATAAAGCTCAAGGAGAGTCCTGTCAGGTTGTCAGACAGCTGGCATTACTGCTCATTCATTTGAGAGATTCACTGTTTCAAAAAATATATATTAATTATAGAAAGTCATCAAATTTAACTCACTGGTAGAGATGTCACTGAATGCATACATGACAAATGTCACGCTTCCTACTAGAAGGTTGTTTTTAAGACATCAAAATTCAGCTGCATACAGGAAACCAACCACAGGCCAGCCGGCGTACAACTCACCCATCACTTTTGCCTTGTTTTTAATGAGATCAGCAGCACTCTTTCACGTCCCATCTCATCCAACACAACTGCCAGCTGCTACAGAAGGAGAAGTCCTGCTTTCCCACAACCTTAGGTCTCAACAAGGACCCTGCAAGCGTGCAGCCATAGCGCAAGTCAGCTCTGCAAGCTGATCCAATGGAAGACTTTTGCTAAAGCATGTGTGCTCCTTCTCCATTCAATCAGCGAGATAAACCAACTCTCCCTGTAGCCAGGGACTCGAAGCGCAGCCGGGCAAGGCCATGCCTCGCAGCAGCAGCAGCCTGCGGCTAGAAGAGGTTCGGTGCAACACAAAACCACACCTCAAGCAGCGCACAGGCCTTGCAACGACGCTTGTAAGGTGAATTTTTACCCCATAGTACTGCCTTGGAAATGAAATAGCTATGTAATTGGTGAAGAGGCTATTTTTTTCCTTAAATCACTCAAATGTCTAAAGATGAAGACTGACTCCACCAATCTATGATATATAGGAGGTGGGGGGGGAAACATCGAGCCTCCTGCACCCTCACCCCTGAAATCTACTGGGACACACAATAGCAATGAATCAGTAAAAGTCCATTTTAATATGAGAACATATGTCACAGAGCTAAAACATGATGAACAACGCTGCACTGCAAACACCATCAAGTTCACATTGCTGAACTGGCACTCTTACATACTCACCAGTACCTAGGTCAAAAAAGACTCATGAACAACATTTTACACCTCTAACGTTCACAACAAGAGGGCAAAGCTGCCTCTCACCCCTGTGGTCACCCGAGACCTCTGGGCAGCAGAAACTGGTGCAGTTTTCTAGGCCATCTGAGGAGGCCTGTACCTTATACCCAAGGACAACTCAAAGATCCCCGAATCACTAGGGAAGCTCTGCACTAGGACATTTCCCTCCGGAGTGCGAGGGCTGCAGCCTAAGAAGAAGAGTTTTGGCAGTAGCAGCCACCCGCTGTTAATGCCTGCTTTCCTGCGCTTCTCCCACAGGCATATGTGCCATAAGCCTGATGCTTGCCGGGGAAAATTAAGCCTGCTTCCCCTTGTGCCGTAGCTCTGCTCACGCGGAGGGATGAGGTGGCAGCGTGCGGCTATGCTCTGCTGGTGGGAGCTGTTAAACGCTCCCCTTGCCAGAGAAGCTGGGTACCACTTTTCTTCATAACAGTAAAGGCTACAGCAGTAAGAAGGTTAATATCTATTAGAAAGGTCGGGTCAATTTTTGTGAAGCAACTCTGCTGCCTGCACATATAATTCTTCCACATACCATCCTTCAGCATCCCTCTCCAGCAGTAAACTCAGTGGAAAGTGCTAGAGCCTGGATTCAATCTTAAGCTGTAATAGAGTAGGGGATCTCAGTTACTAGTCTGCATCACCCAGCTGAATCAGGTGCCCCTCCACCTTTATATGCTTTTCTCCCCGCCACTGTGAACACCTCGCACCTTCTGGCAACTGGGCTGTGACCCCCAGCCAAACGCCCAGATTTCAGAAAAAGCTCTGCAATAAGCCAGCGGGCAATGACAAAAATCCCAGCTCCACTAGCAATTCCCAAACCAACTGAGAACACTCCTTCGCTATGCAAATATAGAGGCAAAGCAGTCTCTCCAAAATGCTTTTCATTAGCAGCTGAGCAGCTAGCACAACTTTGTCCACCACCTACAGTCCAATTCCTGCACCATCCTGTCTCAATTTCTCATTACTCAACATCTTTCATGTTTTAATTCACACGATATTAGATTTGCTGCACTAAACTAGCACCTTCTGAACTCCAGAGGAAGCTGGAAATTAATTACTAAACCAGATTTTTAAATGAGAGTAAAGCTCTATTAAGTGCCTAAAGCAATGCTGAAGCTGACAGCTTAATTGACGGTAAGCGCTGCAGAGTTGAACTGCCCCGACAGCTTTATTCACAAAGCAGCTCACACAGCGCGAACTAGACCTCCCAGGATCCCACGTTTTACCCAGGCTATGGGAGACGGGACTGTCTCACGCCTGCCACCTGGCCCACTCTACCTGCTAGAGTCCTCCTTAGCAGGAATAACCACCTGTGTTTTAGCTCAAGATCGCACCTCCTCAAGTCACTAGATGCAAAAAAGACTGAAACGGCATCGAGGAAACATGGGGGATCTCAGCAGCATAAGGGCACAGTAATGCTGCGCTTGAGCATCAGCGTGCACATGCGTTAATGCAGGTAAGCAATACACAGCGCTTGTCAGCTTCTGCTTCAATCGTATCATTGCCTCCCAACATCCTTCAGACAACTAACTCCAGGTCCCAGCAGACCTATTCTCTCCTGCTCCCAAATCCCACATTTTCAGTGAAACACCCAAGTGGCATTTAGAGAAGGCTGGTAATCGGATGTGCAAACCTCCTCCCCTGCCTGCTTCTGCTCATCTCCCCTACACCCATCACCAAGCCTTAGATTACATGGGGGGAGGCAAACAGAAGCTATGGGGTAAAAAGCACTCTCGCTGCATCTATAGGGAGAGGCAAAAAACTACCTGCAAGATCTGTCAGCATCTAGGATTCAGGCAGTATTAACTTTTGTCTCTGAAGCATCTAGCAGCTATGCCTTACACCACTCCTGGGGAGTACAGATGTCACAGCATCACATTTACCATCCAAAAATCACTCTCATCCACCAAGAAAACACGGTCCAGAAGAACTGCATGAACGTACACATCGCCATCTATAACCTTAAAGTGAAAAGAACGTTGACTCTGTTTGGTCTTAGGTTTCCTTGGAGCATCTACAGGGCAAGAGCTGCTCAAGTTTCTCTGCAAGTCTCCCAGCTGCTCGGGAATAACCCCCTCAACTTTCTGCTCAGTTTCTCAATAGCTATTGGAAATGCAAAAGGAACAAAAGCTGGAGCTGTAAACATGGTTTATTTTTTCCATACTTGATGTTTTGTTATTGCCAGTCAACTACAGCTACCAAAACATGTCAGAGCTTGACAATACACAGAAACGAATGCTGCCTCATAAAATACAAGTTGAAGGCTGTGTAGTCAGTAAATGTTCATTTCTGGGCTTAACAGCAAGTGAATCAAATAAGACTGCTATGGCACGGCATGGCATGGCATACAACTGGACTCTTATTTGCTATTGACAGTGTTCTTAAAGATTCTTGTTTAATTGCTACCCTTTATTTTACCCAGGAAGGCACCTTAAAGTATTCAAGTAAACTTATTTCTGCTAAAGAACATGTTCTGCAAGATCTCCAGTTGGTCTTTGAAGCTGCCAAGAACAATCCACAGCAAACTGATATGTAGTCCCATATAAACCGCATGCAGGATGAGTCCTGCTAAAGCTTAGATAGTCAATTCAATATATTTGTTTAAAATAGCTTGGAAGAGATTCATAGTATACTGTCTCCACCAACACAGAAACAGTCGCATGTTACAAAAAGGCATTTTGCGTACAGGGCATTGAGGAACAGACTCCAGAATTATCCCCAAAACATGAAATGGCCAAAGTTCATGTTTACGATTTTAAAAGCAATTTTAACTTTACTGTATGGATTTGTAACAGACAAGTTAGTGCTGGTGCATCAAAGAACTGGAATATTTTAGTCAACCGCCCCATGGAATTACTATACATGTTAAAGAGTTCAGATAACATCATAAGGGATGAGCATTCGTGAAATGCTTTGCACAACCACCACCAAGGCACGGTTCTGCAGTACTGCACACCTTCTCTGCATTAAACTGCTTATTAAAAATAAAGATGCAAAGCATTCTACAATGTATCATTATCGCAGTGGGAAATGATATAGCATAAAACTAGTCCGTGTCAAATGCAACCAAATCAGGGAGGAAAAGTTGTTTGTTTTTGAGACAAGACAGAAATGACACAGTAGTTGTCCACCCAGTCTTTGACTATACTTACACAATTAATGGCTTTTAGGACCAACTGCAACAGTTTAGATTTGAAGTGACACAGAACTTAATTTCCTTTGTCTCAGGTAGAAAAGCAAAGCTGAAGCAGTGCGACTTTTTGTGGGGGAAGAGGGGATTGAGCCAAATATACACACTTCATCCTGTGCTTTGAGCTACTACGATACATAACAAAAAATAGCTTTGAGTTAGACAGCTGTAACTTATTAACCTACATATGAGTTATAAAACGCTCAAAAAAAAAAATCAAAAAGAAAAACCCAACTTTTTTTACTGTGAGGATTATCAAACGCCAGAACAGGTTGTCCAGAGAGGTTGTGGAGTCTCCATCCCTGGAGATATCTAAAACCTGGCTTGACACGGTCCCAGGCAGCCTGCTGTAGCTGACTCGGCTTTGAGCAGGAGGTTGGACGAGACAATCTCCAGAGGTCCCGTCCAACCCCAACTATTCCGTAATTCTATACAGACATTGGGGAAAAAAGTTACAAATCCCGAAAGGAATCCTACTCCTGAATTTCCAGGACCTCTCCACATCGGACCTGGTATTCGACTAACACAGCGGTTGGCTTTGAGAGCAACATCATTTGGATTCAGAAGACTTGTCATAAAACAGCTCCTCTTCCAACTAGTGGCACAAAGAGCTCCCTATCGCGGTAGGCGCACGCGCACACCAGCGTTCAAGGAATCGGTCTTAATGATTTAAGCATGCACAAATCTAACTACTCATCTGTCGAATGTCTCAAACTTTCCAGTGCCGAGAACTTTATCTCTTCCCCTCACTTCAGTCAAGAAAAGCCATGAGCCAACGCTCTCATCAGGACATCAGAGGCTAAATGGGCGGTTAGCACTTTGACAAAAAACAAAACGAAAAAATCTGACTGATAGCGCGCTTCCTGTCGTCAGCAGACTGAGTTTCGGTTAATTCTGTATCTCGTGTTAAAAAGACTATGCATACATCTTCTTCTAGAGGGAATTTTTACTTTTTTAAGTATTGTTTCAGTGAGAGCGGAACATACTAAAATCACAACGTCAGGCCCAAAAGTGCATCAGATTTAACAGCCCACCATATGCTGAACATGCTTCCTCCAGAGTATTTAAACCACATGCTCAAACTCATGTGCAAGCAGTCCTCAACAGCAAGGTTCACGCACTTCGGGTTTGCTGGATCAGAGCTCCCCATGTTTGCCACAGCCTTAGGGCTGCAACACATTTAAACCTGAGAGTACAAAACCAATTGAATCATTTAGGATTCTGGAATAAAGAATACATAGAAGTGTTTTGCTGAGCTGAGGTTTGGTCCAGGAAAACTTTTAAGCATATGCTTGACTTCAGCATGCATTGAAGTCTAATCCCTTTCGAAGACGCCTAGCCATAAATGCTGAATTCTTTCCTGAACTTATAGTTTCCACTATGCAGAGGACTCAGAGTAAGGGCATTAGGAAAAAAAAAAACAAAACACAAAAACAAAACAAACTATAGCAAGTATTGGCTCAGAAAGAATGCTTTGGGGAGAGACTGTATATCATTTTAATATTTATATTACTTCCAAGACTTCAAAAAGCTCCGTTGCTTCTAAAATACCAGGGCATAGGCCAGCATGTTGTTACCGCCCCAAATTCCAATTCAAATTCTCATCTTCATCTAACAAGATGCCAGGAAACAGAAGAGAGCCTGTTACCAAAACCTTAGATAAAAAAAAAAATCAGTTAAATTATCCAGATAGTTTTCATTCCACAGAAAATACTACATCAGCAGTTTGCAGAGCATGGCATTCTCTAAATACACAAAAAAAGAGAAAACAATACACAAGTGGAAAGAGCAAATGCTGAGCGCACTATATTTTTGTTCCAGCAGAACTGCAATACAATCAATACAGTCTTGCAGTTCTAGAGCACCCTCCTTTCTGCTGCCAAGGGTGCTCTGCAACCACACGCACTTCGAAAAACATCACTTATTTTTCCAAAGCCTCATACCGAGAGCAGGAACTACATTTCCATCTCTCAGGCCCCAAAGCCGAGCAGTCATTGCATCATTAGGTGAAGCCAAACAGCACCACACCGAACACCCTGTCTGCTTTGGATGAGTCTGCACACAGCCGAATTCGGTGCTTACCAAAAGCAGAGCCCGATTCTGCAGTCTTGAATCAAGTAGAGGGAAATCCGTCTTAGACTAAACAGTGATTACAGAATTGAACTTGATAGCTGTGAAAGTCCCTGCCACAAAAAAACAAACGCACTGAAAGAGGATAACAAGGGCAGATAATCCAATTTTGGGCACTATGCTATTTTATAAACCCCATGTTACTCAACAGAAAGCTATTATAGATGGAAACATGCATTGCATGACAGTACCAAAAATCATTCAAACCCACCAGCTGCAGAATTAGAAAACTGATCAGAAAGATTAGCAAGAGAAGAGCCACGGAAAATATCCCTGCAGTTACAGATGGATATTTATCCCTTTTACACTGCACCTCACTAAAACGTTTCATAGCAACGGGGCAATAGTTATCAGCAGCGGATGAGACTGGTAACCATACGAACCAGCACCATCCTCCCAGACTCGTAACGCTCCTCATAAAAATGGGATGAAAAGACTAGTGAGCAAATCCAGTACTTAGATAAAGAGGAGCTGCAAGAAACCATGAAGGCATTTCTTCTTTACACAATCTTTTTCCTTCAGTACTGCTAGCTTTTCCAAGCCAAGTCTGTGTCCCGGAGATCATTTTGCTGAATATAATTTTGCACCATATTGACGGCACATAGGTTCTGTTATAATCCCGTAGAGAGCAGGACCTGTCATCTTCTACGTGCCTCCTGCGCTGTGCCAAAAATAGCTGCCATCCACAGGCTGCAAGGGAGAAACTCTGGGTGTAAACATGGTGGGGATTATCAGCCGACACCGTAACTGCTATCGGAGGCCCTCCAGGTTACAGCTTACCGCGGGAGCTGCCTTTTTTACCCGGCCTGCTTTCGCTAAGCTGATATGCAGCACAACACTCAGCACAGCACAAAAGCATCTGGGAGCACAACATCATTGGACCCGCTCCTCCGCAGGTCTATTTTTAGCCTAAAGCAATGCTGCAAGGCAAAAGGCCAGACGATCAACAGTTGCAAACAGCAAGTCGCTGAAGATCCGGCTACCTAAAAAACACACGCGCGTGCCAGGGTCAATGCACCAGAGATCACTGCAGACCCGACCAGCACAGCTCCTGCGTGGCCTGGAGCCAGGCTGCTCAGAGAGGAGAAATTTGGTCCTACGGAGATTTCTGTCGTCCTACAGAGGCACCTCAGCACAACTCTTGCATGTACCTTCATTAAAAAGGCTAAGTGAGAGATAATTAGCAGTCTCCTCCACAAGAGCAGACTCTTTCAGAAAGGCAGCAATTACTGCCTACTCGTCCCAGGGATCTCACAACCGCAGTCCTGCTGGCTGGGAGAAGGTAGGGTGGGTCCCCGTGGCTCACTCCTTCGGGAAATACCAGGAGGTTGCAAGAAAGACCCCCCGAGCTTTCCCAACGGCATCTATTAACAGCGCAGCAGCATTCAGCGCCAGGCTCCCCGCGGAGCTGGCTAGCACTGTTTGCATTACAGATTTCCATTTCTTACTGCAGAGTCCTTGCACTGCGAGGCAGCTCCGGTACCTTGGAGATCCCTGTAACAGGCAGATCCGTTTAATGCACTTCTGTACTACTTGATGCACTTGGAAAAACGGACAGTCACTGCTGGACCAGAGCATCTGTAGGGCTAACAGCTCCAGCAATACGGCTTTGGACAGTAAATACTAAGAGATGCATGAGCTGGAAACCAAATCACCATTTGCAGAAGTTTTGCAATTAGATTGAAACTGTGAATTGTGCAACAAGCCAAATCAAAAAACAAGCTGATAAGATAGAGCCATCTTGTTGTTTTAAAATTATCCTCTGCCATTGCTATTTCATTCCTTCAAAATAATCCACTTTCTACCCAGATTTTAGCCTCTCTCACTGTACCCGTTTCACATTCCTGAAAAATCTCTCTCTCAAGAAGTGATCCATACTTGTCTTCCCTCTTTTAATATCCAACCTTTGCCTGACAGCTTCCTCACCTAACACATACCACTCGGAGGTCCTCTGATCACCAATACCATCAGGGTCAATACCACACTTGAACTTCCTTTCCCTTCCTCAGCCATTCAGGAACCTTTGGTTGCCATAACCCTAAAGGCGTTTTCCCTTCATCCAATTACCTGTCCCACAAATATCACCCCTCCTATTTCAGGCAGGTCCCTGGATTTCATGCTGTGACCCCAATTACCCAGTTCTGGACAGCTGCCTTTCTGAAACAGATGGTGCTGAAAGGATCTAATTTTGGAGCACATCTTCCCTACTCCCTGGTAGAGCTGTTCCACTCTGGATAAATAATTATATATTTACTGAATCATGACGAGAACCATTCCAGATGAATGCTCACTCCCTTGTGTTACCAAGCTATTCCTGCCCTTACCAGTCCAGGGAAGGAATGGACCGATGAATATTACGGATGATTACTAGCATCTGCAAAAGAGCACCTCAAAAAGCTCATAGCTTAGTGATTTGGGCCCTCCAAAAGGTGATAGACATGCTTAACCCTGTATTTTGAGTCATGCAGAGACAGGCCTTGAACCTCAAACTTCTACACCCCGAGTGAATTAAGTTGGGGTGGGGGGATGTTGTACTACCTGCTCTTCCTCAGCTCTGCAAGAGCGGAAGTGTCCTTGGCACTCCAATTCGAGAAGGTTTGGGCAACGGCTAACCTAGAGCAGACACCAGCTCTTCAGCACTAAACATCAGTATCCATCTCCGATATCCTCACTGGCTGGCTCAAGCACTCCTCCCCGCTGCAGGCTGGTTTTTACAAGCCATCGTTTGCCCCATGCATTCTGCAAGGATCCTCGACACCTACCTCGGGGGGGTTTCAGCTCCACCGGGCAGCAGAACATGCAAAACGAGACGCTGCAACGCTAACCCAAAGCTCCCGCGGGAACGCAGCCCTGGGTGCCCAACAGGACGTGGCAGGCGGACGAGCGGGACCGGCGCGCGAGGTCGCAAAATGAGCAGTCGCACAGCACGCTGCTAATCCGAAATTCCTACCTCATTAGGCGCCAGCCTAACAAAGGAGCAGCCTGGCTGGCAGACTTGCAACGCGCCTTTGCAAAAGGTGGGATAATGATTTATCAGATAGCAACCTTCATGTTACAACAACAAGAAAACAATCCCAGCACCTCTTCCTAACTGTGCCTGTGTCTTCATTAAACTGTTCAGCAGCCGGGATGAGTCTTTAGCCTGGCTGAGTTTGGGTAAAATTGTAAATGTATCGGTACAAATAAAGATTGCTACACTGAGCAGAAGCCTAAATATATTGCAGCATCCCAGGGGACCCAGAGTACGACCCCTGAACTCCTTTCAGCTAGACTTCCAGGGTGCAGCCCAAAGGAACTTGGAATTTTTAATAGAAAAGCAAAGGGAAAAGTCATCTCCCTCCTCCCTGCTCTCCGTATCTCAGCAGCATTCCAGCTTCACTCGCTCAGGTTGCGACTGTTATTGACTCAGGCTGAAGTTCACAAACAATAAAAGAGGAAGGGGGTGGTTTATTCCCTCTATCTCTGTATTCCTCGTCTGGCTCTCTAGAAGTGTATACCACGCAGGGACGCATCCAGAAAAAGCGTTTCCAAAACAAGTGATATTTTATGCAAAATTTCTCCTCCTGTATTCAGATAAAACATGAAGAATCCTGAAAGGAGAAGCCTGTGCACAAGACATGCTTGACGCAAGTTAGGCGCTCTCACTTCAAATACCTCAGCAATTCCTTTTCACCCCCTCAGTACTACTACAGCTTTTCAATTTGAAGCTTCAGGGTCTATAAAACCTCTCACCCATATTCCTGATCTCCTGCCTTCTGACGGCTTCCAAATCCCACTTCTCTGTCTTCTCACCTTGAAACAGCTCCCAGCTGATTTAGCTACGTCCCAAGTTCTCAGTGGCCTTTTCCCCCCCCCCCTCCTCCATAGAGAATCACACTAACTCCGATTCCTGTACACATTTACACGTTACAAGAGGATGGCTGGGAGTGAGATTAGCGCAGGTCATTAACCTTCCCCTTCTCTCTCCTCTGATGTGTCCTTCATGCACAACATTCCAGCGGTTCCCACTCTTTTCTCATTACTTTTCTCAGATCCCAACACCCCTGCCCTACTAGATTGCTGCTGCTTGTGTAGCAGTTTGCTGTTACAAGCTGCCAAACCAGGAAGAGGTATCTTAGCATCCCAGCAGGCTTTGAAAATACAGCTACCTGGACACACATATTAACCTTGGGAAGCTTCCAATGTCAAAAACTTTGAGAAGTTGAGTAACACCTTTCTCTGTACCCAAAACACTAATTTTCCCCTATGTAAAGTTCTTTTCTCTCAGTTTTTACCATAAGTCAGGCACGTAATCTTTGCACATAGGCAAAAGAAGCTTGGCCTTAGTATCTTTGGACAGATACAAACCTTCTCCCTATTCTCTGCAACTTCAGCTGCCTCTTCTCTTCACTCTTTATAACCAATCCCACAACATGGTCCGAGAGGACCAGACTTCCCAGGACACTCCAGTTGAGCCGCACAAGTCTACAATGGGCAGCAACCATAAACACATCCTAAGCAGTGGATTTGGAAAGGTTTATGCTCTCGTTTTGTGCCCAAAACAGCAGCACAAATAGAGACAGAACGTACCTGTGAAACTAGATCACAGCTCTCTGGAAAGCAGCAAGAAAGGATGAAGCCAATTCTTCCAACCAATGTGAACTGCCACACTGTCTCAAATGGGACCTTAGCTGAAATATTCTTGTAGGATAGTGACTGCAGGATCAACATGCAACTGCCTGAACCTATATTTGTGATATCCTGGAGAAAAAGAAAAGAGAGTTTCAAAAGAGATATTTGTTCGTTTGTTCAGAACATACAAAACAAGCTCTGGATATCTGTAAATACGTCTTCATGGGAACCGATTTAAAAAAACCTGTTTACTGTCAGAGGCTGTTAATTACAATATTAAAATACTAGCCCGAACCCTGCATTAAGCCTGTGTTCTGTTTTGCATAGCAGTACACATAGCAATCATCACAGCGAGCAGCTCTGTTGGCTCACGCTGGAAGAAGTAATTATATACGGTAGCAACACATTTTTGTCCTTCAACCTGCCAGTCCAGTTCACAGAGCAGCTGCTAGCAATAGGACGGGGGCGGGGGGAGACCTACAGCGGTTTTCTACGTAATCCCTCTCCCCCAAAGAAGAGAGCATAAAACACCAGACCCTGGCTTGCACATTTGGCAGAAAGCTGCTAACACAAACACAACAGCAGCCCTTGCAGCAGAGACGTTACTAGAAAATATGAGCTTGCTCTGAACATGCTATTAGCGCTTAAAGTATTAGCTAGCTGCTGTATTCTGCGGTGTCTAGCAAGAAGCCTTCCTTATTAGTTTTCACAGTTGATTTATTTGCACCAGTGACACTTACACCATCCTGGAAGAACAGCTTCTTTCACCCTGGACTCTCCTTATGCTCTCTTCAAAGCCCCTGTCTTCTGGTGAGGCCCACAGACATCAATAAATAGGGCCTACACAAACATCATTGCATGCACAGCATTTTACAATAGGCCACTAAGTCACAAGGTGAAATTCTGGCCACAGATCCGGGGACAGAGCCCTTGCAAAAGGCACCGAAGAGTTGTTAGCACCCTGCACGGTCTGCAGGGCCTTGGCACATCCAGCACCATGAACTGCATGAAGCTCCTGCCATCCGCCTTGAAGATGGGCTGAGCAGCTCCAGCTAGGACCACAGCCTTTGGTTCCAGTGAACCTACATATTTTAATCCTCATGCTCAAATCAATGGCCAATAGCTTTTAACAGCTGCTGCAGATCAAGCAGTACTGTTACTATGTTATGAATACACAACAAAACTCTTCTCCCTTTTCTTGTGCTGTTTTCCCCCTCCCCCCCAATATGAAATGCAACGTGAAACCAGCTGCAAACTATTCACTGTCCTGTTACAATTTTGCTGCTGGGATTATTTAAAAAGTCCCAGTTCTAGTATGAGAGCAATGTAATACAGTTAATTGTACGTTACAGTCTGCCACACTATACCACCAGCAAGTTTCATTAAATAAAAGTATTACAATAATTGTATTGTGAACATTTTTAAAACCTAAAATAGAAAAACAGTAACAGCCAAGAGCTTGGCCAGCTTATAGGGAGTTTGACCCTCGCGTTGCGCTCAGTGAAATGGCAGATTGTTCTCTGAAGACAATTAAGAGTCAGCATGCAATTTCAATTTTTAACAGAGGAATAAACAGAAAATTACTACTTCTGCTTCATTTTCAGACTCTTAAAGTGTTTTGCTTTGGAAAGCAAACATAGAAGTGAGACAGCAGAGTCAGTGTCTGAAGGGGCTTTTCCAATATCCTCATTTTTAAACAGCTGCACAGATTTCTAATTCTTCCTGTCAAACTTCTAAGCATAAGCGAATGCCACGAGAGGAAAAAATATATTTATAAGATATCTGAAAGTCTCTTCTGCTCTCATTTCTCAGCGTCCTAGATCCAACCACGCAGTACAGCAGCAACCAGTCACGCTGCCCACCACGGCTCTGGAACAGACCTCCGATACCACCGAGAAGCGCAAAATAAAAACATATATAGCACACAACGAGCTCCACAACAGCATGTAAACGACAACTGTCAGGTTCACAGCAGCCCAAAAGTTTCCAGGCCGGAGACCTGTGAAGCTGCCCTGCTGCGTGAGGGGGAACGAGCAGGAATGGGAGCAGCTCTGCTGCCTCTCCCGGGAACGGCATCAGCCACGCAAAAACGCTGTCTTCACAGGTACAAGAATTTACTGATTTAAATCATAACCTGGTTTCTGGAAAATGATAGCAGTCAACCAGGAAAGCTTCCTGCTCACCAGAAACGTGGGGATTTATTTCATATGGAGTGTATACGCACTTACGTTCCAGTTACACAGCCAAAGGTCCTATAAATAAAAAGGAGAGAGGGTCTGTGCTAAGAGGACAGCACTTACGCTGCAAAGGCAGAGCAGTCAGCCCAGGCTCAAAATATCTGCGCACTGTATGATTAGCTTGGCAGCTAAACAAAATTCTCCCGAGAAACCCAGAGCAGGGAAGCAAAAAGGTGACGTTTAGTAGTTCGTATCAAAGCAAACGCTGAACAGGATTTCAGGGGCTATTTCTGCTCCCCTGCTACGTAGTGAAGGCCTATTGCAAATAACGGGGACTGAGCAGTTCTCGGAAGAGGAAAAGGTCACAAGAATCCCTCACGATGGAAAATATTCTGCTACAGACCAAGATCAGCACCAGGTCCCAACATGAAATAAAGAAATATCATTTCTTGCACAGCGTTTTATTGTCTCCCTGTGCTTATATGATAGACACCCCATTTACAGCCTCTCCTTTTACGACTATTTTCAAAAATAAAAGGATTTAAAAAAAACGTGGCTAGGGTTTCCCTCTAGTGAAGTGAATTTGAGATGTAGAATAAACACGGGATTATTGACTCACTCGCAGAAACGTTACCGGAGAGATTTCAAAGGGACGCAGCTCTGGCTTAGCTCTACTCCACTGACGTCGGCAAGACTTTTACCACCAACTTCAGCCAACATATCATCTCAAAGTCAGCTATTACCTTCTCGTTTGAAATGTATAATGTTCCTCTGCAACAGACGGAAAAAATATTTCAGGAACTTTTAAAATCTGTTCCTCTAAGATACTTCTTTTTAAACACACAGACACAGTTCCTGGATGCGAGCACATGTGACCTGTTCTAAATAAAGGATATTTTCCACTTCTTGCACAACTGGAACAGATATAAGCCGTAGCTTGAACAAACTGCATTGCAGAACCCAACCAGAATATAAAACACTTCAATAAGATCCATAAATAGCAGTAGTATGGAAAGACCATCTCCGATAACGCACAAACTCTATGTTGAGAAGCCTAATGTAATCAAGTTACAATTTAATCAGGCCGCAATGTTGATTTACAAAATTAAGTTTTATCATCTGCAGACTAAGGCACTGCAAAAAAAGGCCCTGCCTGGCTCCAGAGCGAGTAAACCTCTCAAAACTCTGTGCCTCTTCCGTTTAACTAATATTGCCCTGACAAACGCTGTATATCAAAAAGAAAGCTTTTACTAAATGCAGTCTTCAATGTTCAGCACAGTAGCAAAAGAGGAAAAGGGAGTCCTTTAGAGAGGATCTGATGTAGATAAAGATGAGTTACTCATTTATAGAGGTGAAATAGCTGGAGTTTACATAAAAAAAGCATTTGGACACCAGGAATGATGCAAATTTTACAAAAACATCACTACTTTTGCAATGGCATTAATCACATCTCAAAGTTATTGCTCAGAAAACCAGAATAAGCTTCCTCCAAAACTATCATGCACCTTCAAGAATTCCCTAATAATTTTTTCCACTAGGAATATCACCTGTTTTGGGATCACTCAGGTGCTATTGAACCAGTCTGAAATAAATAACCTGGAAAAGGGCAACAGAAAACAGCACAAATAGTAGTAATTTACATGTAGATTTTGTGGAACATAGTTTTAACAAGAGCAAGACAGTAAATTACAACTGACAATTATGTTCTGGCACTTGCTGGGTTGAGTGTACCAACCAAATGCACACACATTACTAGAAGAATCAAAAAAAAAAAAAAAAAAGAAAGAAAGAAAGAAAAAAGAGAGAGAAAAAAAATCAATTGAACCTAGTGGTTTTTTGCTGCATTTAGCACACCTGTCACCATGCACTTTGAGCTAGTTTTTACACTAAGCATCTCCGTGGGTCAAACTGTCCCTTCGGTGGTACTTACCAATGTCCACTGAAAGGGAGACGTGTACAGAACAAACAAGAGTTTGGTTGACAAACGGTAACTGCATGCAGTATAATAAGAGAAAAAACGTAAGTTAAGCTAACTATTACGGCAAGTAAGATTAGTACAGGAGCAAACTGTAAAACCTCTCCTTCCTAATACCAGTTCGATATCCAAAACATACATTCCTATTAAGTTAAACGATTTAAACAATCCGCATTAGTGTTACGACAGATGTAATTTAAGCCGACAGTGCTCTGATGACTGTGTGCAGATACGACAAGATCTGTGTTTACTTTGGGTAATAACTGATTATTTTTTTCAGTCGGTTATCTGAAAATAAAACTCCATCCATTTGTTTGTGCACTGCTTGTACCAGAAAGAAAATCCAATTTACTTGTTGCTCATTACATACATGCATAAATATTTAAGAGCATGTACTCATAAATTAAGAGTATCTGTTAGACTTCAGGATGTTGCAGCAGGGGAATGGAGTATGAATATACAAAGGGAAAAAAAGAAAAAGAAAAATTCACTGCCTTACTGGCTAGTACCATAATCCAGTTCCCCCCTACAGTGAGGGGTGACTATGGAGAAACTAAAGTGACTGAAAAATATTCTCAGTTTTCAAAGACGTTCAAGCACAGCAGACACCAGAGAATCCTTAAACGTGTCTAGCACTTCAGTGCAAGCAGCTACGTTCTCACAGGTCTCTGAAGAGTGGCTGGAGCTGATGTATCTCAGCCCAATGCATTACTTGTGATTAAAGTTTTTTGCTGGGCTTACATTTTTCCTTGGCCTCTAGCACTCTATTGTGGCTTGGCCCAACTTGGTACAGTATTTACAGCAAAAAGCTTTTATTTTTGGGCCCCTCACAGCTTTGGATTGCAGACTCGAATGATGAAATTTGGATGGAGTAACTGCAAGGGTACATTAAAGAGGAGAAACATTTAACTGGATGTCATATACTGGAAAACAGGCAATTTGGGTGGAAGAGGAGAATAGGAGCGTACTATGAACAAAGGAGACCAGAATAGCAAATGCTGAGTTAAACAAGACAATAGAGAAGTTTCCTCCTGTTTCAGAGCACTGGGATTCTTACATATTTGAGGCTTTTCTATGTACTCACAACAACTTCAGCTGCTATGAGCAAACCAAAGATGCTTCTTGCCTCTTATGGCCAATAGAGATCAGAGGAAACCCTGAATGTTGCTAGGAAATCAGCAATTCTCACCAGGGAAAATAGCAAATTGCTATGCAGACTCCTCTCCTAACACCAGCTATCGTCTCTGTTTCGCCTGCTCCCCAAGCGCCTTTCTGGAGCAAGACCGTGGAGAAGGCAGCAGAAAGGCAATTCTCACGGCCACAGTCACATCGTGACACCGCTTTAACCTGGTGCTACTGCCCTGGCTGCTGAGTAGCTACTCCTGATTTACACCCAAAAGAGCAGCACAGCGTTGCTGGATACCCTTCATCATCATCAGTCAGACCGGTTTAGGCCTGAGCGAAGCTGAAGGACTACAAAAGTCCCCTTAGATTAGGATCTTCACATCATGAAGCAAACAGGTCTGCAAGCAACTTTCGCCCCCAGTAATCATCAAGCGTCACCAGCCTGGCTCCAGGGACAAGCTCAGATGGACCTAACAGGGTCCCCCGTGTCCTTTGCCTCCAACTCCCATGAGGCCAGGAGGACACCCAAGGCTCCGTACTGGGGAAACGGCCGTATGCGAGCTGCAGCCCGCGCTGAGGCTAACAGCGTCGTTCAGCATCCGTCAGCAAGGCCGTGGGTAATTATTAACCCAGCCTCGGGGCTCTCCGTGTCTGCGTGGAGGGACGGGGAGGAAGACTGGAGGCAAGCGGGTCACCTCTCCTGCGCAGCACTACGTAAACTCGCTTGGAAGCACATCAGAAGAGAGGCTGGCCCGAGGCACCACCAGCAAGTCCGGATGACTCAGGCCCTGGGTCCTTTGAACCCGAAGGGTGGGCACTGCCGGCCCTTCAGGAACGTCACGTGAGGACATGCTGTGGAAATGGAGGGATTCAGTCAGGGGAAATTTGAAGTGACGATATTTAGAAGATGGACAAATATTCCAGTGCTTCATTACAGAGCATCTTTATTCGCTTCCCTCCGAGAGAAGTGAGCAATGCCAGGATGTATTCAGGTCCCAGAGCACTGAGTCACAGGAATTAATAGTTGTAGCAGCTACAGAAGGGAACGGTAATCACTGCTCATGCCAAATAAAGAGCTGGTATCTATGCTCCATGCCCCCACGGTCGAAAAGAACAGACAAAGTGCTCATTGCAAAGCGGATGATGGTGAAGTTCAATTCCAGCACCCCAGCTAGAGCCTGTGGCTGGTCCCAGCAGGGTCTTTGCAGGAGACAACTGTGTGAGGTGTCAGCGCTCCACCACCTCCATAGGGACTGACGGACTGCCCTTAAACACGGACACTGACCTCCAAGGCCTGAACAGGGGTATCCCACCACAGCTGGGGGCACTGCCAAAGGATCCATCTGCTCCGCACTGTCTTCTCTTCTCACACTAGCCCGGCTCAGATTTGGGTACTTCCCCGCAGAGCCTCGCTGGGGAGAGGAGCGCTGGCCCTGCACACCTGGGCAGCCCAGCATCATCCCAACACACGCACCATGTCCCGGCACCACGAACGCTTCCGTTTGAGTCGGGGCTGCCCTGAAGACAGACCACAGGAGACAGCCCCGGTCTGCAAGACCCTGCGACAGCGGCAGGGGTTTTACACATTTTACTACAAGACCTTTAAAGCTTTCTAAGCATTCAAAACACAAATAAAAATCCATTTATTTACTTTGAGGTCTACCTGACGGGTGGTACAGCCTGAGTTTATTCTGGGACAAGTTTACTTAATATTTACCCTCCTGTTCATTTTCCAACTATACCCACGGATGCTGCAAGAGCACTGTCCAAAACCAAAAGCCATACACATAAAGACAGGCTAACAACAGACTCGGCTACAAATAAGACACCCTCACAGCAACAACCTCACACGCAGCCGAGCCTGTGCGAGCGCGTCGTGGTGAAATGGAGGGTCCAACCCGGATGGGGCGCTTTGAATGAAGGCGCGCACGGGGCAGGGGAGGCAGAAACGCGGCGCTGCTGCCAAGGTAGGTATTGAAGGCACGGGGGGCTTTCCCAAATCTGCGAGACATCTGCTTTCTTTTCCCAGCGCTACAACGGAGGAAGACAAGCACCGTGACAAACCGCAAGACGGGCAGAAACGTGCGTCGGCTGATTACACTTAAAAACGTATCTGCATAAGGCGGCAACTCCAGATAAGACGACGGTGTCTATCTGCAGCGAAAAATACGGTGGGAAGAAACGGGCGGATGTAGACAGGAGTTTCCGATCCCTAAGTAACCGCAAACAGCACAGCTGCTCTCCAAGTCAAAAAAGAGAAAGAAGAAAAAAAGAAAAAGGAAAAAAAAGAAAAAGAAAGAAAAAGAAAAAATAAAAAGAAGGAAAAAAGAAAGAAAGAAAAGGAAAAGAGGAGGCGGGATTCGGAGCCTCGCAGCAGCCTGGCAGCCCCCCGCACCACCCCGCCCGCCCCAAGGGCACCTGCCCGGGCAGGGCGCGGAGCAGCGCGGAGCGGCGGCGCCCCACGAAGCGCTTTACGTAACGCGGCGGCGCCGCGGGGCCCGGCCCGGCCCTGCCCCGGGCGCGCAGCGAACACAACTGCTATTATTGCAGGAAGCGCCGGCTAAATGGCCGCTTTTATGGCCCCCGCTGGGGAGGATGTTGCCTTTCAGCGTTGTTTTTTGTTTTTTTAAGGGGAAGGAAAAAAAAGAAAGAAAAGCAGCGCTTGCAAACGGCCTGATTCAGCGGCCCGCGGGCGCACGGCGGCCCCGACCCCCCCCCCCCCCGCGGCCTGCGCGGAGCCCCCCGCACCCACCTGCTCTTCAGGGGCTGGCTCTTGAGCTCATAGTAGGTCTTGGGCTCCTCGTGGAACTCCTCGCCCACCTCGAAGTCCGCCACGATCCCCGACTCCGCCTGCATCGTCGCCGCCGCAAGCTGGGAGAAGGCAGAGGAGCGAGGTGAGCGCCGCGCTGCCCCGCTCCCGCTCCCGCTCCCGCACACGCGCAGCACCTCGGCCCGCCCCGCTGGGACTTGTAGTCCGCCCCGGGGCCGCCCGCCCGCCCCCGCCCGCCGCGCACTACAACTCCCGCCGCGCCGCGCTCCGCCGCCCAGGGGGCGCCGCAGGGCCGCCCCGCCCGAGCCCCCGCGCCGCGCACCTGCCCGCCGCCCCGCCCCGCCCGTGAAGTCACCGCCACGTCACCAGGCTGCCAGGGCAGCTGGCGCGTGACGTCACGCGGCGCGCGGGAGAGGGGGGCGGGGCTGGCGGGCCTCCCCTCCCCCCCCCAGGCGGTGCGGGCCGCAGACCCCCCCCCGGGGAGGAAGACAGCTTAATAATCAATAACCCGTTATTTATTACGCTATTCAAAGCGGGTAACTCCTGCGTTTCACTATGACGTAACGGCGGGAGGCGCAGCAGCGAGCGGGGTCGTCCTGCCCCGGCCGGACTCGCTCCGCGCAGCAGGGCTCCGGCGCAGCCAACCTTCAGCCAGCGCCGCGACCCCCCCGCACCGGCGCGGCAAGGGGCAGCGGGGACCTCGCCTCTCCCCTCCCGCCACGCCGCGGTCGGCTAAGCGAGCGCGCGGCGGCGAAGGCAGATCTATTTTCCCCTCACCAATCCTGCTGTTCTGGCTACCATCAACTCAAATCCACCTACAGCGGACGTCCAGGAGCACCGTAAAGTCGTGGCGTAGCTTTAGCCACAGACGGGCCTTATCTGAGACCGAGCGGGAGGGATCGTGCTGAGCAAATAAGGATGTGGTGGTTTTGGGCACAGTCCGTCAACGGCAGAGAGGCAGGAGGTGGGAGGTTGCTCTGGCTGGTTCCTTGGCTAAGTTCTCAGCGCTAAAATTTACAGCGCTCAGAGGCTCTGCCTTCAGACTGTTTGTAGACCGGCGAAAAGCTCATAAAGATTGTTAAGAATGGTGTAATAAAATTCCTTAAACTTCTAAGAGCCAGCTGGGTTTCAGTTATTTGCCAGAGTTTTTTCAGTGCTCCCCGGTCGTCTGGGCTGGCTCCTGGAGGAGCAGGGAAGCAAGGGCAGATGATCCGTGAACGCAGCGATGCAAATGCCGCGGGGAGCTGGAGGACGGGGCGGTGCTCGCCCAGGCCGGCCCCTTCGCCGGCTCCCAAGGAGAGGGGGTTCCTGGCGTGGCCGCTGCGAGGCTTCTCCCCTTCACGATCCGGCAGGCAAATCCCTTCCTCAGCTCTGCCCTGTCTTCCCACCCTCTGTGACGCCAGGGTGATGGGAAACTTCTGGTTCAGAGAGGAATGGTGACATTTAATCCATGATATTTCCTTGGTGGCTTCACTGAGTAGAAGTCGTAGCACAAGTCAAAGACCCAAGACTGTGCTCAAGGATGCTGGGATCACCCTGGTGCCTAATAATTCTGGCGCCGTCAACAGCGGCAAGCAGTGCCGCGAAAATCGCAGTGCTGCGGCTGTGTCAGCGTACCACCACCACCCCCAGCAGACAGGATGAGTCTTCTCCGCATGTCCCTTGCCTTGGGCACAGCTGCAGAAGCAGCCTGGGAAGGGCGACCCAGGCTGCGTGTGGTGGTGCAATTTTCCCTCTGATCCCGGCCAGTGCTCCGGGGTTCGCGGTGGTGCGCCAGAAACCGCTAGCACATGGAGAAGCGGGGTCTCCGCTTGCGTCAGGCAATAAAAGTTTTGAAGAAGTAAAACCAAGCAAGAATTTGAGCAAATCTGAGCACTAGGTCCCAGATTACTACTCAGCTGCCAAGCTCTGAGCAATGACTTCCACAGCAAGAGTAATTACTTTAATGAATCAGATATGACAACTTGGATGAGGCCCTGAAGAATGTTCCTTCGAGCCCACGTGGGCAGATGGCTGGAAGAGCTTCGCAGAGCAGGAGGCTTGCTAACAATGCTCTGGCAAAATAAATAAATACATAAATAAATCAATAAAAACAACGTGCAAAAAAACTCACTGCTGAACTACATTTGTGGCCTCTGACTCCTTGAGTTAGGTACAGTTGCTGATGGACTTTCACGAGTGAAGAGATGCTGCATCATTTGACGCAAGGAGTAGGCAGCAGGACTCTTCTGTCTGTAAGGAGTTTACTTCTGTTTTACCAGGTGTAGCAATGAGACATTCTCTTCTGCTCTTCAAAATAAACAGCTTATGAGCTTTCAGCCCTGTTTTAATTATAGCACTGCTGCTTCTGAAGAGCTAAGATCCTTTGGAGCGGTGCAAAGTTGGTGTTCTCTGCTCAAGCAGAGGCAATTTCTCACTGAATCTGGCTAATCGGGATCTTCACGTTGCTTTGATGAATCATACAAAGCTCCCTTCTCATAAAAGCAGATGCTGTCTGGTTTTATAAGGCTTTTAGAGTTTATCTTTCAGAGTTAGGGAACAGTGCTTCCGCTGTGCCTAAGCGGGATATTTATACATGAGCATGCCCCAAAACAAACACGATGCACAAAGGTGAGTTCTGTTACGACAGTATTGCAGTTAGATTGCCATAAAAATAAAGGCAATAAAATTAGAACCAAAATACAAAATACAGATTAGGAGCAAGTAAAGACGAGGTGAATAATGTGTAGGCATACAGTGTAGATTTATGTATATCTATTCAAAGCTGAGTGTTTTTCCGGCGTGGATCTCAAACTGCTTTAGGGAGGCAGGCAAGAATGATTGTGCCATCTAACAAAGCGAGAAGTGAAACACAGCGAGGTTATTTGTCAAACATCAACTCAGCGTCAGAACCTGGACTTTAATCCGCTGTTTGTATTAGGGGCATAACCCTACTAACGTGAAGGATTTCTGTAGCGTTGTCACTCTGCTGGAGGCGACGATCCATGAGCAAGCCCCAAACACCCTCTACCAGGTGAAATGGGGTTTCGTCAGTGATCACTCACGTAATCGGAGTTACAGGCCATCGGGAGGGCACGGTTTGGTCTTCTGATTGCCTGAAACCAGCCTGGCATTCAGGAATGATTTGAGACAAATTGTAGCCAGGATAAAATAAACATCTCTAGTAAGACAACCATGCGTTAGTTTGTTCCCTTGAAGATAATATTTCGTTTGTCCACAGCTCTTTTCTTTGTTCTCCTCCTTTTTTTCCCAATGGAATTAAATATTCATGCATCTGTCTGTATTTCTGTTTGGTTAACTCTTTCCCAGAGCCGCAGGTTAGGATCTAGCAGTATAAGCAGTCTCAGAGGAGCACATCTGAAAACAGAAAGACCCAGTGCTGCTTCAGGGGAGCTGGGTCTTTCCTCCTTGATCCGCCGCACAGGGACAACTCAGGGTAGCGGTTACTTATTCATCTTTGCGTGTGGGAAAACCAGCTTTTCAAACAGGCTCTTGAAGAAATCTCCGCACCATGTCGTAACATGACATTTCAAGCTTTCAGACTCTCTGGGGATACGCGGAAGCTAAAGGAGATGTTTCAGTACTAACAGGTTTGCAAGGCCAAATGGGCACTTCTACGAGCCGAGGCCAGAGACCTCCAACTCCTGGGCTGAGCCCAACGCGCTGCGCTTGGCTGTGGCGTATCTATGAGAAAGGCAGCCAGCCTTGATCTGGATTAAGCAAAGGAGCACCTGCGCCTGCCCGTGGCGATTTATTCCCACGTTTGATCACCTTCACAGATAGACACGTGTGTCTGATCCCTAATTTCAGCTAGGGTTGAACTTTCAGCCTGCTTTTTGGTTGAACTTCCTTTGGCTTTTCTACAGCTTCCGTACTAGAGCAGCTAACCAGCAAGGAGCTGTTATTTTCTACGATGAAAGTACTTATTCACCATGACGTATTCACCAAGCTTATAGCTAGGTCTTTTTGATGAACTCAGCAGATTGAGTTCCTTAAGTCTCTCACAGAAGGCCCTTTTTCCAGTCCTAGAACGACTTTCCCAAATTTTCAGTATCTCTTTTACAGCATGGATACCAGAATTGCATACAATATTGCAGTGTCTTCCCCACCAGTATTTTAAATGAAAATGAAGTCATTCCCTTCCTTCTCCTTCGGTCAAGAAAAGAGCAGTAATGCAGGCTACTTTGTTTGAGATTTTGAGCATAAAAACGTTCACGCAATCATGACGCTTAAATCAATATTAGAAATGCTCTGCTAGAGTCAGGAAAGTTTTTTCTAGCCTGAGCTTTGCCATCTCCTTGCCGTGCTTTAGCGGTGCGCATCCCTCCAGCATTAGCACCCATTAGGAAAAGCAAAGTCCAGAGAGCAGATGACAAAGGAGTCGGGGAAGAAGTTGAGGCAGGGAGCTCTCGGCTTGTGTTTGCTGCAGCAGAGCTAGAGCCAACAGAAGAAACCACCGTTCTGGTTGAGGAACGGTGTCCATGTTCCTGAGGAAAAGCCTAGTGCTGCGAAGGGCAAGGTGAGAAGAGCCTGCTCCATTAATTAGCTGTGAGCCAGCACACGAGGAGACATATGCAAGCCACTTCTGTCTTCCGCTTTGCCCAAACTAACGTACCCCACCGAAAGCCCTGCGCTGCTCCGGCTGGTTGTATCAGCTTGGCCCCCATCAGCTCCGCCGCGCTGTGCAGATACGCACCGTGCGGTCAGCGTTCTTCAGTTACGTTTCGACTGATGAGTCTGATATTGCTAAAGCTGTTAAAACGTGCATTCGGCTTATGAGCCGAATTCTCATCGAGTTTGAGAAGGAAGAGCAGAGTCTGAGGAGATGGCAGGCCACCGTCCAGCCCCGCAGCCCCCGAGGAGTGCGGTTTATCAGGAGACACAGCTGCTCCTCGCTCTGCCCCAGCGCTTCCTGTGATTTCACAACGATTTTTAAGATACTGTGTGGTGCAGAATTTAACGTGCAGCAAGCTCGTTGGGCAGAGCTGCTATGTTTTTCCATGATTACTCTTTGCAATTCCTTCATTTGCACTATCTTCACTTGTAACTCTCCTAATTTGCATTTTTCTTCCCCCAGCGTACAAGTACCGTTTTAAAATGCTTCTCCCATCAGTAATGTTACTCAAACCACAGTCTGGGGAACTCTGGTTTGCATCAGGCCATACCAAAATAGTTTATTATCTCTATAAGTAGACCTAAAATTGTGACACAGCTCAGCAGAGTTCCCAGCTTGCAAGAATTCCCCCAACAACTGTTTGTGCATTCATCTGAAGGGAGAAGGAAGCAGTCAATGCTGCTATTCAAAAAAGCAAAGACATGTGACTTAATTTTGAAGAAAGTTCTCAGACCCTTGCATTCATACACAGCGTGGTACACCGTGAAATCCAAGAAAAGAGCACAATTTACCCTGCAGACTAAAACACAGCAAGTCATTATCGCTCTGTATCGCTGTGCAAGGCAGAAGTCTTGTTTAAAAGTTTTCAGCATTGAATAAAGAAAGGTGGCATTTAAGTTAGGTCTTCCAGCACTCAAGGAGCTGATGTGATGCAGTCACATATGACAGGGAACATCTCTGTCCCGTTTCTTTGCCCAGCCAGCTGCATACGTGCAGCTAAAATCTCCCATCCCCAATGCTTCAGCTAAACTCTTTCACTCCCCCAGGTTGAATTTAGTGGCGAGCTCCACTCTGCCCTCGTCCTTTGTAATTCAGCCTCATTCCTTGTGTCTCTTTCTTTCATCCAGCCACATCCATCTCTTTGCCGACCACAGGCTGTCATCCGCCCTCCTTCCCGTCACGCTCATCCGCTTCCCCAGATGTCACCACATCTCTGCCCACCCGCTCGCACGCCCGTTTCAGACTCTCCGCTCCCTCTGGTCTCCCAGTTTCCACTTACTGTCTCCCACATTGACACAGGTTTTAATCGCCATGTCTGCCTACCCCAGGTTTTAGCTTTGCCTCCCCTAAGGCGCAGTTTTCATCCTTTCTGCGTTCAAGTCGAGTGGTTTCCTTCTCCACGCTCCCCGTGCCCAGGAAAACTGAACAAACTCCTCCCCGTCTGGGTACCTGGATGTGGCCCTCAGCTCGAACTCTGCAACGCACACCAGCTCCGAACGGCGTGGCAGGGAAATCCTGCTCCCGTTCAGGGTGGACAACAGCCGAGAGGGATCAAACCTGCGGGAACTGGACTGCCACCCTCCGAGGAAGCTCTGCTGTGCACGTACCAGTCACAGTTTTTCAAGGAATTACCATCTGGATTGTCACGAGACTGGCCCATGGCACGTCTCTGACAGGCATGGAAAGCAGCAGCCGCGTGCAGTGAGAGAGCCGCTTCGCTCTGTTGGTTTGCATGCAGGGGTTTGCTAGGCAGCCAGAAGCGACCAGCTGTTTTGTGAGGGGATCCAAAAATGAATTTATGAGAGAGAAGAAGTGGCCAGGCCACCCTGTGTCTCAGCGGGACAGCCTTGCCCTCTGGAGCCACCGCACACAAGATGTTACCCTGTCTGATGACTTAATTGCAAATTTTGCATCTGCTTCTCTTAGAAAAAGGTTTTAGTTCTCAGACCAAAAATGGGACCCCTAGTTAGATGTTAGTTAGAGAAATAAACAGAATTCATATTTTAAAGTGTATTTTTTATTTTATAGTATATTTCCTAAGAGTATTTCATCAGTTTGGACACTCAAAGTCTGAAACTGTTATGTCCAGTATGGTTTTATCAATAGAATTGAAGGTGATTAACTATACAGCTGGGGCTTCTGAATGAACCACATTACTTTAATGAATCACTCACTGATTCCTAGTTCTTTCCTGCTTCATCTATGCCATGTTTTTCTGCGCTAAATGAATAGGCAATGGAAGAATTCAATGGGGAACTAGACAATCTCTGTTGTTCAATATCCTTGTTTTGATTTTCGCATGTTCCTCTTTCCAGACGCTAACTCATGATACTGGTTAGCAAGAGCAGCAGTGGCACAAACATGCAATAGCAATGTCATTCTGACTTTGCTTTAGGGAAAAAAAAAAAAAAACCTTTGGTCGGGGATTAGGTCCTTCCTTCTGTTTTTTCATGAGGAGAACAGCTTTCATGACTCTCACGTTAGAGACTGAGCTACCAGGACAAGGCAGATGTTCCTAGATGCCAAAAGAAGATGTCAGGGAGCCACAACTGCCCATCCAAGGTGACAAATTGGAGAGGATCATCCCTGGTCCGGGGAGGGATCCAGGGAAGGGCGTTGCAGGGCGGAGAAGAGAGGCCTGAGGACTCTCACCTTCGCCCATGGTCTGGAGAGGAGGATCTAACAGGCTCCAAAAGCATCTCCCAACCCCTGGCACACTGTTACCCTTGGGTATTCGGGTGCACCTGCAAGCTGAGCAGGAGGAAGGTGGCCTTTTTTTCAAAGGAAAGCTAAATTCTCCTAAACTAATATGACTCAAACAACTACCACTTTGAGAGAAACAAACCCAAGACTGGGAACGACCATTTAAAACTCAGTAAAAATCTACGGAATAAAGTTTGTGAGGGCAGCACTATGTGGCCAGCACGGCGTTACAAATCCAATTAATGAAGCTGGTGCAAAGGCCAAAGCAGATATACATAAACCAGATTAATCTCTCACTTATGCTGGTTTCCTGTAATTTAGTGCATTGCCAGTTGAACCAATTATAGGGTTAATGGGTTTAAATACATTTACACTAAGTATTGGCACTGGTTTAACCAGGCTGGTTTAAAACTAGAAGGGAACCGTACCCCCTTGCCGATTTTTCACTGATGGCTTTAAACCAGCACGACCTGTAGGCACATAAGAGCAGCTTTAACAGGGAGCAAAGTGCGCGGAGAGACGAGGAGCGCGGGCGGCCTTGCCGGGCTGGAGCTGCCCGGCCGCGAGCCAATGCCAGCGGCCCCCTCGCCTCCGCGCATCCCGGCCGCCTCCGCCGCCTCCTCCCCTTCCCGGAGAAACTGCGTCACCTTCGCATCAACAACACTTAGGTCTAAATTTGTTCCTGAAAAGCCTATTATAAAAGGTGAGAGCAAAATCACCGCCCGTTTTGCAAAACGCGTGTAATCTTATCGATTTACGGGGAAGGTGTTTGCTTCGTTTCCTCACGGTCCCATAACAGTTTTGGATGGAAAAGCACAGATTTTTCAGTGAAAACTTCCTAAAGCTTTCTATTTTGATATAATACTGTGAATGCTTTGTGTGCTTCATCTGTTTTTTGAGAAGGGTTTTGTTACAAGTGTTATTTGGTGAGAACGAGACTTTTTTTTTTTAAGGAATTCAAGATTATACATTAAAAATATGAGTATCTGTAGTTAGCAGTCACAAAAAGCTCAGAAACTAAGACCCTCATATTTCTGAGGCACATCCAGCCTTTGCACATGCCCCATGAAACACAAACCCTCCCAAAATACCCCAAGAGACTCATTCCCCACTGGAAGTCAAAATCCCTCTCGGTTTATCTCATTTCCAGTATTTCTACAGAAGTTCATTTCTATGTCATCACCTAAAAGGTTTGTCTTCAAACCCAGACTAAGCAGCAAGAGAAGCAGAAATACTAAGCAAAAAAAAATAACCTCTGTGGTACCTAAGGCCTGCTGAGGGTTGTGTGTTTTTTAAAGAGGAGGCATTAAAGGATAAGGGCCAATTTGCTGAATCCGTGTTACCTTTCACTCTCGTGGATGTGTGAAATGGATGCTCTCAGCGAGCAAAACAGCATGGTAAGTATTTTAAATCCATATTGTACAGAAATAATTGGTAGCAAAAAGGGTCAAAACCGCGGACAGTTGAGATCAAAATTGTCTGCACAAAAAGAGATTTTTCAGAGCTCTTTTTGAGTGATCAATAAGTGCCTTACTCATAATGTATGTCTACCGCAGAAAAAAACCCAGAGATTTAATACATTTTTTCTCTCTTTTTCTCTCAGCAGGTTGCCATTTGATCTGACAAGAGGCAACGTAAGGCTGTGTCACTGCCTCCATCTACCCAGAATGAATAATTTACCAGAGGGTTTTTTCCTTAAAGGCAAGAGGCTTTGTTAAAAACAGAAAGAAAGCTGAAGGCCTTGTAACTCCTCCTGACACGCTAAAAGCGAGTCTATGCCAGCCCCATGGCCTGTTTGTGGAGGAAGGTACCTGCTTCACCAGTCACAGGCATTTATTGAAGACCCGGTTTTGGGGTGCTGAAATTCCAGTGAAAGACCTCATATTGCCTCAAAGAGAAGACGCCCCTTCCCTCAACGTAACTCCAGGGATGAATTTGAATTTTTCTTCAAATATATGCATGTAAGAAGCTGAAGATGAGGCAACTGCCCATCACGTCAACCAGCAATACGTCTCTGCTTTCTCATCAGGTTTGTCCATCTATCTGCATCCCTCCATCAGCTCTTTCCCTCTGTCTCTCTTTTTTATTTTATTTTATTTTTTTTTTGGTTCTGTGTTTGTCCAGCACTTGTTACTATAAAGTTGGGCCTGTGAAGAGGGCACAGCGCACAGCTCAGCTCTGCTTGGGTCCTCTCTGGAGACTAACATCGGGGCACCCAAACGTGGGAGCAGTGCTCAACCCCTCATCCTGGATGCTCCTTGGGCAGGGGTCCCTATGGACCCCCGTCAGCCCTTTGGGCTGAGCCTTGCTTTTCGTAGTGTCCTCTGCAAAGGCTGAGAGACAGTGCCAAGAGCGAGGTGGTCGGCTCCTGCCCTACCGTCCTTGTGACCGGCATTGCGTTTGAAACCACGTGAGGACGTCTGTATCACTGAATGCATAGCACGTGGCCCACAGGCCAACCGCTCGCAGTGCGGTGACCCCCTACAAAATACCTTGAACCATTAATTCTGGTTTCAAGGTCCATTTTGGCAGTCCCTGGAGAAGCACTGATGCCAAGACTACTTTCTGTAATAGCAAGCTTGATAAAGAGTAGCACAGTCTGGACCAAATTTTGCACAAAGTGACTAGACTACATGAATATGCACGTGGCTTAACCTTCCACACCCTGCTCAATAAGGTAGCGTAGGAGAACAGGGTATTCAAATTGCTTCAAATGGCCTCAGTTATTTGGCACAGTAGCTTTTATGGATATGGCTAAAGAGAGTTGCCTTCCCTCCAAGGAGCTGGTAAATAGGAAAGCCAGAGCTGGAGCTCCTGCTCTCTGCTCTCTCAGAAGCTAATGCCATTACTGTGGCAAAATGGAGCTTAAAAAGTACGCTGTGCTATTGTGGGAGAACGGAGGAAATACCCTCTGGTGATTTCCATAATAAGTCATTGCACAGCAGGCCTTAACCCAAAATTACCTGCCATGCAGAAAAGCCTTGCTCAGCAGCACGCTAGGACTGTTTGGTAAGTGCTGGTGTCGAGCAGCCAGAGCTACCGGGTAGCGAATAGCTCTGCTCATGTTCACCTTGGCAGAAACAGAGAGGGAATGATGTGTCAGATTGCTACCTGTCTGTCTACCAGCACCCAAGCAGCACAGCGTAGCTACCTCTTCTTTGGCCCCGAACTATTCCGGTGTGTGCATCGAGATGTCAGGCCTGCTGGGTGCTGCTTTAAAAAGCCAAGGAAAAGGGCCTGTGGAGGTGGTGAGAAGTTGTCTCAGGTAGAAAACAAAAATGCATTATTTATAATTTCTGGATATTATTAGCGAACATGGCAGAAGATGCAGTCACTGGCACTTCTGTATATCTTAAGTGTTCATAAAGCTTTCATTGATGTTAGCAAGTCTATTAATAAGTGCTGCAGGCAATCAGAATTGCCGCACAAGCTGGGGGGGGAGTGTTGGTGACATCATGTTCCAGCTGAAAGTTATGTAAAAACCTCTATACCTTCTTCTTAAAAACATCAGCATCATCAGCAAATGTAAATATGCAATCATAGCGCCTTGTAATGATTGGGAAGGCGCAGGCCCAACTAGCGCTGCAGATGCTGCTTCGTTAACCGAGAGCAAATAGGACTCTAGCCTGGCTGGCGCGTTATCGCTGAAATTCAGCAGCCCATCCAAACGCAAAGAAAGGACACGACCGCTTGCTGAGCCTTACGAGTGGGCTGTATTCCCGTTGCTTTCAATTGTGTGACTAAGCATGAACTTAAACATCTTCATGAACTTAGGCATTTTCCTGTCTGGCAGCTCTCAGGGCCATTGACTCCTTTTGCAAGTGCAGCGGGTTTTGCCATGGATTTCAGCAGCCGCGTTAGGCCTTTGCTGACTTCGGATGCATTTGAAACCCCATCAGTACTCTGGGGAGATGTTATCTGAGCTCACTGCAGACTGTTAATACTGGAAAGACTGTGTAGACCTCATTAAGAAATAGTTTTGTTCTTGAGTGTCTGTCTGTTTTTCAAAGCACTTGGGAGACAACAAAACCACCACATTTCCTCTTTACACTCAGTTTTCTGATCGGGGGCCTGAAGTGTTCACTGCCAGATGTTGCCCTGTTCTCACACAATTCATGTGACACAAGCACCAATGCCAGCAGCCATGATGGCCTATGATGTCAATGCACAGAAAGGCCAAAAGTGTTCCACATTTAGCTAACTGGAGCAAACAGGCAAGATCGTATATTTTAGATACAACATTTCAGTGGAATTTCTGAACATCTCATGCCGCATGTCTTGCTTAAGCCACCAAACATCAAGCTGCTCCTGCTAAGCATCACACCACCCCCACACTTACTCTTTATGTTGATTCATCATTCTTGCACATCCATCGTGCTCGTGATAATATTTAGATGTATTATAAGTGAAGAAATAAGTGTGGGAAAACCAAACAGCTATTTTTTTCCTCCAAACTCTGGCCTGGATTCCTATAAGCAATTGCATTATTATGGCGAGGAGAGAAATGTCTTAAAACTATGCAAGTGCATGTGTCTCCTCTGCACTCAGCATTAGGAAATAATTTACCGCAAATAATGGCATTCTGCTCCCATTTCAATATTGCCGGCTTCCTCACACCTCCGTGTAGGTGCAGCACAAGAATCCACAAACACAAGACATCGGAATCAAACAGCAGCAGGGAGCACGTGCCGATGGCGGGATGGCCGTGTGCAGAGAAGTAGCCACGCGGGTGGGGAAGGGGACATCCCAGGTCTGTCCTCTGTCCACATCACCGCTTACAATTGCATGTTCCTGACTTATCTGTTCGATTTTTGCTTCCTTTGTTATTTAAGCAAAGACAAACGGAAAACCTCCCTAAAAACCACTCGGCTCAGTAGCACTACCTGGTGCTGTCAGGTTTTTGATCCATCCAAGGCTTGAGGGGAGCCCTCCAGTACAAAACCAGAACAGACCAGCTGAAAAAATACAGGAAGCATTGAAAGACTCTCATTAGGGAAAGCAGAGGCGTTGAGTTGTGCCATAGATGGATCGGAGCTGCTAAGCAAGTAGCCTGTGGCAGTACCTCACTGAGTATAATCCTTGGCCAGGGACATACCTGTTGTCCTCTGCTGGAAAGGGAGCAAAACGAGAAAGCAGCTGAGGGGAATGCCAGAAAACTGGGCTGGGGAGCAGAGAAAAAAAAGTTTATTGCATGTCTGGTATGCACCTGACTGACATTTCACTCTTAAAAATGCTCCCAGTAGATAAAATCTTATAAAGGGGTGGAAGTCATATGATTCAAACACATGTTGAATAAGAAACCACATAAATGAAAATATCAACGATGCATTGACTGATGAGGCAATGCAGCTCTAGTCTGTAAACATTTTTTTTAAAGGAAAATCATGTGCCTTGTATAAAAATGCTGCTTGCTTTTGGAACAACTCTACTGAAATCCAGTAAGCCACATACAGTTACCCACAGTGGGGTCTAAAGCTGCATTAGGCTGCTTTATAGTCTAAGGACCTATTTCTTCTAGCAACGTTGTCACGTTCTGTCCATCAAGTGTGGTCCAGTAGCCAAAGGACTATCAGGGGCAGCTGAACATGTGTCCCCTGGGCAGCCAGCAAGCCAGGGAAGAGGTCTAAACGTGGGCTCTGGTTCCTGCTGGCTCAAGCGTGGGTCGAAAAGTCAGGCAGGAACGTCTCTCTAAATGGTTGCTCACTCACCAAAATTAGGTCACCAAGGGGGAAGAAACACCCCTGCAGACTCTGACAGTGAGAAACTTCCTACGCCAACTACATGGGACTGGCAGCATCGATGAATGCCACTCAAAGCCTCCAGGCTCCTTTGGAGGAGGCATAGGCAGCAGGATTTTTCCATTCCCATCACAAGATTTTTCCTTTCCCTTGGTCCTGGCTTATTTGGGCCATCTGCAGCCACAGCAGGAGTGGGAATTATCACAATACCTGCAAACTGGGTGCAGGAGAAGTCCAAAAACTCTGCTTTTGGGGTGTGCCTCCCACTGAGAGGTGTCAGATTTGGCAGCTCAACATCTCTGCCCTGGAGTCCTCTGGGGCACATGGACCTTTCTACCGAGTGGGCCCAGCATGCCACCCAGCTCTCTTTCAAGGCCTTTTGCTACACAACCAACTCAGAAAGCCACAAATATACTCACTAGAATCATCATACAGGTGGCAAAACTAATTATTTTAACATGGTTGATGGTTTTTCTAATCTTCATGCACTGCAGGTAAATTTCTCTTGCTCAGTGCTACTTTGGCTTTCCTTTTTCCCATCTGATATACATTGCCTTTTCAGATTACCTAAACGGCATTGCAGGAAGACAGCTAGGTTAGAATAGAGGAAAAGAAATCCTTCAAACTTGAATTACTAATATGTCTTCATGTTCAGCTGGGCAGAATTTAAGCGCAACCTGAAGGACATTTACCTTGAATTTTGCATGAACTTGTATGTGTCCCTAGCATTACACATGGACTTGCAAACTACGGACTCTGAACAACTTCCTATGTCCCATCATGCACGTCCCAGCTGTTTACTCATGATGAATATTCGTGTCTGTTATGAGTAGTCCTAGCGAAGTCACTAGGATTATTACCTCAGGGAAGCACTACTCAACATGAGTAAGAGTATTACTGTCTGAAAGAGATGAAGGTGTGCAAGAAAACCTAACATCAGTCCCTCTCCAAAAGGATGTATTGTTGCCTCTCCAACACTTTCCTTGAGATCTGGTTCCTGTCACAGTGGATGTACCTGTCCGTCTGGGTGTGAGGCTGGGTAGGGTGCCTAAATTTCGGGGCGCAGTTTTATTCTTTGTCGAGAAGTCCTTTGTATGACCATCGCCAGACACCTCCCTTCCACCACCACCCCGCTTTGAAGGACCTCGTTACTGAAAAACAGCTCACTAGAGCCAGCGGAAGGCTTTCCGCAGCAAGAGACCGTTACTCCCTAATCTGTTTCCAAAGTCATTTTATACCTATGTCTTCCCCACAGGTGCACTGCCAAGCACTCAGTGCCAAACGCAGAGGCACCCAAGCACAGAAGCTGACTGAAATCAAAAGTGAAATCTCAACCATCTGTTTAAAAATGTGAGGCCATTGACTCATTATTTTCATCTAACTTTACCCGCACAATAAAAATGTACTCCTACTGGAGAACAATATCAACACGTGTGGGAGGATCATCTCTCTGCAAGATGTGGTGGGATGTTGCAGTTAAGAGCATCTCTCCTCGGGATTTGTATGAAGATCTGTCAGGACAGAGCTTCTGGGCTGGCACTTGCCATGGTTGCACTGGGGTCTGCAGAGCCTCTGGGCCGTCCCCTTCCCTGGCAATAGGGAGTTGTCTTCTCTTCTGGTAATGGTGATGCTAAAGGGGATGGGAGTTTCTTTGCTTTTACCGTGGTATTTTAGAGTACTTTTACAGCAGTTTTTTTGAGCTGAAATTGTACAAAACGATGAAAAAGAAAGTGTGAGCATCAGCCCCTTCCACCGCCCACTTTCTGCAGTCCCGGTCTCAGCAGGTGAGCGCCAGATTATCTGGGATTCTAGTAATTCCGGGGGATTACTCACAGGCCGGTCAGAGCCACTCGTAACAACTTTTCCAGACAAGTAGGAGTGAAAGCTGGTGAAGATTAGTTTAACAGAGTGCAGCTTAGTTCATGGAAGCTGCTGAAGAAAACATAAATAAAGAGGGAAATCAGATCTCGGTCGAGGTCAGATTTGAAAGTTGAAGTCTCCTGCTTATGAGCTCACCATGCTCTATTGAGCAAGGGGAAGGGAAAAAATTTCTCTCAACAGCGTGACTTGAAGAAAGGAAGTTGTGTGGGCAGAAGCACTGGAGTGTCTCTAAATACAGTGATGTCTTCTAACATGGCACACAGTCTTGGGAGCACTTGCTCCCTTCCAGTTGGGGAAATTTCAGTGGCAAGATGTAGGGAGAAAATATTCAGTGCCTCCTGCTTTTAAGACATTTATTTCTAAGGCCAATTATGACTCCAGCTACACATTCTTTATTGCTACCTCTCATGCAGTTTATTTATTGTAACTTCCTTTTTTTGAGTAGGCTGTTTATTTTTAAGCAAGTGTTGTTACATTTTTCACTAGATTACTAATAGCCACGTGCTCTGGCTGCTGAAGCTGAATAAGCTGATGTAACTGCAGGTCAGGATCTTAGCTCCTTCCTTAGCCTGTTTCCAAGCAAATATACAAAGGATGAACTCAGGGTTTTCTGCAAGAGCCCTATGTCCTACGTACTCTGAACTTAGAAGATAAGGCAAAGTCCCACTGCCAGAAAAGCCACCAGGCCTCTATGGTAGGAAATGTGGGAATGAGGGTTAGTGAAGGGGAATCTCTCCCTGACATCAGTAAGGCTTTCCAAAGCACAGGGTTAAGGCAGAATTTTGCGTTTTAAATAAATCCTTCTGTACCAGCTGCTATCTGTGATGCAGTTAATAACAATTCATAAAGTCTTTGTCTCGACAGCTTTGAAAATGCCTTTCCAAAGTTGCGGCAGATGGCTTACTGCAATCCCTGACTCAGCTGGCTAGATTATATTGCAGCATACACCCAATCTCTAGGGCCCTTCGTGCTCTCCTGGTATTGGCATTGGTGGTGCTTTGGGGTTTTCCTGGTCCAGCGAGGCCTTCTCCAAGTGACACGTGCCACCTCACGGAGCCCAGCTCCAGCCACCCTCCTCACCAGTAGCCTCCACCAACCAGGCGTTTCATCCTGCTGAGGGCCTATGACAAACATGCAGTATGTTTGGGGGGATTTTTTTTTTTTTTTTGTGGAAAAGGGGAAATAAAAATCGCTCCGGGTTTCCTAAACAAGCCATCTTCCCATGAGACACAGTTACTGGAAGGGAGCATTCCTGGATAGGCCAAACAGCCTGTGGGCTGCCCTTGCTGGGTGTGAAGTCAGTATTGTTGGAAAACAATTGCAACAAACAGGCTGTTTTGGGCATCTTCTGACACTGCTCTGCTCTTTGCTTGCAGGGATTGTGCAAGATGGAGTGGGGCCAAGCCTCTCTGAACATCACCAGCTTTGAGGACAGCCTATCTCGCCATGCCCAGGGGAGCTCGCCGAAAGTACTTCGTCTGCTAGACAGGCTGCCAAGGGACCCAAATATTTGATACCTCCACTCTTCCCAGAGAAAAGATTTTTAAAGCGGTAATATATGCGAGAGAGACCTGGCAGTCTTCAAAAGGGCATCTCTGTGGGAGGATTCAGAGAGCTGCATTGCCTGTTTCTCCCCGAGGCAATTGTGGATCTCTCTTATGCCCCCTTTTCAGTATTTTGTTCACTTCCCTCTCAACAGGGAAAAACCTCTCAGCAATTTTTAGATTATTCATGCTTGCAGGTCTCACTCAGGTAAAATGCCCCTGTCCTATCAAGAATGTCATTTCCATGGTATTTTCAGTTGCTGGTATTAGTCCAGGGCTCAGAACCGACATTTTCAGGTGATTGGTATTTGTTTTTTGAAAAATGAGTTTGTTTTCCAGTGTTCACAGGGAAGATCACTTGGGATGAGTCTACTCCAAATTCCTCTGAAGCCAAAGTTCTGGGATGGGCTTTGAAGCCAATATGCTTTGGATCAAGCCTTCAGCACATTGAGCAATTTTCCATTCTTTTGCATGAAAACAGTTTACCAGTTACAGGGTGGAAAAGGGCAGCAGCGGTTGCCAAATAGCTTTCAGCTCAGCACAGTGTCAGTCCTCTCATTTAAAGGCCCCTGTTAGAGATGGCCCTGTTAGAGCCATCGTCCAAAGTTGGTCTGTATGAGCTTTCAAATCTGGAGGTCATGTCTGAACTTCCTCATTTTATAAGAACAAATCAGAGGGTTTGACTGACTTCTGTAATTAGGGAAGATGTATTTCCCTTTACCGCTTTCTGGTAAAGCGGTAGAAATGCCACAGAGGCTCTTTGGAAACTTGACAGTTCCTATTTTAGCAAGACATTAATTATGAAGTTCTTAGTTAACTCAAAGCACAAAATTAGTCTATTGCTGTTGAAAGGACTAAAGACTACATGAGTTTTTCCACTGAGTTCAACTTGCCTTAATATTTGCATGATTATGCCTTGGTTTGTAGTCAGTGTCTAAGCCCTGATGTTCATGTTTAACCTCAAATTATAGTGGGAGCTGAGGTCTGGCCTTTAAATCTGATTTTTAGTTGCATTAAGTTGGAGGAAAATATTTTGCGTCTAAGTAGGAAGAAGACTTTTACTCCAAATGAGCAGTGACTAACCATTTCTCAGCTCCGCTGTCGTTAGCCGAGGGTGCCCTGGGGAGATGCATCCCTGGCCACAAATTGCCCAGACGGTTTTGTCTCCTGTTGGAGCCCAATGCTCTCTTACCTGCCTGGGAAAGCAGTATCAGGAGCAGACCGAGCAGAGTCTGGTGGCCTGTCTGGACAACGCGGGAGGACGGTGGGCCAGCTCGCGCTCCGAGGAGAGGCAGAGCATCTCGCCGCTGTCATTCGGCCGCGTCTGCAGCAGATGGTGCTGCTGCCTAAACGTTTGCTGGGGGCCCACAGCGCTTCCAGCAGCGCCTGAAAGGCTCCGGCACGGGCTAGTGGGGATTTCATACTGGGAAAAGAGCCACAAGCATGTTGCCTCACCCCCTCCCCTTGGTGTTTCTGCCTGTTCGAAGGGCCTTGCAGTGCTAACTAAATCTCTGCAAGTCTCAAGCTATAAAGCAGACTGGGAACAAGAAGCTTTCAGGATACATCAGACAATATTTGCAGGCAATTTAATCACTAACATGGTTAAGTCAGGCCCGTTCTGGTAGCGGGGATGGGGGGCTGGAAGGATTTTCTCGTGTAGCTGTAAATGTTTTGGCTATATCCTAAAAAAAAATTACTTTTGGCTTGACATTTTCTGGTGTCTAATAAGAGATGGTCATTTCTAATTCAAAGAGGGCACCACTTCCCCCCCATGAAAGCAAGGATTTAAGTTTTTCAGAAGTGTTAGAAGAGAAGCTCGTTTTTTTATAAGAAACTGTCTGGGTGGATTCCCTGACCCTTGAACTGTTTCATCATCCGCAGGTTGGATCATGTTCTGGAGCAAGCTGCAGCCTCGATAGAGCTGACATTTGGCTTATTTTTCCGAGCTTCAGCAGAAGCACTCACAACCACCGTATGATTTTCACTAAGTCGATATCCGACAGCATAAATTCCTCACCGCATAAAGCAACACCGGTTCTAAATAATAAATGAGGTAGAAATGTACGGCTGTTTCGGAAAGACTAAGAGACGAAGCATTAGAACATCTACGTGAAATTACCGACTGCCGCTGAGCTCCTGAGAGGAGCCTTACCTTGCAGTCAATCAGCAAATCCCGCTTTCTGTAGCATAACCCCAAGTTCCACCTGGTTATCTAGCATCCTTAAAAGGACCTCCCAAAAGATATTCTCAGGCCAGTAGCCCATCTGATATTTTCGCCTGAGCTACTTTAGATGAGCCAGCGTGAGTACTACCAGCAGTCCTGTCCCAGGAGAGCGGCAGACCGTCCCCAGCGGTGATGCTGGATAACCCCAGTCCCTTACGACATCACCTGCAGGGTCACCGTGTCTAACGGAGGGCTTGCTGCCACCCCGTAGCATTTCCAGGTTCCCTGGGGAAAGGACCAGCTCCAGGCAGAGGCAGCGTGAGCTCCCGACCGGGGCAGCAGGTTGGGTGCATCGAAATATTTTGCCCTCAACTCTTTCTGCCGTGCTGCTGCGAAGCCCTGCTGAAAGGCCATCGGATCTGGCCTCTCCTGTATCCACTGGAGAGGTCACAGGTTTCCTGCTAACAGCCCTTCCCTTCATATTGGTGCTCTCCGTCAACACACTCTATGCCTTGGCCGGCGTAGGAGGGCTCAAGGAAAGACAGGATTTTCAGGATAAGGCTCCTAAGTCACCTTAACTTCTAAAGAGCAGATGTAGCACTCTACAGTTTGAAACTCCCAAGGAGCAAACGCATGCCACAGAGCAGTGACTGAATATGCCTGTTTACCAAGCGGATGATTTCTGCATCAGTTTCTAGATGGTTTTAAAGCTGTCAGATGCAGTGTCAATGGTATTTAGTCTTATCACAAGCTTCTTCCCCTAGCTTAAACACTAAAATAGAGCAGTCTACATTTGCAGGACAATGACAGAACTACCCAGAGCATAAAATATTCATTTGTGGTAAAGATTTACTAAATTCCCTCCCAGCCCAGCACACAGATCTGTGAGACCTCAGCCATACACCAGTGCAGGGCCTGGCTGAGGGCAGCAAGCCGCTTTCCCTGCGTAAAGCACCTTTCAGGACTGGAGATTTAGTCTGTACTGCTTGAACGAACAGATAGTTGCTGGCTCATAATGGGTTTTTGGAAGACTATTTTTCCATGCACAGTATTATTTTGATCTATTTAGTAAATCAGATTCACCTCTTGTCCTCTCCAGATTACCAACTCAAACATCATACCAGGGAGCACAAAACAGAAGATATGCCTCTTTTGCTCATGTTTTTAACACTCCTTTCCCAGATCAAGCAGAGAGGGTTTGGTACTTTATCAAAACAAGCCCATGCTCCCCTGCATAATTCCTGGTGGCTTGAAGTACCACCAGGTTAAAGGTAACTGATGAGCCTCATCTTTCACCAATATGTGCCATTAGTTATATACCCAACCTTCATTCTGGAAGAAGGCCAGAGACAGAGCTCAGGTCTTGAGACAGGGAGCAATTTTTTGAGCTCGGAGAGGCAAAACCAGCTCTGGCACTGCGTTACACCAGCCTGCTGGGGCAGCTAAGTGCGGTCGGGGAAGGTCTTCAGCTCCTCAGCACAGACGCTGGCCGAATATGTTCGGACACATCCATTCCAAAATATAGGAGAACTACATGAGGGAAAATAAATGTAAACTCTATGCGAGCGTTATTTGAGAACAGGGGCTTTAATATTTAAAGTGTCCCTGGCTGCAGGTGCAACACACTGAAGTTATCAATATTTTATATGGTACATAGTGAGTGGATGTTGACCCTAAGGCTTAATTTAGTAACAAGATTACTCAGAGAAAAATAATGTACTGAAAACCTTTATGTGACGAGGAAATATGCCAAAAGTAAACTTGGCCAGTGTGCTTAATAGATAAAAAACATTTGTTTCTTTTTGAGAACTTAATTAAATTTCCCATGAATTCATTTGTAATAACAGTAATAAGCACCATATATGGAAATATTCAGTGAGCTGTTAGCAAGGTAATTTCCTGAATTTGGCTTACATCTTAATAATGTCTAAATCCAGCTAGATTTTAACATACAGCTGGTATGTATTATTCCATTCTGAGTGTAAGGGTGTGCATGCACTTATTTTCAAGCCTGGGTGTGTAAAATGTACAAGTTTGGTGCTGCTGACACTGAGCTTTGCTGCCTGTAGAGTGATGCTTGATCAATTATAAAAAGCAGTAAGGAGAGAGTTCACATCATTTCTTCTGGTTAAGAAAGAAGCCCCCAGCAAGGGCCATGCACGCACCTTAGACACTCTCCAACGTGCTCCTCTACGGCTCGGCGGGTCACTGTCGGTAACGGAGAGGGGGAGGCTTTGAACCAAGCCACCTGGAAGGAAATAGGGCAAATTATGAGCTATGTGATGCCCCAGTCTTCGTGATGAAAAGCAAAGGAGAAAAGGAAGCTCAAGGGGGAACAGCTACATCCCCTAATCAGCATGAAAGCATACACTTAATTTGCAACCGCACCTATTTCCCAGGCATTTTTCTGTCCTTCCCATGCTCAAACACACACATTAAAATAATTAGCTGAACAGCAAGGAAGAAGTGGTCATTGCTGACTGTGAGAGATAACGACATGCAGGAGGAGGGCTTGCCCTCGTCAGGGCAGACAGGCTCAGGCCAAGGATGGGACAGCAGAGCTCTCTTGGGCACCACAGCCCCCATGCTAATGCAGGAGCTGCAATTAAAGCACCATGGCCAGGACTTTCAAAAATCCCTGACCTCGCTGCTGTTAGTTTTGGAGGGTTTTAGCTAAGTACTCCAGTTTTGGCAGAGCCAGGGTAAGACTCAACACAAGCAGACATCAGCAGTTATCTCGGGGTGCGCAGCTGAAGTGCAGGGGGTGACAGCAGCAGTGGCACACAAAGCATACAGCCACGCGCTGGAAGTGCCACGGGAACGCTCGGACGGAGCCAGAGCAGAGCCCAGCAGAGAAAAGGCACAGCCGGCATTGGCTCTGCAGGTACCTGCCCTTTGCTCTCCAGCCCCAGACAGGAGGGCACCAGCTGAACACACAGACGTGCAGTCCCTGCTCAGAGCACCCAGCAGCCCAAGGGACGCATTAAAGCCCCTCTCGATCCGTGGATTTGTTCCCATCGATTTCAGTGAGATCTGGAACCAAGCAGGAAGGGTAAAAGGAAATCCAGAGCAGGATTAACCCTGTGTTCAGTGATCCCTGCTACCAAAGCACTTGCTTGTCTCAGAAGTAAGTGAGACTACATTTTACACCACAAATATATGGTAAAAGCCTTCTGCACCCTGAGGAGCTTCATGAGCTTATGCAGTGACTAGCTTCAAAAGCCAAAGAAGAGGAAGCAATGTTGCTTCATTCATACTCTCCTTTTTACAGCTAAGCCAGTACTCCCCATGGTGTTAAGGGGCTGCCTTGGTGCTGGCCCACACCCCAGCACCTCCTGCAACACAGAAGTGTGATCCCAGCTGGTTCCTCTCCCCTGCCCAACTCAGAGACGGCACAGATACCTCCACGCAGTGCTGCCAAAAGCTGCTCCTCTACGGAGCTGGTAGAGCAGCTCTGCTCACACACAGAACAAGGCAGCCTGCCAACAGCTCTGGCCTGTACCTGGCCCCTAAAATACCGACCCTGCAGCAGCAGCCAGTGAGGAGGCCCAGCTGGTTCTCATTACCTGGAAGATCACACCATTAGATGGACATCTCTCCAGGCTTCCAGGGCCTCCCTGGTCTTGATCACCCCGCCTGCCCCAGCAGCGTTAATCTGCCCCGACGAGGCAGGGGGACACCTCTCTGGTGATGGGGCTGGGTCTGCTACGCCCCAAAGTCCTTCTCACCCCACTGGGCATTTTGCTCTCAGTATGAGGTTTGGTATTGCCTGAGGAGTTTTTTGATTGCTGCCCTGTGATTTTGTGGGTATTTATTCAAGAGTCCTTAAAGCTTCTTTCAGATAAAAGCCATGTGCCCGCAGGGGTAACCTCACATTTTGCCACAGCTTTCGTACTGAGGTCAGAGTAATCAGTGGTCTGAACAGCGAGAGCTTCAAGGCAAAGTGCAAGTCCTGGGGCACAATAAGAATCTCAACTGCGCGTTAATGGCTTGAAAAGTTAAAATAAGTAGTTCCCAGACGAAATGAGAAGCTTAAGCACAAGTGCTCCTTTCTCTCAGAGGCTGCGGAAACAAGGTGGATGCTTTGATGGGACCCTAGCCCTTTTTCCATGGGTATTATCACCGCTGCTTGTGCTCTTTTACTACAGAAGAAGGTGTGTTGTGGGAATGTGTGTGGATCAGAAATTGGGTGTCTCCTCCAGGCTATTTCCTGAGCTGGGGGGTTAGCAGGGAGCAGAGCTGGCGACATGGGGTCTCTCCCAGCCCTTCGTTTTCTGTCGTTCAGCCAAGCCGCCTGTCCTGCCGGATTCCTCAGCCCTCTCCGTCAAGCCCTGCTTGTAATGCAACCTCCATCTCAAGGCCTCCTAGCTGAAGCATTACCCTGTGTTTTGTGTTTCTTTGATCGTCTGTCCAAAACGGGGAGAGAAATTACACCCAGAGAAGCTCTGCCCTGGAACGGCTTCCTCAAACTGACCCCCTGATTTCCTCCTCCGGCGCCAGCGAGGCTCCCATCACGGGTGAGCTGCTGAAGAGCTGCCTTCGCTCCGGGGGCAATACTCTGTTACGCCGAGCACATCTAGGCTCTGAACTGAAATAATTAATGGATTATTTGCTTTGTTTTTATAAGCAGGAGACAACCAACAAACCTAGGATATTTAATGGCCAGGAAAATGATCTAAATAAATCTGGCACAGCGTATCACAAAAGCCTCAGCTGCTCCTGTTAATATGTTCTTAGAAAGCAACACACATGATGGATGCAACCGCAAAATGAAGAGGAGCTTAGCAAAGATTTTGTGTAAGAGGGACCCTTTGCATTTGACATGCACTGTCACAATGAATTTTAATTACAGCTACCCTTTGGTGCCGGCGCGGGAGGGGAATGCTAATGACATTCGAGACGCAGCACTAAGAAGGCAGCAGAAAGAGCAATCGCTACCGAGGCTCTCGCACAAAGGGGAAGTTCAGCAACTTGATGTCAGAGAGCAACTAATGTAGCTATAGTGAAAATACAAATCCTGCCATTTTCATTCCCCTTTTAACTCCTGCTGTTTTACCCCAATTGGTGGGTTATTGGTTGGATTTAAACACATTTAAGTAAATTTAATATATTAAAAAATTTGCAAGGTATAGTCCATTGTTATGAGAAACCCATTGAAAGAAATCATGTTTTTTATCTCATTTGAACAAGCATAATATAGCCACAGATCACCTCTCTAAGGACTAGCAGGCAGTGGCTTTGGATTATTACAATGCAGTGATGCTGCTTGCTCAGTTTTATGTCCATCAGGTATTAAATATAATAATAATAATATTTATAATAATATTTATAATAAATAAATAATATATAATTTATAATAAATGCCTTTGGGAAATATCAGTCAAAAGGCACTGTTTCCCCACGGGGGATACATAGCTTCAGTGATTCCAGCAGTGGTCACAGGTAGGCTCTTTACATGGAATAAATGTAAAAACCACAGTTAACTTCTCTAAAACAATTACAGACGGCATCAGTAGCATCCCTGCTGTTCTCCACCTAGAAAGAGAGGACTTAATCAGATAGTGATCATTAGATATGTGCCAAGTATTACTCTAGCAAAAGCTTCCAAATATATGAGACGCTGATACTTATTCCAGCAAAAGGTAGTTGGGACACTAAGAGCCCACGTAAACATTCAAAAAAGGACAGAGTGAACTGAGAATATAAATTCATTTTCTAAATCTATGTTGGTATTTAGAGGCTTCTCCAGACTCCTCTAGGTCTAGCTGAAGTCAGTCAGAGCCTGCCATGGTATTCAGCTGGGCAGCCTGTACTTGTGAAGATGCTTCAGACCTCTACTTGCTTCTCAGAAAAAGAAACAAGGTTTGTATTCCTCCAGATCTTCAAGAGGACCTCTTAATGTTTTTATTATGCTATTTGAGTATCAGCCAACTTTCACAGAAAAGCAAAACCTGCTTATCAGAAGGAATGGCTGATCTACATAGATTGCGCGACAATTTGTAAAATCCCAAGGGATCCGAACAAAGACTTTCACAAAGCTTTTTGTTGTAAGAATGAGATCTACTCCTAAGGGGCAATTCTGGGTTATATTGCTGTCTGCTTGCACAATAGAAAGATGTTTTTCCTCCATTACTGGGGCTAGTAATGCAATGTTTGCTATTTCATCACAGCGCAGTCCTGCCAAAATAATTTGTATTACCTCACACAGCATTGATAAAATGGAGCTGCTTGAAAAAAAAAAGATTTGACCCAGTAAAATAAATCAGACAGGAGTTTTATAAAATGAAAATACCATTTAAAGCTATAAATTACCTATAACCAGCAACACATGTGTTGCTGTGCTCCTTTCTTGTTTTCTATAGTTCTTTTTCACCTTCTCTCTCTCTCTATTTCCCTTGTCCTGTTCTGCAGGTAATAATTAGCTCACTTAAAATTTCCCCATAGATAAATGTTGCTATTTTATGCCACTTAATAGTAGCATAGAAGGTGAGGTGAGATCTGGTCTTGTCTTCTCTTTGCAACAACACTTCTTTTAACCACAGTAAGAGCTTCATTCATTTCAGGATTGAAGGTGCCTACTCATTTCCTCCAGCAACCTTTCTTCCTGCCTTTTGCCGGAACAGGATATTATCCGTGAAGCAGCACCAAAAGTGAAAATGAGCAGTCTCCTTCATGAAGGAACTAGAAATTTAGGAAAAGTAAATTACTTATTTACCCTACAATGTTAGGATCTTTACGTTTCTTTCTTAGGGTCTAAAACATGTCCAGTCATTAACTGTTACGAGATTTGTAGTTTCATATTGTGCACAAAAAGGTTTAATGCAGTCTGGAGGACTGATAAAGTCCTTAAAAAGGACTGACAGATTTATCGTAGCAGAAAAAAGCAAAACTTTAAAAGAAGTCATAAATCACTTATTCCTCCCTCGTGTATGCTTTTGAGGGAGTTTCCCGTACCCTGGCAGGAAAGCAGGAGGGCTCCCGGCACAGTTCAAGGTGCAACCGGGTTGATGCCAGGATGTGAAGGCTCGGCCCCACGTCCAGCCCCAGCATCCCAGCCGCCGCGACAGCTCCAGCCTTCAGGAGCAAAAACTGAGTCCAGGAGAATTGGAGTCCCCATCCCTCAGCAAGGCGAGGTAGGAAATGTCCAATAGCTGCATTTGGTGCTACTTTCTCCTCCAGTATTTCACAGACTTCATAACTGACCAACACAGGCTCGGAGCATCCTCCATCCATCAGTTCAAGGGGGAAAATGAGTTTCTAAAGTAGTACCAATTCCCATCAGGCAAGCCTCTAACTGGTCCCTAATTCGTCTTGGCAGACGAAGCTGAACAAAAACCACACTGCGGTTCCATCCAGCGTTTTAAGAGGTCCTTGCTAAATCAGAAGTAAGTGCTCTAATCTGCATAAGAGCATATTTTAAGCCCAAAACTGTGTTTGGAAAGTCAAATCCTTTATGTATCCCTCAGGCACATGAAAAGGGCTACAGTTCCCCCACTGGCAGGGAAAGAACGTACTGAAATCTCCTATAGCAACTAGCAACAATAACAAACAAGGGCTTCTCCGATTATTTCAACTTTCTGAATTATTCTGTAAAAGACAGAGAGAGACTGAGGCTGACCGTGCACTGGGTTCAAATTTTGAACCCTGAAGGGCTCAAGCCTTAGTTTGGCCAGAGACGTAGAAGATCCTCAGCATGGTACCTCTGTGCTTCAGTTTCCCATCCCTAAAAGAGGAATCATGCTTTTTTTTTATCTCTCACTACTATTGAGGACACAGAAGTCTGGGGAGGTAACCTTATGTATTTGGCCAGCCAAACCCCGATCTTGTCTGGAGTCTCAAAGCAAAGCTGTAATGTGAATTACTGTCCTCAGCTTTTCAGCTGCCTTCACCTCCTTAGGCCTCAGTGGATAAGCTGGATGGTTCACATGAGTGAAAATTATTACTTGTACTTCTTTGTGTTGCATTTGTAAGGAATTGTCTTGGCTTATGTCAAAATAAAAAGCTGGACAGATATTTCCTGGCATCTTGAGTGAATGTATTTAAAACTTCAGTTGTTTTTACATCTCAAAATAAAAAAGCAAGGTTATTCCCACTAAAAGGGGCTCACCAAGCTAGGTATAAGGAAGGTTCACAGGATGAGGTTTTTGAGCCACAACATTAGAGGTAATGGAGTTCATATCTATGCCTTTCCTATGCAACTGTTAGAGCTTCTGCCCATCCTGGAGACCCATGTGAAAATGAGGAAGATGTGAGGGTTTATGCAGCTTGCATATGACCAGTTCTCTTTGTTTCACTCTTTCCCGAGAATCATAAATTTGGGGTCAAATTCAGTTTTGTTCTCTGAAGGAGAAATGTACCATCACCCTCAAACTTACTGTTACCCTTCCTTATCTACTCTTATTCTCCTTCTGTTTGGATCCTTGGCTCAGGTTTCCCTCCAGTGCTGCACACTGCTCCATAAAAGTGGAGAGGAGCCTTTCCAAAGTGCTCCTCGTGGGTGTTCACGCCCTCCAGCCAAGGGGAAGGCTTTCACCAGCTTCAGTGCGCTGGATTGAAAATCCCTGCAAACTGCTTAAGGATCTGCCTTTGTGCAATAAAAAGATTACACTCGAAGTAGATAACCTTTTTGCTTGGTACCTATGATGCACATTACATACTGCCTCTGGCAACACCATGAGCTGCTGTTTGTAATGGGGGCTTATTCCACAAAAAGAGAAAATGGATTTCCTCCGCCCTGATGCCCAGAGGGAAAAGGACCGTGCGCGTTAGTAGAAATTAGATCTACGTGGCCCTTGAAACACCTGGCTTGGTTTACCCTCAAATGCCACCAAAATATTCACATTTAATCGGAAAACTGTCAACACAAATGTCAAAATGCCTCATCGCAAGAAACAAGGGCAATTTACTTTAAAATTAACTACTCAATTGCTTTTCATATAAAAAGCAATGCACTGACTCCATCATGACAAGCTTGCTCATTTTTCATCTGGGTTGTCTGATTATGCAGGATCCCTTCAAATGGCACCATTTTCTCTTCACACGGCAAAGCTCAGGAAGAATAAAATCCTCTTCTACGCTAGCACCTTACATGTAGAACTTGCCCAAAAGCCAGAAAGTTAGAATAATGTAGTAGCGATGAATAATACATAGCCAAAATGGGTTGGTCATACATAAGCTTTTGGGTTATGAATCTCAGCATTACAGCTCTTCTTTATAATCCTTTCTATTTTGTTGGTTTCATTTGACAAGGTTGAAAATAATCTTGTAAACTAAAAATGGCATTTTCCTGCTGTCAGTTACTCTGCTGATTTCCGTGGAAGCTGAGCGGTGCCCCTGGCTTACATTACAGAGGCTCCAGTTTAATGTTGCATCTGAAAAGCTTCAAATCCTGCATTCTGCCACGTACCTGCAGCTCACGATTTGACCCCAGGATGGAGGTAAAGAGTCCACAGGCTTCCCTTGGAGAAAGTGCCGGTCAGTGGGAAAGCAGCATTTAAAACAAGGAAATGAAAAATTAAAACAATTTGAACTGAAAGCAGACAAAGCTGATGTGCAAATGCAGCTGCAGGAAGCCTGGTGGGACAGCTGGTTCACAGAAGAGTGAAACCATGAAGTGCCCAGGCTACACTGGGCCCTATCGCTGCGTTTTGGAATCAAATACTAGCATTAATATTGGAAGGGAGGGTCTGTTTTCTACTTTAAAAGCCTTTAACTTTCTGCCAAAGGAAGAAGCTTCTGTGAGCTTTCTTCTAGTAAAATATCCAGTTTTGACAGAACTTTTTTGTCAACTCAGTTCCAGCTTCTGAACTTTCATCAGAACGGTCTGAGAAAGCAAAGCTTTTTACTGAAAAATATTCAGCTGTCAAAGGCTCCCATCACCACCAGTGCAGCATCTGTGCCATCTGATGCTGCGTGAGAGATGATGGGTGGCGGTGAAGGAGCCCAAGGCAATAGGCTAACACATGCCATTGCTGCTTCTGTGCTTACAGAGTTAAATGAGGAGTAAACACAAAATCAGACAAAAGTAGTCAAAAAAAAAGGCCTGTCAAAAACAGAGCACCAAATACACCAAGAGATCACCCCCTGCCTTAGGAGCCGTGTCGTTCTCATAAAACAATTTAAGCACGTTATAGCAATATCAGTGCCTTCTGAGACAGGCAATGTCTTGCTATACATAATATGTCAAAGCAGAAAACAATTATAATATAGCACACGCCATCACAGCTGGAGGTCACCTGCGCATCACATGGTAGGGCTGTTAGCTAAGCTTTCTTACGGTGCACAGTCTGATAGGTTAAAAGCTGTATCGTACAGCAAAAAATACCACTGCTGTCTGTCGGTCTCTTCCTTGAGGCTGAAAAGAAAAACGTACTAAAATGCCAAAGGAAATTGCTTCAAGCGAGTGACCTGATCTCAGAAGAATTCTTGATCACTTTTAAAAACACAGGAGGAAATCTGATAATAAGAAGAATGGGATTATTGTAAATTGATGGTAACTAGACAGCTGGCCCCAGCCCATCTTCCTTTGAAGTCCATGGAAAGATGGCAATTTCATTAAGTCAGTGACAGTTTCATGAAGTCCCAGTGAAAGACTAATATATGTTGCTTTTCCACCCCTCTCTTAAACGTAGGATAGGTCACAGTCCCGTAAGTGATTCAGAGCATTTAGAAAGATGTGTTACTGGAGGCAGGTATGGAGGCACCGCATAACTCATAATGATGTATAACTTCCTTGATGAGGTGCTACTTTGACTTTTTTCCACTGTTAAATCACTCTATCAGAATATGGCTTTTATGGGTATATGTAATCTAAATGAGCCATTATTGTAATGAGGGTTGCTCTGAGAATGAAAGGGATTTTTCCATTGACTGTGTAAGCTGAGTGCTTGCATGGAGGGTCAGTTTATCCAGCACATAGCAACTCTTTTAAATTCACTAAGAAAATAGGACCAGGCTTATTTTACCAAACATCCAACTCATACAAGGTCAAATGCTCCCGATGACTGTAACTGCTGGTATATCTACTCAAATTTTCATCTGAAGGGAAAATGTGGGGTAAAATACTTTGGACCAAGGAATATTAGCTCCCGTCTAAAAAACATACATTGCAGATTATAATTAGGTCTTCTTTGTTACCTTGTGAAGCCTGTTCAAGGTGGTTTCTCCACACAGCTATGAGGAGATCATGCCCGGACAATACATTATTACATAGGAAAGGAGGATAAATTTTTTAAAAAGCCTTTCCTCACAAATAATCGTTCCCTATGATCCATTACATTTGTTTCAGCCTCCTATAGGTCTCCTAATCTGCAGTGTGGTAGCAGGAAATCAAGAAAAAGGAAGAGGAAAGGAAAAAGGTAAAGAGAAAAGGAGAAATCATTTTTGAGTTTTACCTCTGAAGAAATTAAGGTTTGAGAAAAGACAATGTTCTTGAATAGTAATGGGTGAGGAGGAAGCATTATATTGTTTTGATATAAAAAACCCTGCTTTCTGGAGTCGAAGGCTGATTTCATCATAGAGATGGGGCCTAGACATGTCATTTTTTCAAACTGGTCCATTGATTTTAGATACTGAACCAGCAACAACCTTAATTTCAGACATGATGAGCAGCCACAGTTTCTGTTGATTTCAGCTGGAATTAAAAGTGTTCAGCACCTTTGTAAATAAGATCCTACTGTCTCAAAATGAAGAAATCAAAAAGTAGTGACCACGTTGGAAAGGGCTGACCTTCATCTCTGATCAGTTTATGTGCTCTGAGAAATAGCTGTAATGCTCACCTGCCGCTTCATGGTGCTCTGGGAATTAGTGTCCGGAAAAGATTTGAAAGATTATTAAAAATTCAGTGTCACGTACAAACTGAAGCCAGAAAATGCAGATAAATCATGGGCAAAATAATGTGGTTCTTTCAGAAATATTTCTATCACTAGGTCTTTGATTTAATTATTTGCTTGATTCTCAGAATACAACACAGTAACCACTTCTGATGCAAGCTATTCATTAAATGGAAGGAACTGTGCAAGATGTTGATGTATTGATTAAATTGCCACGAAATGATTTGGGATGAAGATTGAATACTGTAAAAGTAATAAAATTTGATTGAAACAGAGACCGTCTGTGAATTAGAACGGATGGCTTTTTCTGCATCACTAGTATCATTTATCAGAACACCAATAATGTTTATTTCTCTAAGACTTATGGATTGCTGGCTAGCTTTAGAAAAGCTGAGAAAACTAAAGCTACATGGGCCAATAAAACCTATGCATTCTCCTGCATTTAAAGCTGAGCAAGGCAAAGCATATGAAAAATGCAATAGAGAAAACCAGTGCCACTGAGATGAGCCCTGAAAATGAAGACCTCAGCGCAGAGGCACCGGGTCCTTTCTGGACAGATTAAACCTCAAAAGTGGTATGTATTCTTCAGCCCATCTACTAGCCTGTCATGGCTATTACACCCCTTGATGTGGAGCAATGTCCTAACGCACCTAGCCAAGAGGCAAGGGCCTGCGACTCCTCTCCGAGCTTAGTTTTCCTGACAACTTTTCCTCTCCAAATTTGGCAGATCCCAACAACCCCACTTCTAAGCACTCTTTCAACTGATTACAGAGCTGCTCCCTCAACAGTGCAATTGCCTTTAATGATTTATTAAATATGTTTGAGTCATTATACCAAAAAGGTCATACAGAGATAGTGACTATGAGATGGAAAATGTGTTGGTAGGGTTGCTTAATGAATTGCAGATGCATGCTCATAACTTGGAAAAACTGAAGCACATCACATTTTGGGGGACAATAAAGCCTTGAAGTGTGTTATGGATTTATGACTACAAGCAAAGCTACAGCATAAAAAAATATGGTCATTACCTAAATATGCAAATATTCCAAGTATTCAGTATGCTGGAGAAAAGCATATCTATTTGTCTAGTCTTATGAGCCATTTGCAAACTAATGAAAATGAACTTTTCTGCATTATATGATCATGGAGCATGCAAAGAGCAATTTGTACGTCAATAGCGCTGCTGTGTAGTTAAGATTTAGGGGCCCTATTTATCAGTGCTGCTGGCTCCGGCAGGGCTCAGCAGCCCAGGTTGTGTGTTCCTCTGCAGTTTGCACGGCCAGCCACATCCCTGGTGCGGCTACCCCCAGCCATCAGACAAATTAATATACCCAGGGAGAAAGCTTCAGGGCTCCGAGCCCAGCCGAATGCCACATTGCACTGCCCTGGGGAAAATCTATGCATTTGAGCTGATTCCGAGGGAATCTGAAAGGCAGCAGTCCCTTCCACAGCTGCAGTGTCTACACTCAGAAGCCGTCTCTGGTTCTTAGCGAGTGCAAGTTAGCCAGCCCTGCTCTCGTTTACCACCCCATGGATTTGGAAACACGGAGTCCTACTTTTGCCAAAGCTGTCAAGCGTGTCACTATGCCCTTTTGGAGGGCCTGGCCATCGTGTCTGGGCCTCTAGAGAGCTCGCTCTCCATCCTGCAGCTCTGTGCAGCGCAGCTGGCAGAGCCCGGGGACACTTTTCCCCAGGGATGCCAGAGCCCTCCCTGCCTCGTGGGAACGGCTTGCAGCACGAGCCACAACCCTGCCTCCATGGGTGTCTGGCAAGCGGTGCCTGGAGCTACCCCCTCCCAGCTGCACCCTGACCGGCAGCCCTGGAAAATTTGGGCCATTCGTGCCCCAGTGCCAAAACAAAACTGCGGATTTGAATGCTGTTACTCTTTGGAGATGTTCTGTGCTGGACATAGGTCCTGAGCCTTTGCTTGCTTTCTAAGCTGCCTGTTTGCCCAGCCAAGGGCAGGTCCTTGCTGTTAGAAAGCTCTCAGCTTGGTCCGGTTCAGCTCGCTCAGCTCCCGGTAAGTGGTAAATTGCTGAAACAGTAGGTCCTTGTTAGTCATGCCGGGGATGAGCAGGTAAACTCGGCTTCATCGCAGTCCTGTTCTGCTATCTGAAGAGTGAGGGGAAAAACACCCCCCCGCACACACACAGAGCCCAGCCAGTTTGAGGGTAAATAGTGTAATGCAGTGCTGAATCCACAGCTCTGACCTTTCACGTCTGCTGTACCCCTCCATCGACAGGCTGTGTATCCATTTTGATTAATAAAGCTTTAAGGACATAACTTAATGTTATCTAACATCAAAACTAAACATTCTCTGTCTTACAAGGCTGTAATTTATTTAAATTTCTCAGTGAAGCATGACACCATAAAAGTCATAAACACTTCAGGCCCCATCTGCCGAGCCAGTCAGGTGTGTAAAAGGGAGAGATCAACAATATGCTGAGGTGGCCACTGATAACCCAGGCCGGGCTTTTCAGCAGCAATCACAGGTTTACCCCCGGTTACTATTTGACACGAGCAAAACCCACCCGCTCTTTGCAGCGGGAAAGGAATTTCTGCCATTTAAACCCTAATGTGACCTTAACACTTCACAGCCTTCTGTCGGCATTCCAGGGTCGTGGTAGCGAGCCATTCGTTTTGTTAAGGCAAACACTTAGCTCATACCTCTGCGCAGTGCAATGCGGCTTTAATCGCCTTTCCTAGCTAAGTATTCATTCGCCTTGGGCAGGAGGGACGTGTGTTAGCGTAGGCGGAATTCCCATAGGCAGAAATAGTCTTTTATTCAGTGCCTTTAGTCACGATTAATAATAGAAAGAAATGAAGAGGTTTCTGCCATCTAAACAGCACTGGAGTTTAGGAACCAATGTTAAAGAAATCAGACTGGCATTTGCTGGTGGAAGAAATATCCATGCACAGTAATACCTACTAAAAGTACCCAAGAGGTAAGAACTCCAGCCTCAAAGACAGTTTAATCACCTGAAATGAGCATTTGTCGTGCGCCTACATACTGTACCACTCAGCTGCAGATTTGTTTCTTAGTGGTCCTGAGGCAAAGCTGTCTGGCTTCACAGATGTTAATTATTAGAGTACTGTTAATTAGCTGTATGTGTTATTCATGCCAGAGCAGTGACAGCCAGGGAGTCTCTCCCCAGTGGCGCAGCCCGCAGGGCTTTGCTCCCTGTCCCTCGCCGTCGCTGCTCTGCTCAGTGCTGAACCAGAACATTTCATTTTAGTCATGGTGCCAGAGGCCAGACCCCAGAGGACCTTTGAAATTAAACACGTATGAAGTACAGTGGAGAGGGAGGGTGGGGAGAAAGGGCCGATTTCAGCTGCTCAAGCATGCAAGTCAAGAGCTTGCACGATGCCTCTCAGTGTATTTATTCAGCTAGCCACAAATCATGTCCTAGGCCATCCAGGGGATCCTGTCCTCTGATGGAAATTTCCACTCTTGCACGAGTCGGTGTCCTGCTCTTTGTTATTACCTTGCTGCCTTCAAGACATTGGAAATAATTGAATTTTTACGGGAACAAGTTTTTTGTTGCAGAAAAGGAAATTGATCCCTGGTTTGCTAAGCTCAGAAATACAACATTGAGACCAAATTCACTTCCTGATGTTTGCAGATATATAAAAGCAAAAGTTCTTCATTCACCAAAGACTCTGTAATTGAAGACACATACATAATTTTCAAAGAAAGTGATTCATCATAGGACACATTTCCTAGATGCATCAACTCTGAATCACATTTCTTTTGTTAGTATGTTAAACAAAAATCAGTCATCTGAATATTCAGCAAAATAGATATTAAATCGCCTGGGCAAAAAAATTTTTTCCACTTGCAAATCGCCTGAGAACAGGTTGACTTCTTACCCAAATGTTACCTAGTGATTGTTCAAACATTACCAAATGATTTTCGCAAAAATTTCTTGCCTTGTAATTTCCTGCTGAAAAATTCACTGTAGGTATTTGACATTTGAAGTTCAAATTTTGTGCCTTTCTGAGTGGATACACAGACTGTGGGAACAAAGCTGTGCCCTGACCAGCCGAACAGACCTTCAATTTCTCTTGCAAGTGATCTGATGATTCAGCCCCAGCCATTACCTCTCATTCAGGATCCCAAAGGCAACACCTTCAGTTAGCTCTTGATGCAGCTTTCGCCATCCTCTTAGCTCCTCGAACCAGCATCTTTGTGCTTTCTCCACACTGTCCTTCGGAAGAAGTCCCTCCCCACAAAGCTGCATGGTTACCTTTCCAATCCCTCCTTGCCTACCAAAATTTGGAACAGCCAGATGAGCTGCAAGCTGTGAACATACTGATTACATTGACCAGCGCTGTCAATATTACAGCTTCTCTTTTCCCTTGGGTTCCCCAGCTGCTTCTTGTCTCTCGCATTAGCATGGAAGCTCCTTAGGGCAGAGGTTGTGTCTGTTCTGTGTCTGTAGCATCTAGCATAGTCATCTTGTGGGTACAGCTCCTAGGTGCAACGGTAAAACGAGCAATAAGTAATTATGAATCTGAGTTCCCCTCAGAGGGTTCTCTTTCTCCCACGTTCACCAGAAACTCATTTGCCAGCGTATTCAACCAGAAGTGAACACAAAAGACATGCAAATACAGTCCAGTGCTTAAAAATTCAAATGCGTATTCATGGCAATGGGATGTTTTGCATTGCTCATCCCGCTCTCCTGTCGTAGATACAGTGCACCGGGTGTGGGGCAGGGCTGTGGCCATGTGAGTACTCACTGCTTCATTCACCACCAGATGCTGTGACACTTGCACACGATGGGCCAGCAAACAGTGCCTGGCTGAAGAGGCCTGACATTGCACACCGCTTCCACTGCAGCTCTGCTACCTGTTGCACTCTCTAACTTGGGCACTTTTGCCATATTTATAGTTGGGCCATCACCTTTTAGAGAGAAAAAATTGAAATGTAAGGGCCCAAAAGAAAAAAGATTTTTAAGAACTGAAAATAAGTATTTTGTGTGAAAATACCTAAGACTTGACATCTAACTAGTGTCCATGCTGCAAAAACCCTGACAAATGCCATTGGGGTAGGACTGATTTGGATCCTTCGGCAGGCAGGCAGTGTGATGCTGTATTTATGTGCACTTGTGCGCTTCTCTAAATTAAGCAGCTCTGGTTCTAAGCAGTTCTTTCATACATGAATAAGATTTCTGTTTCTGGTGGGTCTAAAATGTCTCCTTTTACAATGGATCTTCTTTTGACCTTTCTCAGAAGTCCCCTTGCTGCTTCCTAAAACAAAGCAGCTACATGGTATTTTTAGCGCAAGTGCTCCCAGCAGATGAACTCCATGCGCTGTGTCATTTGACATGCCTGCATCCTCATGTGGGTAGGTCGGAGTGCCTAGTTTTTGCTTACAAACTACACACAGCTTATAAACTTTGTGACCAAACTCTTTGCGCTTGGAATACTGGAAGCTGCAGCAGAAACTGCTGCTCAGGAGGTTGGGTAGGTTTTCGGGGCTCCCCAGGATGAGAAACAGCAGTGCAGCCTGGAGCAGCGGCCCCAGCCACCCACTTCCCCAGCAGAGCATGTGGCAGAAGTGCTTTGGTCAGCTCCTAATCCTCATTTTTGAGACAAGCCAGCTCTTGAGGACTTACCCAAAAATGCGGTGTTATAAGCTATAGCCTCCTGAGAGCAGGCTCATAAGCAGCGAAAGCATCCATACAGCCGGGTGATGGGGGTGACTGCAGCAAGTAACCTCTCCAGCTGTCTCAGTTCAAGTCTTTCATCCTTGTCGATGAGGGCCCTTAGTGAGTCTTAGTAAGGGCCCTTAGTGAGAACTGCATTTATCCCACAAAAAAAAAAAAGACTAGGGGGTAAGAAACGAAGAGGTACTAAACCCCCTGGGATTAAAGCTGGCAATGAAACAGAGGCGTCCCTTGGCAAAAAGTGCGAGGACGTAAAGACAGCTTCGCTAGCTGCATGGCTAACTGTGAACAGTGAGCAAGGAGCCATTGTGCGGCAGCTTCACGCTAAATGAATTAGAGAAGGAGAGAGTGAGGAAATAACACTGGAATTAAAAGGCTTTAAGATAAGGTGGAAAATGGCAATTGAAGGAGGAAAGCAGGCTGGAAGCGGAAGAGTGTTTCAATTACATTAACAAAGCTTGAGGGACTGCGAGGGAAGTGAGACAGCCCCAGCCAGAACAGATGAGGATGCACGGGGAAACGAAACAGAAGGAGACAGGAGAGCTCTTAAATCAGGATCGAAATGATTTAAATAAGTTAATGGATTGCATTGATTTGTCCTTTATATTTTTATTGTCTTTGGGTATCATCAGCTGTCATCAACAAAGGAAAATTTTACTGAACAATATATTTGAGGCAGTTTGATTTTGTGGGTAGGGTTGTCAACAGCAATAAAAAAATAAAGCTTCTGTCACAAAACTAGAAAATTGTGCTCCAGGAAACAGAATTCTTGCAGGCCATAAGAACCATTACAAAGTTTCCACTTCAGGCTCAGTGCTTATTAATTTCAGGAGGGAGGGGAGAAGAGAAAGGGTAAAACTAATGAGAAAAGGGTACTGCATGTGTTAATCTTGGATGCCATGGTAAGAGGCAGGAGATGCCTGGTCCTGGAAGGAATCAGGAGCGGGCACCCACTGGGACACCAGGGGTTAAGGCAGGACTGGTGCAGATGCAGGGGAGGTGTGTGACATCTGAACGCAAAGTGAAAAATCACCTCCTGTAGAATCTGCTAAGCAGCTGGGGAAGCACAACTGTGCAAGCCAATTTAAGCTCAATAAGTCTGTAGGAAATGGAGAAATAAATCAACCCTATAAAATACAATGCATCAAAACTGGATGGCGGCTGTGGCGCTTAACAGTTTTGCATATTGGTTCTGCTGGCACTCATGGAGCCAGTGAGGATGTGAAATTCAAGGACCTGTGAAGAATGGTTTCCCAGGCATGAAAAATACTGAATGACCAGCTGAATATATCCAAAATCAAGCTTTTCCATCCTGCCTTAAATGGTGTACCTTTGTGCAATTGTTTACAGCACCTTCCCCTTTCAGAATGCACTAGGAGCATCCAAAACAGGGGGAGGGAAAAAAAAGAGCACCTGCCCCTATTAGTGTATACATTGCTGGCCTATGGAAGGACGAGAAATTAAAGAATTCACTTGCCATCTTCCACGTATGACATGACCTCTGCATCACAGAAAGAAATCTACCTCATGTGGTTAAGTCACTACTTATCTGCTTAACGTCTGACTGACATTAAGCAGATTGACTGGGAGATTCTATTTATTCATTTTTAAATGGGAATCCAAACAACTTAATATTCCTTCTTGATTTAATCTGCTGGCAGGCTGGGTATCCAATTTATTCCATTTACTTATTTATTTATTTATGCCTCTTTTAGCCTCATGTGGCCTGTGGGTTCCTATGAGAGTGGATGCTCTGTCTCTGCGCTGTTGTAGCAATGGGTGAAACCCACACAGAGATTATTCTTGATGTATAGCCATCTGCATTGGCTGCACTGGCTTTAACAACAATTTTAAGCATAGGCTCTTGCGGATTATCTGCTTGTTTTAGTGACTACAAATGATCTCACAGCTAAGATTAAGATAGAACAATTTCTATATCTGGACAGTGTATGATTATTCACAATAAAAAAGTTTCAAATTGTCCTACAAGTTGCAAGGTTTAAGGCAGCAATTTAAATATATGGCTATGTATGAAGAACACCAGAGCTGGGAATCCCTTATAGTTTAAGAAAGCAGAAAATGTAAATCTAAGAAGGCATTCATTAAACAGGACCCAAACTGTTCTAATCCTTTCCCATGAAATCATCATCTTCTTCTAAGCTGTAACATGTTAAGTATGCATAAGAAAGAAAGCTGATTTAAAGCTGTTTTATACATCTATGCCTCTGATACAAAGGGCAGTGAGTTGACATCACACTTTTATTCTTTTGAACTAAGTTCTCTACGGGCTTGATACAGATAGAGAAGTTTAGAGGGAGACTATCACAGACTTAATGACAATTTAATCACTGTGATGATTACCATGTGGTAATTAAAGGCTTGCTGCTGTGAGATGGTGTTTATTTTCAGTGCCTTCACAGCCCAGTTCTTCAATCAATAGTGGATGGTCTTTTCTAAATGAGCAGGGTGGGATTTTCAAGGGCATATGTAGGAGCCCAGTTACCTTGGGTTTTAATAAGGCCTGTGCTCATAGATAATTTCTGGAAGCCCCATCTTTTTGTCTAATCAGAGGTTTCTTTCATCTATTTCTACCATATAAACAGATGTAAATGCTGCTGTTCTTCTAGACATAAGAATCTTACAAATCTGATTCTTGATTTTCACTTGCAAGGAGAGAGGAAAACTGGGCATACTCAAATTCAGGCAGTCTAATTCTAATGCCTGCAATCTCTGTGAAGCAGTTGCACTACCCTGAAGCCAACTGTTTGCAAACCATAGTCGTTTAGGTGGGTTTAGGTGTTTCTGCCTGATGTAGCCAATTCGCCTTATGCTTTACTCATATGCAGACCCTGTCTGTATTGTCTAAATACTCCTTGACAAACACTCTTCTGGCCTCTTCTTTAAACCTCCTGAAAGTGGAGAGCCCAGCATTAGCATGTTACAGAGAAGAACTCATGCACAAAGTGCAAACTTTGTTCTGATAGTGGGATGAGCTTTAAGATCATAGAACTGTTGAAAATTGTCTGGAACCAATCTGAAAAAGTCTCTGTCCCAGCCCTGGGTGCGCTAATAGGCCTTAACAGCCCTGACCAGTCTCAGCTGGGGCCCATACCCACACCCACACCTACACCCTCCCCAGGGGCCCAAGAGCCCATTTAAGCTCAACCCAGTGCCTTCTGCCCTTTCCTGAGCTGTGCTGGAGGAGTGTTGGTGTCTAGCTCAGCTCTACCTGGCCATGGATCCTGATGATCTTAGCCATAACCTGTGGTTTGACTTCTGGGCTTGACCTTAGACCTGCTTCCTCACCTAAAACTTACTTTGATGATCTGGACTCCTTGCTGAAGCTGGCTGCCATCTCTGTGTTGGCCCTGTTGGTCTTGATTGGGAATGGAGCCTTGGAAAGTGTGGACCCTGTGCTGTTGGCTGTGTTACTGCCCTTGCCTCCTCCTCCCTTAGGTAGCAGCTGGACTTTTCTGCTCTCTGATAGTCCCTCTGCTCAAGGTAAGATCAACTATACCTAATTCCTCCATGGAAGATATTTTCATAACTTGTTCTTTCAACCTTCTGAAGCATTTTTGTCATTATGTTGTGGAAGTGAGGTTCTGAGTATGTTTTGCTGATGCAATGTTTGGAGACATCATGGTGTCTAGCTTATCTTGCAGCTTCTTTCATTTCTAGAGGTAGCTTCGATCTAAAGTATTTTCATTAAGGTTGCATGGGTTACACACATGGGGTTTGAATCATATAGTAAGTGTATTGCTAAGCTGTAGCTTAGAAGATCAACTTTACAATGATTGCTCTTACCAGTTTTTTGAGAACACTTAGCACAGTGATTTAACTTCACAGAGCTACATGACCTTCTCCTTTGAATCACAGAAAGCCTCATGATGGACATGTTTGTGGGTGCCCTCTCCTGATATATAGGCTAAGACTGTCCATAAATGTAATTGCATAGTTCACTCATTCACTAGATGTCATTACAGAGCACTCTGAAGGCTGAGAGCACTGATAGAAGGTCAACAAGTTAATTTCAGATTACTCAAGGTCAGAGTCTGATCTAGGCTACATTAGTGAAGGCACAGAAAAAAATCTCATGGCCCAATGTCATTATTCCTCTTTGACACCAACATAAAAAAAATCTGAATGTACCCTTTGAAAACTTCAGCTCTTCTGATGCCACAAACAGGAGCCTGTTTGTCCAAATCGTCTGACTCTCTCTTGTAGTATTTTTAGCCAGATGAATACCTCTAGTGTCATGCTATTTTCCATCTTAATGTGTCTCTGTAGACTGGCTGGTGGAAAGGCAAAACAAAAAAATCTTCACATCAAATCCATATGTAGCCATTGAGATAGGCCTGGCAGTTAGCAGAGTAGCTGTGCTTCTGGTTTATGGCTGTCAAATGTGCTTGGAGATAAAAGCAAGGTAGCCTCAAGCTCTAGTGTATGAGAACTGAAATAAGTATAAATGTAAAGCAGTGCTTTTCTTGATGTGTCAGAAATAAGCTTGACAGCACTTGCCTAGTGAGCAAACAAGTTATGGGACACTAGAGTGGTGGAGAACAGGCTTTGACACAGTGCCTAGAGCAGGGCTCCATCACAGAGTATTCTGTAAAAAGAGAAACTACTAGCTAAGTTGTTAAGAGCATTTATTTCATGGTAGGACTGAGGCTTAAATAGTATCTAGCATGCAGCTAGAACAGAGCCTTCTCCCTTGTGTGCTGTGAGCCCTGCAGGTGTGGCCACTAATGCAGGGCATGCATACAGTGGCTGTCCTTGCTTGTCTTGCAGGAGTGCTGAGTCTCTTGCAAACCAGTGCTCTAGCTGCTTCTGAGGCTGTTCAGGAGTAACAAAAGGCCTTCCAGAGTCTAATTTTATTAGCATCATATTCCAGAACAGTTCATAGTGATCAGTGTGTGACTGATGTTTGGGTCTCGGCTAGAGATCAGAATATGTAGTTTAGCACAGTCTTTATCTGAAAAGAAAGGGCTAAAGTTCTGGAGGTGTTTTGAGCAAAATAAGCACAAAGATGGATTTGTGTGCAGGACTGGGGCTTGGGAGGCTAGGTTTCCTACTGATCTGCTGGTCAGCCTGTTCACCTTTCTGACTTTCAGCTCTTCCCAATTACAAAAATGAGGGATGCTACTAACAAGAGTCTTTGTAATGTGCTTTTGGAGCTCCTGATCAGACATTAGGTAGCACCATTAATACCTGGCAAGGTCCATAGGTCCCTTGGTCCTAGGAGGCCAGGTTTGAATTATGTTTGGATAACATTCTGAAATATTGGGGATGCAAAACTTGAATCTTTAGGGGCTAATATGCCTTCAGGAATAAATGGGGGGAAATGATTGAAATGTTTTCTAAACATCTTCAAAAAATCCAAAACATAACAGCATGAGTCTTTCAGAAAGATATTCTCTGTCAACAGAAGTTGGGAGATTATGAATTGATGCAGTAATCACTGGATGAAATTCTATGGCCTGTGAAGTGCAAGGCAAGCAGCATAAATAACTGTAGTGAGCTGCTTCAGGCTCTTGTAATTTAGCATTGCCTTTATTTCTATGGAAGCAACAACAGGTTTGGTTAATGATGAGCCAGGACATGAAATACAAGAAAAGCCCAGTAGATTGTGCTATCAACCACCAGAATAGCCACCATTTCTGTGAGAACTGAGTTTTGGTGATAAATAACATGCACCTTCAGCTTATTTCCTGCTCTTATTACTGAGTGTAAATAAGAGGAAAGTCTTTGAGGGCATGTTCAGGACTGGGTCTTGTATTTCTTGCCCTACTGCTAGCCTACAGAACTGCCTCTTATTTAGAAATACTAGAAAAATTAGGGGCCTCTAAACCTAGAATTGGATAAATTCTTGCTGTGTACTCTGTCCAGAGTCTCTGAGCTCATCTGTTCTGTTAAGTCTGAAGGAGACAGTATCTTATCTATAGCATTTACAATCTAAGTAGACAGTATAGAGATAGCAGGAGAGATCAAACAGATGATTATAAACCCAAAGAACAGAGGTGTGGGGAGAGAGAGGTGACTGAATCTGAGCTTTACTCATGTTCATCTTAGGCCCTTGGACTTGGGCACCAGAGTTAGTCTAGGTGAGGGACAGAAGTAGGGTTATATGATCAAGTCCTGTTCTAACACAAGGGAAAGACAACTTCTAAATGCTTGTCTTGTGCTGTTGGAAGAGCGAAGAATAGAAACCAGACAAGGAGTGCTTTTTATTGTGTATGGAGCTGTGCCCAGTGGGCCCCTACTTCCAGAAAGGGCCTTCCTGTAATCCTGTAACAGTCAGCAATACTGCTTCTGCTTTGCGAAGTGGTCCCTCAGCTGTCTTTGGGGAACTGTTTGGGTAACTCCTTGTTGGGCTGTTTTGTGGCTGACCTGTCCAGAACTGGCAATTGGGCACTACTTATGAACATCAGACTTGTATGTGTAGAAAAGAAAATTATCAACACTAATGGAGCTTACAATCATTACAAATTCTAATGGTCTGTATTGTCTTTTAGAAGAATGCCAGCACACAGGGCTACAATTAAATGAAAACTGAAGGCTGTTCTGCAGCAATATTTAAGAGATTTACTATTGGGCATAATTAGTCACTCCAACTTTTGCCCAAATTTAAGCAATGTTGTTTTGATTTAGTGTTTAGCTTGGTGCATTAGAATGGCATCAATGTAGCTAATTATTTTGGAGTTATCACTTGAATAAAAAAAAATCCTGCGGGTTTGGTCCATGAGATCTTTAAAAAAGCACAGGTATTGGCAAGATGACTTATGAAAGCTATGTATGGCTCTGTAATAAAAGGCAGGAATGCCATCTGTTTTATTTTTTTAATGAGGCTGAACAAAGACCAAAAAGCCAAATACGGGGCTGGCACTCAGATGATGCAGCTTTTACTTCCTTCTCTGTCAATGTGATGAGATGGGACAGTGCTGTTTCTCTTGTCTGTTTCCTAATCTATGAAATAGGGTTAGTAACAACCTTTGCAAAGCAGTTCAAGTCCCTCAGTGAACACTATGTACAAGCCAAGGTGCTGTGTTAAAAATACTGTAGCAGCTTTAGCTTTTTAAATAGTATGTGGAAAACCCTTTTGACTGGTGTCAGTAACAAGGGGCATTATGAAAGCTGAGCATTCTGCTATCTGAAAGACCAAAATCATTATTCCATGTGAAAATCCAACATTTGTTAGGATCTCCATGTCACATAGATATCATTTCAGCCACGAACAAGAGAGGAAAGGCCCTTTGTCAGGCAAGGGGTGAGACAAGCACTGCTGATACAGGCGGGTTTCTCTTGTGTGATTACTAATACTGAGCACATCCCACACCCTTTTTCTTTTAACACTGGTGTCAAGTGAACCAGCCTGAAATGAGATAATCAGGAAATGGTCAATTATTTTGGACAATATGCAGGGACCTACAGCCAAAAGCAACTGGAGCTGTGTAGTAGGGCAGAGATGAGGATGCTTCAGCCCATAAAGCTGGCTGGCCCAAGCAGGCTGCCTGCACCAGGAGTTCACTGGGGCCCCAGCAGTGCCTCAGGTGTCCTGCTGATGGCTAAGCTTAAGCATATATGAGTGTATTTGCTGAATTTGGATCTTGGACTGGAATCCTGGCATCTAGAAATTGCCTTTTAAGTGTTTCTCAGGGTTGAGGTCTGCTGTTGTGTTTTATAATTATAGTTTGTGTGTTTTGGCACTTAAGGAGAATTACACCATTTTACTCTATCTGTCTGCATTTTATTTACCTCATTTCCTTTTCTAAAAATACACAAAAGATGGCCTTCCAACTTCTTAGGCATACTAGATATGAATCTGAAAACAGATAAAGAAAAGCCAACAACCCCTCAGCCTTCATTCAAAACAGCCACATCAAACCACATTAATAGAGGCTTCTTGCAAAATGTGATGAGGAACAGACCCCAAGCTATTTTGGAGAAGCAACGGAAGGAAAAAGGAAGGTAGGAGAGAAGGGGCCTTCGCTGTCCTTTTATTTTTATGGAAGAAGGCTGTGCTCAGAGTAACCAGGCTGTTGGCTGAGCCACTGAGCTGCTTCCCCAAGCAGAGCCTACACAACTGCTTGAAGAGCAACTCTTTCCTGTCTAGGAGGAGACACGGATTCTCTTTCACAACAGAAACTCAGTGTTGCAAAAGGTGTGTGCACATGTGTGTATATATATTAAAAAAGCACAGGAAAGTCAGTCTGCATAGGCACAAAAGGAATGCTTATGGTAAAGACTTTCTATCCAGCTCAGCAGATTGGTTCTGAAAGGGCAAAAACTCAGGAGCATTCACACTGTTCTCATAACTGAGCAGCTTTTAGATTTCTGGTTTAGATTTGATATAGAACAGTGGCTTGTGGCATTTCTGGAGCTTGTGTGAGGTGGCTGTGGGAATTTGGAGTTGACTAGAGTCTATCTTGGATTGTTTCTAACATTGTGTGCCCACACTGTAAAGGTTTATGCACATATTCACTGTGCAAGCAGGTGGTGGAGTTCTGAGTATGGATCTTGTCCAAGCTGTTCACTGTTGTTCTCTTCTGGAGGTTCATGCTCTGCTGCAGGTGCATGGCTCAAGCATGTGAGCGCTCATCTCTGATTTAGCACAAAACAGCCAGCTTAGCTGAAATCAGCAACAAAAGTGTTTTGAGCTGAGCTGGTGGACTTTGTGTGATAGTATGCTCCATTCTGCCAGTAGGGCTGCAGGACAAAACCTCCAGCCAAGGGAGGTAGTGTATTGCCAAAGGGATAAACGTTTGGGCTGCTCAGGAGTATATGGAAGAGGATTTTTTTGGCCTCACCCTAAACTGCAAAAAAAAAAAAAAAAAAAAAAAAGCCCTACACTGGAGCCCTGCTGCTGGTGCAATTGAGTGAAGACTGGCTGTGTGCAGGACATGAGACATAGAGCAGGTCAGTGCCTCACCATCACTCTAGTGATACCTACTTTAGGACCTGGGCATAAAATGTCAGTGCCAAACTACATGAACAGTCTGTCTTTATTGGGGTCTCCCAGAAAACTGCTGCAATGGGTTAGACTAAAAAGTCTATTTAGCCTGGCATTGTACTGCTCATCCTAAATAATAAATGTTACTTGCTCTGGCAATTTGTACAGATTAACATCATTGACAGAACTCAGCAGAGAGACAAAGCACATTTTTAAACTTTAATACTTGTTCTTTGCTACAAATGGAGTTTGCAAAGAGCTGTGGTCAGTGCCAGAACTTACCTTTTACATGAGGGAAATAGCACAAATTCAGTGACTGTTCCCAAGAGATTTTTAACCTGGCTTGACTTTCATGCCAATAGGCTTTAGATACTTAAGTGATAGCCAAAAAATAATGTTGGGGGGGGAGTGCACATTTACTTACTATTTCAGACTATCAAACCTTTAGGAAATGGATACTTTGACTAACTGTCTTGTAGTGCTTTGTACATTTTGTTTCTAGAGTTTTGTCTGAGTTCTGTAAGCAGCTATCAGCCATGGAAGGTAAAAGGACTTTAATGATAACTTCAAAAATTCTCCTCACTGTGGACTAGAAACAGGATTTATCTCACCTAACCTGAGCTGTCTTAGTGAGGCATGCAGTCTGAGCTGCAAGCTAGGTCTAAGCTGCCCTCCAGTCTGTGGAGAGCAATGCCTACTTTTCAGAGTGCCTGTCTGCCTTAGCCTGGGGTGAATTAGCCTCTGGGCTGCCTGGTTCTCTCCATTGATTTTAGAGCTGGACAGCTAGCTCAGAATAAACACTTGGGGGTTTAGATGGCTAAAGTTAGGTGAGATGAATCCCACTCAGGATGTGCAATACATGGCACAAGGCAGCCTTGAAACCTCCCCCTTCCGCTCTGTATTCAAAAGATCATACTTCTAGGGATAACACCATGCCCTTGAAGGTAAGCCAATGGAAAATATCTGCAAGGTAGGGAGTGCCTGTACCCCTGCAATATTGCTCTGCTGACCAGTTGAGGGGGGATATGTGTGCTTCAGGCTTGAAGAGGGACCTGCTATGGATAACTAGGACAGACTGCTCTCCAGAGGGGAGGTCTGTCTGCAGAGCTTGTGTTGAGCACTAGCAGCATACCAGGCATACAGAAGTAATGCCTCCCCCAAGCTGCATTAGTACCACCTGCAAGCCTGAGAGTGCTAAGGATTTGCATTTCAGCCTCAGTTTGGGGTTTGTCAGAAGTGTAGTATGGAGGTGGGAGGTAAACTGGGCAACAAACTGAATATACAACTGTATGCTTGGACATGCACAGTTGGTATGCTGGTGTGATATGGCATGTTTCTAAAACTGCTTGAGGTTGAATTGATTCTCTAGATCAGAACACACTGAAGCAGGGAGTCATTTGTACACTGATCTGGATCTGTCTCTAAGTTTAGTTTGTTTATCCTGCTAGCTTGGCTGACTAGGTACCAGATGGGGAGAGGAGATGCTCAGGTTCTTTATGGTTTGCTGGGAGATCGTAGACAAACCACACCTTTGGGTTCCTCACTCTTTGCTTCATTGGTTTAGCACATCTGCTCTTGAGAGTAGAGACCTAATGCATATGTACCACAGCAGGGTCCTGGTCTAGGCTGGTAACTTGGGGCCAGCTGCAAAGCCAGCAGGGGTGATCCAGATGAACAAGGATTGAAAATTTGTTCCAATTTCCATTCATCATGTCAGAAGATCTTATCTGCTGATGTGCACTATCACTCATTTTCTGTATGTATTTGGTTCAGTTGCAACCCCATCATTTTTTTGCAAGCTTTTGATTTTTCTAATAATACAGCTATAAAACAGATAAAGAGCACTCATTTCAGCTGCTATAAATATTGGCTGACCTTTTCTGCTCAAAGGAAGCTCCCTCCTCTCTCTAGACTTTGATTTAAGATTATTTGTGGAAGGTAAATGGATGCATACATCACATCAAAATATCTGTCAATGTAATTTCCCCTAATGAAGTAGTGCATCCAGGAAGATGGGTATGGTGAGTTTTAACTGCTTGAATAATAAATAGTATAAGAACTTCTTGTGATCTGGACCAATCTTTTTTTAGAGAAATTGTGTTGGGGTTGGTCATATTTTGCAGTGCAGAGCCCACAAGTGGTTAGCTACAGATGACAGCTGGAATTGGGCAAGGCTGAGACTACTGGTATAGTGATAAAAGTTGCTAAAATCACCTTTCTGGCATTTTTCTGGTGAAGATAGTCTTTGCTATGTTGTCAAATGTCTGTCCAAGGCATATATGAGGTCCTGTGAGTAACACAGGCACAAAGGATCTGCAAGATGCAGAGTATATGGAAGAAAGTTGGAGGGTGATGTGCAAAACCTGATGACCCAAAATTATGAGATTGCATCATTCTTGACCTGTAGTGACTTGGAGGAGGAGACACAAATTTTGCCACCTTTGTGGCAACAGGAGCTGCAGCTGGGAGCACTTGAGAATCCCAGAGCTGGAGCCCCAGGAAGGAAAAATGCAAATCAGATGGCAGCAAAGTCTAAACAAGGGAGCCTCAGGTGTGAGCAGAAATGAGGAGAGGAAAGAACATGAGGTGGATGAATAGCATTAGCATGATTGCAGTAAATACCAGGAAAGCATGAATATATTGGATTGCTGCTAAAAGGGAATGGATTCAATATAGCCACGGAATTCTCTATGTGAATGTAGATGGAGATTTACACTAGGTAAGCAAGTCCCTTTATTTTTCTGCTTAAGGAAAAGCACTAGGTAGTTTGGTACTGTAGCCTGTAGCTATGATAAATAAGAAGACTTGGCATTGAGGCTAATAGTTTCTTCATTTTAATGACAGCAAGGAAAAAAAAAATTACATTTACCTAGGAGGATGTTGTGACAATCCCTTCCCTATTTTTTAAACTTTAGTTAAATGAATTGACAAGGTTTTGTGAAATATCTGGAAAAATAACAGCATACTCTTTCATGACAAAGTACTAAAGTGAATTTCCTCACAAAACGTGCTACATCTTAGCTGACATTATTTTTGTGGAACATATAGGATTGTATGCTGCTTCCTTGAATGGAAAGTCTGATTTCTAACGTTGTTTGCCAGCACCTACAGTTTATCTGACGGCCCCCAAACAATAGCCAGACTGTGCTATTCATTACTGCACTTTAGACAGCCTATTACCATATCGTAATTAGAAGCCTGCATTTGTAACATACCAGCATGGATATTCTTGAACTCACTTATTGTTCTGTTGCTTTGCATTGCGATGATGACAAAGGGCCCTTATGATCAGATTTAGCCGGATTTAGGCAAATCCCTCTCCCTTCCCATTGTCCTGCAGAAGTCTCTGCGTGTAATCTCAGAAAAGATGTGCCTATATTACAAATTGGAGCTAGGAGTAAGCGAAAAGGGGGAGTACCTGTAGTGGCTCTTGGGATGCTGAGCCAGGGGACTTGCCTGTGTGGATGTCACTTGCCTGTGTGGATGTCACTTGCCTGTGTGGATGTCACTTGCCTGTGTGGATGTCACTTGCCAGTCCGTGGAGAGTGGAGACCCTTGGCTGGCTCCAGCTGAAGTTGAGGGTGAGGATGTCTTAATTTTGGGGGGAGCGTGTGCCCCTTCTCCTTCGTGTGCCAGCGGAGCACAGCTCGGATGCTGTGGGAGAAAGGGGAGATCACCTTTCCGCACCACACACGTGCTGCTGTACCTGTAACCTGTGGTGATCAACGGCCACAGGGTCCCTTGCACCAGCGGCGGCCTCTCCCCCAGCTGCCGGGGTAATGGCGGGGGGGGGGGGGGGGGGGCGCGGCCCCCTGGCGGCAGCGCTGCCGCGGCGCTAGGGCGCTGCCCCCGGCGCCGGACGGCAGCGGCAGCCGCAGGAGGGTGGGCAGCCCGGGCGCGCCGGGTTGGATGCGAGGCGAGCGGCTGCGCCGCGGGAGGCGGCGGCGTGATGCGCGGCGGGGCCGGGCGGGGCGGGCTCCGCCGGCAGCCCCCATGTGCTGAGCGGCTCTGAGAGGGCAGGGGCAGCCGCGCTGGTGGTGGTGCTGCTGCCGCGGCGGCGGCGCTGGACGGAACCCGAGCCAAGGTAACGGCCGGCCGCGGCGCGAGCATTGTTCTCCCGCCCCGCGGCGCGCGGAGCGGCGCGGCCGCCCATTGTCACCCCTCGGCGCGGGGCAGGGCGCGGCGCCGCCGCCTGCCTCCCGCCCGCGAGGTGCCGCCGTTGGGGGGGGGGGGGGAGCGGGGTGCCGGCGCTGAGGGGCGGCCGTTGGCGGGGGGGGGGGGGGAAGCGGCCGTTGAGGGGAGCGCGCGACGGTTGAGGGGGGCGCGCGGCCGCCGCGGCGGTTGACAGGAGGGCGGGGCCGCTTTTCAAACCTGAGAGGACCGAGGCGGCCGCGGGCTGCCTGTGTGTGCGCGCGGCGCGGTGCCCCCGCAGCCTCGCCCTCGCTGTGGCGGGGCCGCCGGCCCTCAGGGCCGGATCCCCGCCGCGCTAAACGGCGCAGCGCCCCGCGGCCTCCCCTTCCCCCGCGGAGCCGCTCCGCGGTGCCTGGAGGGAGGCGCGGGCGGTCCCGCAGGCTGCGGCCGGGGGGCGGAGGGGCTCGGGCGGGGGGACTCATCGCTTATTCATGGCGCTCGTCTGCGTGCGCTGGAGCTCGCCGCGGGTTTGTTTAAGTTCGGTATTATTCGCAACGTGCCGGGGTGTTTTTGGCTGAGTAATGGCTTGCGGGAGAAAGTAAACCTTTGGGAGGGCGTGGGGAGAATTAAATTCAATGCCAAGCGCAATGAGGGGGAAAAAAAAAGTGCAATGGTGTTAATGTAATTTCACTCTCGGTTTAGTTGATAACAAATATTTACTCATTTTCAGACACTGAAAGCCGTTTGTTTACTCAGTGTGGGAGTATTCCTCAGACTTCTAACTTAGTCTGCTGGCGGGGATGGGATCCACCGGTACTGTCATTTTGTGTTACCCTAAGGCTGGCTTTCTCTCTCCTTTAGAGAAAGGAGCTTGGCAGCAGTGTGTTTACACACAGCACATGTCTCCTCAGGACTGAATGGACACGTTAGGACAGAAATACATGCTTGCAGGACCAAGGCCTCTCAGAGGAAACCTAATACACTTCCTTTGCTTTTGTTACACTTGTTTCCCTTCCTGGCTGCACTTCGCTTCCTCTCCTCTCTCCTAGAATAGCCTCTTTCCCTGTATTGTTCTCAGCCAGCTTCCTCTCGCCTCGCTTTTCCTCCACCCATCATTAGTTGCAGGTTCTCTGTGGACAGGCTCTTCTGATGCATCTTTTCACTCTCCCAGATCAGCCCCTTTCTTTCCCCCACAGAATTCAAGTTCAAACCTACCTGTTTGGGAAAACTACAGACTTAAATTGAAATAAACTTCCTCTAGAGCCTGCCAGATGTGAGAGGAGATTTCTGCTTGCCTCTGCAGCAATTTGTCAGTTTAATTTAAAACCTGTTATCTAAGTTAAACCTGTGTACTAAAGGTCATGTGTTTGTAAACTAGGCTTTCTAACTCAGCCATCCAATTATTTGTGATGTAAAGTAACATAATGCTTTAGCTGTGACCTCACTGCTTGCTACTTTCTATACATGGGGCTAAGTCTGTGACTAAATAAACATAGCTCTGTTGAAGGTAGTTGAGGACTGTTGTGTTTGACACAGAGGAAAAAGTTTGAGTGGCAGTAGTGACTGGGGGGATGAGATCCAGGGGCACATTAGACCAGTGTCTTTGAAAGGATCCGGACTCCATCTTCTATAGAATCTTGCTTTCCTGTGTTAGATCCACTTGAAAATATTCCCTTTTCTCTGTTAGCAGATACTCACTACCCTTTCTCTTTCTGTCTGGGAGAATAGTTTTTCTTTTAGAGGATTGTTCTAGGCACTCTGACTTTATTTGGAGTTTTTTTCAGATGGGGAGCAAAGAGAAGCTGAGCTTATTCATGTTATTTTCACAGGATTCCCAATAGCAGCAATGAAATAGTCAAGTCTTTTCCCAAGTTGTAGCCAAATAAAAATTGATTAATCTTTGAGTAGCTGCAGGTACGTTGGCTGGAGAGCTGTGTCTGCAGACTCAAGAAAACTGCAGTGCTTTAGTTATGCTTGGTTTCTATGCATATAGAAAGAACTTTTTTCTTTCAGTGTTCTCAGCTTTTTTAATTATCTGCTTGAAGCTGCCTTATTCTTTGTCTGCAGAAGTCAGTAGTACTTGCCTTGGAAAGATTTATATCCCCTGCAATTGAGAGGATTTCAAGCTTTGGTCTATTTTATATATAGATTCATCTTGCTGATTTCCTTGGTCTTTCATGGGTGCAGCTATGTCAGACAACATTTTTAGCTTGTTACTGATGTATTGAATGTGGCAAAGCTTACTAAAAATGTATGCTTCAGTCCATTGGAAATACATGTCATCTTACTGAAGACAGTGGTTGTATAGAAATTTTTCAATCCACTGACAAGCCCTGGAATCCTGTAATTTTGAAAACATTACAAGAGCGAATGAATTCCTGAGGTCTAACCTGCAGGTGACTCTTTGTGGTTTACTATGAGTTTGCTGCTTTTATATTCACTAAGGTGGGGTGTTTTCTGACTAGTGAAATGAAATTGCTATGCAGTTCCCTAGAGTAAAGGTGTGAATTTACCTCAGCTCTAGAAATGGGCGGTAGGGAGGGGTCTTTCCTAGGTCTTGTGCTATAATATTGAAAACAGCATCCCCCCCACTACATCACCTATAACTCACTTCCAGTGCAGTTACTTCTTTTAGTCTTGTGAATGCATGGAAGGCAAGTATGCAGAATGAGATGGTGCTAAGAGTAATACTGGTTGTTACTATGTACTGGTACACATGGTCAAGGCTTGGTGGAAAGGTGTCAGGGTGGAGAAGGAGTTGTCCTTTTTGCTCATCTTCCCTACAGGGAACAAACAATGTATGGCATCTGTGTTAAAAAGCACATAGGTGGGAATAGCATTGGCACATCTGGATTAAAAGCTTGTGTGTGTGTTTGCTGAGTGCACAGCAAGCCTGACAGTTGTGCTAGCTGTGGCCTGGTCTCCCTCCTCCACCCACAGTGATCCCTTCACATGGTGCAGGAAACTTGACCTCTTGTTGATGCCAGTCTGGCAGCAAAATTGCTGAGTCTGTGCTTGTGCACTGTCTTTCAGGAGTGGCATAAAAGACTTCTGTGAGCATAGCTTTGTCTCCTCTATGGGACTCTATACCAAGGAGCCTCCATGCCTGTATCAGACAAGTCTACCTTTAGTTTCCAGTAATTACAGCTGCAGAGGGGAAAAAGGAGCAAACATGCATAGGCCTACTGTAGGGCTTATGTAGTTTTCAAATAGCTTCAGTGCATTTTCTGGATCCTGCTTTCTTCTAATGCTCGTTAGTGTCCATTGGATGGTGGAGAGAGGAGAGAAGGGGAGGAAACGCAGGGACCTGGATAAATGGAGTACTCAAGATTTCAAGGACTATGTTCATGCTTTGTTGCATCTTCCCTTGGAAATGGTGGGGCAATATATCAAATACATCTGTAAGTGGTAGTATGAATTACAGCTCAGGGATAAACAGGTTAGAGGGTTAATGAGATGTCTGAACTTAATTGGTCTTTCCGTACAAATTGGCTATAATGTGTTTGTTTTCTCTTCCCTGGGATGCAGTGTTTCAGCAGTAATATAAATATAAGGATTAGCAAAAAGGATGGGTAGGAATCATGGTAATTTGGAAAACTTGGTCAAGAAACCTTGATCTTACCCCCTAGGATGGGTTGATGCATGATTTTGGACAGAGTAAGGTAGCTTAGAACTGGGGCCCTGAATACCTGAGTTCCAGTGCCACAAACAGTTGATTGTTGAGGCATAGACAGCAGTACTCCTGGGCTGTCGTATAGAGCTGTAGAATCCCAGGGTTAACAGAAACCTTTTATTTAGATGTGTTGTACAGGTTAACTAGGAAGACCAGTAAAGGAGGAGCTACAATGTGGTCTATGATCTCAAGGCCTTAGTTGCCAGGCAGCAACCCAGTCAGAGTGGCTGACTGAACACTGGGATAAATGAGGTGCTCAGGCTCCCAAATCTTTGGTCTCTTTTCTGTGAAGATTTCCATCCTGCTTTTTAAACTAAGTTGGAAAAAAAGGGTAACTTACAGGCAGGAAGGTGCTTATACAGGAGGAGCTGGTGATGACTTTCGTAACTGGGGCTTGTCTGGGTGCGTGTTTTACGTATCTCGGAATATATTAGAAATGATGATTGGAGACATTTAAGTGCTGGGGAGGGTGGGAGAAGCTAAGACACTCTTCCAGCTCAAATGATTCCTCAACAGTGCTGGGGTGTCTCATTGCTGCTTCTAGTCCATGCTGATTTCAGGTGTCAGGTTCAGCACAGGACCAGGCATTGGGCTGGATGTAGTGTCAGCTCTGTCAGTCTGACCGAACCAGGTGGCCAGCACAGGGAGCTGCATGCTGGTAGTGAGTAAGGAACAGCAGAGGTTTGCACAGTGAGAACCCTGCTTGCCAGGTTTGGATCGGAGCTCGCTTCAGAGTTCTTGGCCACCCCTTCCAGAAGTAGCATGGGGAAGGAAAGAACGCATGCTCAGGCTAGGCGGGACTCAAAATTACGCTGCTTACTGAGCTCGGATGAACTTGATATGAGAGCTCACAGTTCAATCAGATGCCAGACTTTTTTCCTCTCAAATTATAACCTAAAATCTAAAACATAGCAAATTCTTTAAGGGGGTAAAATTAGATTTTTGGTTCATGTTTTGTTTTTTAATAGAAGTACCACAGTGAGATGGTTTCTTTGTGCTTAACATATGAATTGATTAGGTAGTGCATGTCACGAGTTGCCTGCAAACAGTTTTCATAAAGCAGCTGAGTTTTTTGTTTAGGTTTTCTGACCAGCTGAGGACAGCTGTAGAGCACATGACAGATAAAGAAAGATCAAGCTTTTTAGATCACCATGTCATCATAGGAAGGACTGATTGAAGTGAAGGCACAGGCTTGGCACCTCTGCATTAGTAATCAGAGTTCAGAGAAAGCAGTACATGCCATATGCTACCAGACTGGTCAATACTTAAAACTATTTGCTCAGAATGTGATTAAATCAAGAGTTGAGTGCAATAAGTAGGTCGCTGGGCATTATTGATAAATGAGCTACATTCTGTTGTTGCGTACCTTGCCAGCCATATCGTATGGCAATTTTTAGTTAAAGCAGTAATGCCTTAGCTGGCTTAGAACATGTATATCTATTTTTTTTAACAGGGTAAACAGTTTGCTTCCAATATAATGACGAAAAGCAAAAGGCAAAGCTCCTGTTGTTTGATTCCAGCCATTTCAAAGCATTAAGCCTTCCTTATGCCCCCAGTTGTATAGCATCAGGGCTTTTAGCAATTGCTAATGATTCTGTGGTTAAATGGTATAGGTTATAGAAAGCAGGGCTTTTTGTTTTGCTTTGCTTTTTAAAGCAACTCAACAAACCATCAAAACATAGTTCCTGCATGATTCTAGTAATTTTTGGAAAACGGACTGCACATCAAATACACTGTAATTTCAGTTAGATCTTTGCTTTTTTGCTTTGCCTGTTTATAGGGTTATCTTAAGTTGTGAAAGGATATATTTTTACTTGGTAATTTCTTTGGAGGCTAAATCGTTTAGTAGATAGGCTGTATCTAGAGCAAGCAAGAGTTTTAGTTTTTCAGCAGCTCTCAAAAGTTCAGTGGAAAGAGCAGGGAAAATGCTAAAGGAAAAGCAGTTCTGACTGGATAATCTTGTCGGATAGCTGTCAGTTTAACACTCTTATGAGAACTAAGTCTTAGCATTGTCTAAGTGTTTGAAGTGTTGTCCCAGAACTCAGGCTTATGCAGCAGCAGTACAGCTAGGTTCTTTTCATTTTTCTGCCAATGCAGGATTGATCACTACTACATGCTTCCAATTCTAAGCTGAATTTTTTTCAAAACCAGTGAATGCTTTGGGTATGGTTATGAGATCACATTATGGTCTAGTTACTGTGTGAAAACAATTGTTTGAGCCACTACTTTGGTCTTAGGAGCATGCACAAGGTCATTTATTGCAGCTCCAGTGACTGGCAGTGATTAGTTAAACTGTCACAACCTGGTCAAATTGTTATGTGACCATGCCTTTGTAGTGAGAGGTAGATACTCAAAACCTTTTCTAATATTTTTTAAAAATCTAGCCCTACAGTTTTTCTTATACAAACTTTTGAACTATGCTTAGTTCCTTTGAAAGAGAATACTGTAGGCTGGTTAATCTCCCACATATATAAATCTTTCATATAATTAATCCTTTTTTAGATCCCAGTGTAGGAGAGATGGTTTTAAAAACAAATCCATTTATTTTGTGTTGCATTAAAAGAAAACCCATTTACTTGAAAGCAGAAACAAAGCAGAAATCCAGGTGCACACACTTTCTGCAAGTTCTCAGTTATTGCTATACAATGTAAAAATAAGTCTTCATAGATTTATCCTCCTGCTGCAAATATACTAAGAATTGAGGTTACTTTTAAGGCTTTTCTATCCTGAAAAAAAACTGGTAGCCAATTCAGTGACAAAAGAAGGTCAAGATCTCATCATAGATTTCGCCTCTTGAAATTAATGGGGGTCTTGAGGCTAGAACTTCACCTGGAGTTTTACTTAAATATTTCCTTGTAATACTTTGTGTACTTTTAGAGCTGTGGAATTGCAAAGTTTTATTGAAATACCAATTCTTCTGTGTACTAGCCTGATTCATGAATGATCTGGCTGACTCTTGCTTTCCCCTTTTAATGAAGCATAAGAGCATTAGGAAACACTCTGAATGTTTTGATTATTTTTAAATAGGTTAAATAGCATCAACAACAAAAATGAAGTTGTGCATCCTTTTTCCTTCTTTCTCAACAAGTCCTAGAAGGCCTTGGGGGAGAGACCATTATTTCTTTTGTTTAGAAACAAGTCTGAAAGTAATAAAACAATTGATGGAGATTTTGGAAAATGCTTTCACTTGAGTCAGCCTGCACTGGCCCAGAGAAAACAGCAGAAAGGTTATTGCTCTGTAGTTGGACTTTGAGTACTTTCATATGGCAATGCTTGATTTGCTTGTTTCTTTGCCAGTTTAAGGCTCAAGTAATGGAGGAGTGGAATATGATGTGATAAAAGATGTTGCGTTATTTTAGAGCAGGAAGCAGTCAGGCTGGTAATGAGGAAGGAGTCCAGAAAACCAGGAGGAAGAGGAGAGTGGCTAGAAAGAGGAGTCATCATTCTGGATGTGATTGGGCTGGGCACCTACACAGAAGGTGTCTGCCATCTGTAATCTAGCTACAGGCTGAGATCATAACATATTGATGTATGTTATGTGACATAATAGCTCGAGAGGCATTGTAGTACTAAATGTATAGGTTACAGGAACACAGTTACTGCATCCATCTTAACAATACTGTTTGGATGTTATGGAAAGCAGATGTATGCATGCTCAGTAGCTATTGTGCAAGAAAGGGTAAATCAAAACAGTGAAGAAAGCAGTTCTTGTAAGGAAAAAAAATTTTAAATCTCAAAAGAAAGGGAGGTAGAGCTAAGATTACAGGCCTTGACATGCTCTGTCATGCTGTTTGTCCCTGAAGGCAATGGTGATGAAAAATGTGCATCTGGAGCCCCAGAAATATCTCCAAAGTTAGTCCCAGTGCACAGAGGTAATTGCAGTGGTATAATGAGTTTGGTTATTTCTTACTTTCCTCTGGCAGTAGTAAGACACTTTCTCTCTACTCTGTTCTAGTTTGGACTTCTATTCCTAGCTTAGGAAAACAAACTACAACCCCCCCCCCCCCACTGCAGATCCAGCAATTTAAGAGTGCTTAACTCTGACTGCATTGGGTTTACTCTTGGGCATAATATGAAGGAAGCATCCTTGTTTGCAGGGATGCTACCTGAGAGCAGAGCCTGGTTACAAAGCAAATTTAAAATGACCAAAACTTTAATAATAGTCTTTCAGTAAAATGACAGCACCACCATGTAAAAGCTGCATATGGAGAAGAAAGGCAAAAAATGGGAGTTTTAAAAGGAAGTGCTGCAACATGAGTCCTTCCTATCCATACCATATTCTTCACAAATTTTACAATGAAATAGAACAGTTTTTTAAAGTACTTATTCCTCCCGACGACCTCAAAAAAGCTTAGTGGAGAATTAGTATCTAATGTTTTAGTCACTAAAATCTAATTGGCATTTTATTGTGAACATCCTTGTCAGTGGGGTAATATAGAGGAAGAGATGTGTATATGAAGTATAGTGAATGTGTGAGATTCTGGATGCCTGGGCTCTGCCTTTTCTTCTGTCCTCCAAAATGTTTTTTTAAGTTGTCTGTTGTCTCTGTGTTGAAAATCAGCTGTATCTCTGTCTGATTTAACGGTCTGTGCTCTTGTGCAACAAAAAAAGCTTGGAGAAAAAATGTTTCTAATCATTTCTACAATGCAGCCTGATTTTCTAAGTATGGGAGTCAGAAATGGGAAGCTCTGGGAGGTGTCTGTTTGGCAGCCTGGAGGCTGATGCGTTATCTGGCACAGATGAAAGGTCTCTGTGCTTATCTGACAGTATTTTTTAATGCCGACCATGGGAGTCTGCCTCTCTTGGCAAAAGCATAATTTGCTTTCCATGTTTTAGTCTTTGCACCTACAAGCCCTGCAAATCATCATAAGGGTTGGATTTGTCTCTGCTGGAAACAACTGAGAGGAATCATCTAATAAGTTTTCAGTGAAAGAGAAGCTGAATTGAAGCTGAAATCTAATAAGTAAATGGGTCCTTGTTACTTGAGCCAGATAGGGAACACTAGCAGTCTTAGTCTGTACAGGTTTTTTTCTAGGCTATAGTGTGAACCTGGTAAGAAACACATTAATGTTGAGGCTTCCGAAGTTTGTCATGTATGTGAAATGATTTTTTGAGGGGTAAGGAGAGGGAAAACAGTGTGCTTTCTCAGATCTGCCTGATAGCAAGCGTGGGCAGTAAAGAGGGAGAGTTTGTGTAGGGTATGCACTGGGGGTTACTGGTATGATAAAAGATCCTACTTTTTCCTTGCAAACTTTGCTTATTTTTGAAAAATTTTAGTGACTATTGCATCATTTCTACTGACTCATAGCAAGATTTGTCCTTACCTACTACACTAATTGTTTAATGGTATTTAGGGATGAGAATTTCATGACAGTCAGCTCCTAGTCAAAGGGGCACGTGGATAAAAGCCGTGTGGATGTGGTAGGTTTATTAGGAGAGGGAAGTGTCTCCAGTGGGGGGTTGTATATAATTTGTAAAATTGTATAAAAACTTTAACTGGAGAAAAGGAAACCAACTAGATCCTGCTGTCCAGTCTGGCATATCAGATATTTCTTGATTTTTTTTTTTTTTTTTTTTTTTTTTTTTTATTGTTAAGTAAACAGGTCTCATAACAAAGGTATTTGAAGAAATCCTTAGTAAAAGCTGTTTGGTCAGACTAAACTAAACCCAGTCTTTAACTCTGTTTTGGAGTTTACCTTTATCAAAGGTTGCTTGCTAGCTGGAGTTAACCTGACTAGATTCCTTCCACTTTGAACATCAGGGAGCTGCTTTTAGTATACTTTTTTAGACTCTTCATTCTTGGCCTGTATTTCTGTATTTTTTTTTTTTAAGCAAGTACTATTAGCTTTGGGGCGTAGTGGCGGAAATGATTGTTAGCAATGTGTTAATATCTTGTCTTCCAGAAGTTACACCCTGTCACAGCGTCATATGCTTGTTTGGGCAAGCTGCACCTCTTTTCTCATTCCTGAAAGACAAAATACTTTCTTTTAAAGCTCCCCTCTTACTTGAATGGAGTCTGAGTTGTGCAGCAGCTGAGATATGGTATGTTTATTAAAAAATTTGAATATCATCTTCACTCTTGACTAAAACATAGTTGCTTAGGATCTTAGTGGCACTAGGAATAAGTCTCCCCATTTGCCATAACAGTTTTTGTCTATGGCTCTGCCTTTAAGTATAGGGTGTATGGTTGCTCTTTGTGGTAGACTGTCTGGTTTCCCTTGGCACTTCCTCTGCAAAGTTGTAATTGTTTGTGTTTTGTTTTTACTACTAGCAGTATTCTGTAGTCCTGTCCTCACAAAATAAAATGTGAAAAAATGAATATCAAGTAAAAGCTAGCCATGGGTATGACTACCAGGAAATAGCTGCCAGAGGAGAAACAGAGGAAACCTGTTAAATGTCTGGCAAGCATAGGAATGCTGTAGGGAATAAACTGACCAGCAGTTTATCATTAGCAAGTTTCATCTAGTGATTCCAGGTAAGTGGAAATTTCATCTTTGATTTCATAAGATCTGTAGTAGCAGACCATTGCCATAAGTGCGTATAGTCCTGTCAAAAGTAGTTTGGGAACATGTTTAGTATTTTCTGGCAGCTTCTTTACTTCAGTAAAGAAAGGTGTTTCCTTCCTTTCCCTTACAACCTGTGCGAAAGCATCAAAGTAGGCCTGGGAAATGTGGTGTGTTTTCTCAGCTGAGACCTGAACTGCAGAAACAAGTGCTGGCTGCCTGGGGTGAGGGATGAGATGCGTTGTAAGCAGAGTCAGGAGGGAGGTCTGTAGCATGCGACTCCTGTCTTGTCTGAATTTATCAATGCAAGTCTTGTATGAGGCTTTTGGAGATGTGCTTTGCCAAGGAGCAACAGTTGCAGGCTTAGACTTATGCTTTGGGGAACCAGAAATTGGATTTAATGTTTTCATTGTTTTTTATATATGCCAGGAATTTTTACAGTTGCAGTCCAGCCTTTTAAAGCAAATTTAAAATTGCTTGAAGAGCCCCTAATTGACTAGTGCTTGGTGCTTGAGCCTATGCTATAACAGCTAATCTTAAACAGTGGATATATGTTAGTGGTGGAGCCCTTAAATGTCTTGACCACGTGACAAAGGTGTATAGGTGCACAGGCAAGGAGGAAGGTAAGAGATTCATATGACTTATGCAGCAGTCTTCCACACCTAACTGCAATGAAGTCAGACCTGGCCTTGACACACAAGGATTTTAGATATGACCTTCCTTTTATCTATGTGGTTTTGTAGCCTCCAGGTGCAAAGTAGTGCTATACAGAATTGTCAGATGTGATGGCAAAAATGAAGATCCCAGTTCCTTACAGGAACTCTTACTTCCTTCCTTGAAAGCAGGAAGGAGAAAAGATGGAACCATGGGTATATATTCCATTCCTTTCCATTTGGGAAAACAAATCCTTAGATCTTAAGCAGTATCCACTGATGCTACTGTCAGTTGTGCTGTTGGGTTTTCTTGCAGTGGCCTGTTCTTCCTACTAAAACTTCAGCTGCATGTGGATTGTTTTACACAATAGACTTGAGAATAGGGGGGAAATGGGATTTTGTTTGCTTTTAAAGTTCATACAGCATGGCATGCATTTCTAAAACATACCATATATGTGTGTATGTTGTACTTCGTACGAAAAAGTAGTCGTTGTTGCTTCATCAGGATGCTAAAAATCAAACTGTGGTTAAAACGGATCTTGCTTGCCATTTACTATTTGTGCCTGCTTGCCTTCATATGCAAAATTTGCCTGAATAATAGTACCATTTTACATAAAGTATAATTCAAGTGCCAGAAATTTGGAGGTGTCATGGGAAGTGCTGCAGGAGTGTGTTGGATGGGGAGGAGGGTGGATTTCTGCCTGAATGTTGTCCCCAGGTGTTCCTTGGAGCACTTCCCAGCCCTGTGAACTGGAGTCTTCTAACATTTGTGACTCTCGGGGTCAGGGTGGGGGAGACTTCAGGGTGGCTGTGCCTCTTGGGAGCAGGTGGGAGTGGAAATTCCTGTTGTACAGGAAAAGATTTCTGATAATGCTCTAAGTAGTGCTCTTCCCAAAGCAGCCTCATATCTAATGCTTCTGGAAACAAAAGATTTTTGGAGGCAGAACTTTTGACTGGAAAATCGGTAGTAGGTGAAGCCTAACACCTGTGTGTAGCTTGCTTTTCTTTGGGGCTACTGCAGATATCGGAGTAGTTTTCAGCAACAGTGCCAGTCACTTCAGGCTGTTGAGACTTCTATTTTCATACCACAAATCTTGTCCTGTACCTGCTGTCACTGGCTGTTGTGTGAGCCTTGCCTGAGTCTGTGCTGCTGTGGAACTTGTGCCATATCACTTCTAAGCTCATAAAGCCCCTGGTTCAGTCCTGATGTTGGTTACTGTGTAGGTTTAGTGTGGCCAATCCACTTGAGAGGCTCACCTGGAAATGCCCCCACCCCTGCAGATTTCTTTGTCCTGAGAAATTCTGTAGCCAACTGACTGGTGTTTGCAACATGTTGCTCTGTTTGTGGAGGCTGTGTCGGACTTGAGACTCGTGGCAGTCTTCCATGCAGAGTCAACCTCTGGATCTAATCAAGGAGGTGGAAGATGCTTGTGTATAGGAAGAAAAATGATGCAAAGCTTAAAAACAAAGCAAAATCTGATTTTGGGGAAGCTGGAAATATCTACTTGAAATTCCCTTGTTTTAATGATTTCATACGCAAGTTGTTCTTATAACTAGTGTGGTAACTTCTACAATAAATTACTTGATTTTGAAGGCTGCAGTTCTGAGTAAATGATGGCTCTTCACAGCACAGACAAGGTCTGCAAACAAAAATCAAAGCAAGAGAGGATTTGCATAGGGCAATGCAAAGAAACATAATGGCAAGTATTTGGTGGGTGCAAACATTGAGGCAGGAGCACTATTCAATATAATGGAACAAGGGGTGATAGCACAAAGCTGAGAAAACAGGTACAGGCCTGATTTGGATTTGCTCCATGTTAAGCAGTTCCTCAGATAAGTCTCTGCCAGGCACCAGAAAGCTGGTTTGAAAAACTTAGCAGGAATGTGTGTAAGGAAGACCTGTGGGTTTAAAGCAGATTAAGCTTGAGACCAGACATACTGAAGGGGATCCTTGTGGGTGGAGTTCTTGTGACTTTATGCAGTTTCTCAACTTTATCTCACTCCTAGTGACTGACTTGGGGATTAAGGTACTAGTCTGTACATGCAACTGCGGCTTTCAGTTGTCTTCTCTTTTACTGTGACTGTTGATTGCTTAAAACAGTCTGTCATTGTGCTACATACTAATGGTCTGGTATTGTGCATAGCACAGATTGGATGAAGTATGGTATTTTTATTCCAGTGGGAAGAAGGATTCAGAGCCACTTACTGATGGTGCTTTGTGCTCTTCTCAAACCAAGAGGTTTTGAAACTTTGCAGTTGTCACTTCAGTGTGTAATTATTTCAAGAAAGCATTTGCTCTGAAGTTGACATATATGTCTAAGGGGAGACTGGGGCAAGATAGAAGGAAAAATTAAATTCAAACCTACCACCATCCAGTAAAAGTTTTCAGTACTGATATTACAGGCTAGCAACAACATTGTAGCTGAAATATTTCCTCTGGAAATGAGGTGGTGATGCAGCTATAGGAATCTCTGCCTGTAGAAGGGTATATGTGATTCTTGGGAGGGTTAAAGTACCCTTGTCATTACACTGGTTTTTAATAGATGAAAGCTAAACTAAAATACATTTGGCTTGAGGAAAAAATACAGATGCAAGTATTGATTTAAAATAGTCTCTCTAGCTGAGCATGCCTAACTTGCATGCAGATGTGCAGCTCTGTCTTGTAGGTTAAGGCTGCATTGCGTAAATCTGTGCTGCTCCGAGTGAGCTGTGTGGGGTTTGGTGTGTGCTGCTAGCTCTCCCTGAGTGCAGCGCGTGTAGTGTTAGGGTAGTTGTGCCCTTGACCTCTTCAGGCCACAGATAAGTCCTCTGTAAGCTGAGGAATGCTGTGTGTTACTTATGCAATGCCATCTAATAATGCTTTCTCCTTGGACTTTCAAATGCCATTATTTGTATTAAACTCCAGTACTGAGCATCTGCAGATACAGGAGCTTGCAACTCAGTTATGGTAGATACCCCTGCATGGTCTTAGTGACTTTTCTGTGGCTCTGTGCAAGATCTCTTTTGCAAAGTCATTACATGAGATGTCTGCTGTGGATATAAACACTGAGAAAGGAGTAATACATTAGCAATGGCTTCACTATCGTAAAGCTTAGTCCTTTTACAAACAGGATACTTTTTTAACCTGCTAGAACCATAGAGCTCCTGGCACGGTTACAGCAATATCACATGTTTTTCCCTTCTTGTCTGGAACTAAATAATGGAGTACAGAGTAATCTTATACTATGATAAATGTATCCACTGTAAAGGTTTAACAATATTTATTAGTAGTCAAGCTATGTCCTGATGGTTTTGGTGAAAACTAGGTAATAGGGGCAGCTGTTCATTCAAACTCCGCTTGTGAGAATAGAATCCAAAGTGTGTGCATGGTTAGGGCAGGAATGTGCTGGTATATACCTGAATTTTGAAGAAGGTACTTTGCAGTGGAATGCTTTCTGCATACTCATCATTCCGTTAGGAAACTGCGGATGCAAAGTGAGCCTCAAGCAAATACTTGGAGGGCCATGGGGCTTTGTAAGAATGGAATGTCCTGCAAACTTTGGGAAGAGCAGTTCGTCCTAACGTACTGAGTTGTGTCTTGGCCTTGCTGCAAGCTATATCCCAAGCAACACTACTGCCTAGGTGGTTACAATAAACCTCTTTTTTTAACATGTGTCTGTATGACTACCTGGTGTTCAGAATGGGATTGGGAGAGGTGAATTGCTGCTGAAATTGGTAATAACAAAGTGAACCTGTTTGGCAGCATCTCCCTTATGATCTTCTGTGAGCAGGTAAAAGAATCCTTAATTAACTTTTTGCAAGGGTGGGGTAGTGTTTTTGTGAAGAATACATTTAGGAGAGTTAGGGCATGAAGTGTTGTTGCCTGAGTTACTGTAGCCTAATGAATTGCCATAAATTAGCTTCTAGCCTGTGGTGAATACTGGATTTAAGAAAAAAGGACAATGTCTGCTGTGGGATAAAGGGCTATTACACAGGCAGCTGACTTGGAGAAACTTGTTAAAGCCAAAGTAGCACAAGTGTGTGTCAGTTTTTAGCTTTTGTTGCCAAAACATAACCAAAAGCACTTTGCACTTTTACTGTTTTGCTTTTCTGCCTCCTATCTGGCATGAGAGACCTCAATGTTGGTCTGAATTTCTGATGCATGTGACATGCATGGCACAGTTGCGAAGGTCCCAGGCTGGTTACTCCATGAATGTTTATCTGATCAAGTAAACTCTTGGAACTGGCCCAAGTCAAAACTAGTTTGAAGCCTTCAATCTTTTTGCTTACAAATTCCAAAACTTTGGAACCCACCATGTTTCTAAGTGGTTGGTGGTTATATGTAAGCGCACTGGTACATCAAACCTAAAGTAAACAGTAGTGGAAAATGCCTTGAGTGCTGTCTGAGGCTTCTTCAACAGAAGAACTGTCAGACTTTACCCAGTGCTGTCACTTGTGTGTTTTTTTTGTTTCAGCTGCTGTTTCCTTTGCATGACTGCATGAGAAATAGGCTTTTCTATGTACCTGGTGCTTTAGAAGCTAGCCTCAAACAAGAAGCAGTGTGTTAAGCTTGTAGTCTTATTTATATGGCACTGAGGATTCAGCACAGAGAGTGTAATTGCTAATTGCTGTAGTGGCAAAATCACGTTTCCTTCTCTGATAGTGCTTGGTCAAACTGTCATCTAACTAGACTTGTCTTAGATTGCTGAAGGTTCCTTATTAAGTCAGAGGTGGACATAGGAGATTATTGTAAAGCAACAGATAATTAAATACCGATCTCAACTAAATTCATGTTGTTCCTAAAGAAAGTCTTGACAGACCATTTTTTCAGCTACTAGAGTAATTGGAAAGGGGGGACTTTCCTTCGGTTAGAATTGCACTGTTTCAACAAGTGTTGCTTTAGTTTTGTCTCCAAGTTGGAGCCTGTTTTCTAATCAGCATGAGTTAGCCATTGGCCAGAAAGGGCAAATGCCCTTTGCCCTTGCCACCACAAGCTTAAGTACTGTATTCTCATGCATTTAATCTGCACCTCTGATAACCCACAGCTTAGAAAATAAAGGCATGGGATGGTTTGAGGGCAAGTAAGCAAGTTTGGGAGAGCAAAGGCAGGGGAGGGTCAGGGGCTCTGAAGTGAATGTTCCTCTATATTACCTGTGCTGTTACAGGTTTGGGTGGGGGGAGCTTTACAGACAACTAGTGGATTATACACAAGTAGGTCTTGCACATGTTCATCATCTTGGTGTGATAATGAGCTTCAGGAAGGATGCGAAAAAGTAACTGGGTATGTGCTTACCTATGAAGTGTGGTCATTCCCAGGTGCTGATGGTGCTTATGGATGGCTAAATGCTGGTGCAAGGATCTAAGTGACTTTACCTATGGGACAGAACTGAGGAAGACTTTCTTCTAAAGAAGTCATTGTCCCAAAGCAATGTACTCTTCTGCCCTAGATAATAAAACCACAGGGTTTATTTGAATGAGAAGCAGCAAATGTGTTACCTTTGTACTGCTGCCTGGGAGGCTTAACAAATTCGTGACACTCGCATGCTGTAGTGAGCCCTATTCTGCTATATTGGCTACACTGAAATTTCTGCTTCCTGATTAAATGTCCTTTGAATTTGGCAACTGTGTAGGTGATGAAAACTTGTACAAAATTTAAAGTCTCAGTGAAGTTTGTGGAAATGCTCTGAATGAATCAGTTTAATATCCTGTCTCCAGTAGCAGCCAGTGTGAGTTGCTTCAGGAGCTGAGATTTCAAAGATACTACATTGTTGGTTAGGATGAATTTTCCCAAGAAAGGTTTTTCTCAACTCCCAGTTAGAAACTGGCTCGTGTGCAGAAGCATCCAAATTTCTTAGTGCTTGTAAAATACTGATTTACTTAGACCTTGCTCTGAAAAAGGCCAAATATTCTCTTGTCTCTGTGCTTCAGAGGTGTAAGAATTTCATCGTGTGCATTGGTTTGCTGGAGACAGGCAGTCTGAATTGCCGAACTCAGACAGAACCCTGCCACAAAATAAATATAGCCAGTATTTCTAAAAGGTGTGATGAATGGTTTTAATCATCAGCATTTAAATACTGTCATTGCTTAGCTAAGTCCTTGCTGGCTTATACAGATATTGAAAAACCAAACCTGCCACAGCACTTATTTTCTCAGTTTGGTTCTGATCCGTGTCCTTGAGTAGAACAGAAATGGTATGTGAGGAGGAGCAGGCAAGGGGAGCTCTTCCACTTGCAGGCAGAGGAGCTTGAGTTTGAGATGTCAGTCCAGAAAACAGGTGCTTCTCTGCAAAATCGCTACACAGGCTGTGCTTCTAGAAACAGTCTTGGGCACTTTCCAGGATCTAGGCTATGCCAGTTATTTGGGATTAAGCATGTTTTGGGTGGGAAGGGACTGGTTTAAAACAGCAGCTGGGGAGGGAGGAGGAAGGCAGCAAGACACATTAGGGAGAAATACCTATAAAGATTCATTTAAAGAGGAAAAGTTGCTACCATAAAGCTGGTCATGTTTTCTTAAAATGCAAACATACATTCACAGCTCTGCTGCATAAACTTTTTCTTCTGTTGCTTGTTTTGACAGTTTTTTTACAGGCAAACCTGGATTCTTCACATAGCCGTTATGTTAGGAAGAATACTATATCTGAGCTTGCCCTTCCTGTGGCACTTTTTTGCCTGCTTAGAATTAAAATAGCAAGATCATAAATTCTGGAGAAGAGGGGTTGCCAGGAGGTATAGCATGTGACCCTTCATTTCAGCAGACTTGGAGATAGCTGCACGCGTGCAGTGGCCCGCCTTCCCTCACAGATCCCCTTGCTCTCAGAAATGGGCCTTTGAGTTCCTGGCACTGTTACCTGCCTGCAGGGAGAAGACAGCCATGTGAGATGGGCGTAGCTCCATGGATCCGAGTGCTGTAAAACCAAAGGTTTGTACAAATGAATGCTGTGCAAAATGAATGCAAATAGCTGAGGAGAACGAGGAGGAGGAATTCCCATGTCGATGTTAAATCAGCAGGCAGGTACTTGTCCGGTGCTGGCCTGTAGTTGCTGTTGCTCTTGGGTGGGCGGGTGGAGAGAAAACAGCAAATTTCTGAAGCCTTTCTATTCCATAAAGGCTGCTGCTCCAGGCAGGATACCTGGCAGATATATAAATGTAGGCTTTGAGCCAGGATTAAGCCCCAGACTTTGACTAAAAATAGTCTTTTCCACAACCTGAGCTTAAAAGCGGCTTCTTCTAACAGTTAAAGCACCCCCAATGGGAAGTATTTAGGTGAGGATTCATAATGTTTGCTCAGTGTGGTCTGTACACTTGTGTGCTGTAGCTTGCCAAGTGTATAGGAATAACTGTATGCCTGCTTGCCAGGGATTTTCATAAACATAACCATTTGTTAATGCAGTTGTGGTGATTGCACAGGAGACCGTATACAAGGAGACCGTCTTCTGGTGTCCTGTTGTATCTGAAAGCTGGTCGTTAGGTGCCCAGTAGTGTTAAATGGAGCGTGAGCTCCTGAGGCTTTCCAGGCACATTAATGCTGTCCTGCAGGGATGCTTTCCAAGGTGGGCTTGTCAGAGCTCTTCAGTGAAATCCAAGACCATATGGAGCTATCTGGCTTTCAGGGTTGCTCTGAACCAATAAACCTGGACTATTAATTTTTTATCAAAACCCTGTGGATGTCAGACTTGTATGACAGCAGAACACACCTTTGTAAAGACTATGTTGAATCTAAAGTTTGTATAAATATGATAAATTCAACGGGAATTTAGGATCAAATTTCCAAGACCGAAAATTAGGTTTTCATCCATTAGAGATGGGCCAGGTTTTCATCCATTAGAGACAGGGGCCCACTGTGAAGAGCCCCAGTCTGATATACTTGAAGTTCAGGGCTCTTTGAGCCTGGTATGTGGCTTCAGGGATGTTTTTGCTTAGTCACCTCTTTAATTATGTTCAAATTTGGAACACTACAGAGTTGTGGCTACATGTTTATGTATTTGTTTGTTTTTTTTCTCAACGGCTTTAGGTGACTTTTTAAGCTGTAGCTATGTATCTTTAGCATGCGTAGTGTGATGCTAAGGAGTATGTTCTTATGAAATCTCTGTTAGAGAAAATCTAAGCCAACCAAAAAAAAATGAACTGTAGGAAAAATAATGTTGCTGCTTAGAAGGGGGAGAAATATGGAGAATAGCTTCTGTGTCTTTGCTAAACTGTACTAGGAGCTGTTGCAATGAGCAGGAAAACTGCCATTTGGTGGTGGTTCTGAGTTATCACCACATTATCCTTGTGCATGTGTGCCACCTGTGAGTGTTTCTGGGTAGGGAGAGTACTAATGCTGGAATATGCCTTATTCAAGGGCTCTGCTTTCATGCACTGATCTGCTCACTTGAAATCTTCCCATTTGTTTTTTGTTGGTTGCTATCTTCTCTCACATGCTCTCTCTTCTTTCCACTCTCCATCATTTCAAAAACTGTTGCAAAGTATTTCAGATGAATCATTCCCTTTTCACCCCCTGCCCTCTCCCCTTCGTCGCTGTGTCCTCTGGGTCCTCTTAGCTATTTTGCTTACTGAGTTACTGAGACTAAAGAAAACCTGCCTTCTGTAGGGCAAGTTTGAGGCCAACTCTTTCTTATTTAAAAATCAATGTGGGCACTTTCAAAAAAGAACACCAAATCATAGTGTTTAAATAACCACTGTGCTGCCACTGACTGTAAAGGAGGGAGCCAAAACATGCATGTACGCAATTAGTTGATATTTTTGTCTAGCTGTGCATTTACATAGTGTGGAAGTTTATAGCCATGAAATGGGAATGCAAGGGTATAGTACGTTCCCATGGAGGTCTCCACCACCAGAAGGAACAAGAGCAATACTCTGCTTACATTTCTTTAACTATTGACAGGGAAGAGCAGCAAGGTCAGTGGTATCCCAAAAGGGCTTGATTTTGAGACTGTTTGTGGCATGTGTTCCACCTGTGTCAGGGGCTGTGAAGAGCAGGTCAGCTGGCTGGTGTCTGAGCACCCTCCCCGGAGGGCTCTGCTCTCGGAGCAGTGGCTGGGGCGGTATATGTGCTCAGAGCAGTGCAGGGAAGGGGGCTCTGGGGATGTAGGGCAGGTCCAAAAAAGCATTTAATAGCCTTTTTCATTTATGACAGGGCAGGGAATAGAACTGCACAGAAACCTTGGTGTTGGATTTTTCTTTAAGGGGCTGGATATGCTTTTGTGAAGAAAAATTTAACTGTTGCTCTGATTGTTGTTGCGAGGGTCTTTTGCCCTGGTAGGCAGGTAGGTCACCACAACAGGAAGCCAGGTTATGCTCCAGCTCTATACATAGAGCATACCCTTTGCAAAGGTTTTTATCTTTCTTTATAAAGGGGTCTTGTATCTGTGAGAGCCCTTAGGGAATGCCAGCTGGCTTGCCTGGACTGTCTTTTAAACATCCCTTGACACTGCGTGCTTTCTCTTCAGTGTGATACATAGTGCATCTTCAATAATGATAATTGGTCACATACCTTTTTTGGCTCTGCAGTGAGAGAAATGGTAAACTATTTCACAAGTCACACTAGAGCAAAGATGTGACATCTGGTGCGCCATCAAGGGGAGCAAGTGTCTGGATGCCATTTGTTGCAGGGTTCCCTACTGCCCTCACCACTAGCTTGGTGGATGCCTTGGCAGGGGAAGGTGACTGCTGCCCCAGGATGCTGGTGGTCCCTGTTTTATTGGCCCTGTCTAACAGCAGTGCGGGGATTTGTTCTGCCACTGTTTCGTCATTCTACTTAATAGATGCTTGTGGGCATCTAGTAATCAAACACAAAATGAAATGTGTAAGAAGGCAAGGTTGCAAGCAGGAGATGTATGAGCTTTCAGCTGCGTATGCGTGGGATCCATATCTCTAGGGATGTACCTTCATAAATGCTATAGTTGTTGATGGCACAACAGAGACCTAATTACAGACCTGTTCTCTGTCACAGCTGTGCTAGCCTCTTCTATAGGCCAACCATAAATTTGGGGTTCCCAGGGGAAAATGTTGTGTGTGATCATATTTGTGCATGTGTGTTTTGTCATCCATGTAAGCTAAAATGAGGGAGAATTTCCCATTCTTTGTTCTCTACCACATACTGTCATGCCTGTCCTTTTTCCCCCTACTCCTTTGCTGGTAGCGGTGGGTCTTTATACTTCAAATTTTTCTTTCCTCTCTAATTTGATGCTTTCTATTCATAAACTCTGAAGGGTGCCTTTTTCTGGGTCAAACCTGGAGAAGTCAGCAGGATTTATGTTTGCTCATTGTATCTGCATGTCTCAGAATTTGAGAAGTCTTATGACTTCCCCCAAAACTATTTTTTTTAAAAAAATCATGTAACAATTCCCTGCAGAAAAGTGATTTTAAATAGAAGGGCCCCTGTAGGAGCTTCTAAACCACTAAAGCTTAATGCCACCAAAGAGTGAAATAAAGGGGGGAAAAAATGTCCATATTAAATCTCAATAAAGCAGAATCAGAGTCCCTTGAGTGTCTCTAATGTGATGTGATGGATGAGAACCTTATAAAATAGGCATTTGGACTTTTTTAAAGGACTTTCTTCCACTGAGCAATTGTTGACACTAATGCAGAAAAACAATACAGTGAATGAGCTCTGTTCTTGTTTCCCTTCCTCTAATAGAATGGAGTAAAAATTATTTCTGATTCTTCTGCATATTTCTTCCTGGGGAAATGTTTTAAACATTTCTGTCAGCAGATGTAAAGCTTGACTGCAGTTATTTTGTTGTGTCTATGCAGAGTAACTGCTCTGATTTGAGGAGCCACTCAGGGTAGAAAATGGAGCTGCTGAAATCAGAATCTCACTATTGCAATGGCTGTGGACTTGGAGGATAATATTGCAGTGCAAGTTTGCATTAGCTTAATTATGTGGCATACAACTGAAAACAAGAAATTAAAGCTACATTTCAATTTCTACTTTCTGTAGTTTCATGTTTTCTCTTCTTTATTAGTACCCTTACTTAGGACCTCTGCAGTGACATTTTTACTGAGCTGTGTTGTTAAAGGTGGAGCAATATCAGGCCAGGGCCCATTGGGGACAGTCAGTTATCTCCAGGTCACCTAGCTATGAATCTGAGCTGGCAATGTATAAACAGGCTTGCGACTTATTCGCTTAGTAGCAGGAACCAAGAAATTGGCAGGAAAGGAGCACTAGATTTGAACTAGTGGTACAAATTCATATAAACTCAACCACTGTGTACATATTGGGCTGCTACATGTAGCCACAGCTCTGCAGGGTTGAGTATACACAATTAAGATCTTGGATTATGGTTCACTCTGAAATTAGTATAGTGCATTTTAAATAATCTTGTTGTAGTTAGAATGAGTTTGACTTCAAGATGGTCAGGGATGTGTTTCTGACTTCACCTTTTCTTGCCTATTCTACTTATTCTTACCTAGTCTATTTATTCACTTTGATCTATTTATTTTCAATAGTAATCCTGTCATAGCACCATTTAAAGTATTTTGAAACTTTTTTCTTTCTGGATTTTTTCAGGGGAGAGGGAAGAATCCCCCATATCTGTTTTGTCTGTTCCAGAAATGAGTCTGCACATAGCTGTTCTAAACCTTACTTTGGCTCAGAAATATGCCTTCAGATAACCAGAGCAACCAGTGTGTTTAGTCTTAGATTCCCAGGTCCTCTTGAGGGAAGGAATGATGTATAAATTAGCTTTTTATGGGAGCAGTAGTATTAGCTTTGCTTAAGCACACCAACTCTCCTATCTCAAGCAATTAAGAAGCTGAATATGTTTCATAAGATGGTGGAAAGATCTGAATTCTCCAGAATGTGTTGAAAATATCACTCACTGTTAATGATGAGGCAATACAGATAGACTAGGTAGGCAAAGTGTTGTGGCTTGGTGCCTACATGTCTTGGTTATTCTAACTGCTTTCTTCACTTGCTTGTAAAAGCTGAAAGTAAACGATTTGAACCTTCATGTCAAGTCCTGATAGGTGCTCAATTTTCTAAACTGTTTAGCGAAGTGCTGCATAAAAACAGTCATGTAACTGGATATGCCCTGTACTCTTGACTCTTTGCTCATAAAAGACACAGGAATGCAATTTTTCCGAGTAGGTGAGCAACCCAGTGGCTCCCTTTGTGGGGACAATTGATGCAAATCAAATATCTTCATTGACCAAAGTGTGACCAGATGTGAAGGTGTGACCCATAGAGCTTTGAAGAGTTTCTGGCAAAAAGAGAAACAACTTGGCCACCATCCATCATAAGCTTATAGGGGATTTCAAGCTCAGATGCTGATTCTATTGAAATTAATGGTAAAACTTGTGCTCATGACTACTAGATGCTGGGAAATCTTAGCATGACAGTAGCACACTGTATGAGTGTAGCTGTCATTTACATAATGTACTATAACAAGACATCTGCAAAATTGGAAGTGGCTTTCTCAGCTGCAGTGAGCCACCTTATTTTCTGCTGTAAATAATAAACCCATTTTTTGTAGCAAAAGTAGTCTCTTCAGGGAATACTGATCAAGGCCATTCCCAGGGTCTTGGAGCTTTTAATGTGTTTTACAGCTGGGTGGCTGTCTGTTGTGTTAGACCTCGAGCTGGCTCTGGCAACTCCCCAAACTGAAAAGGTGTGCTGTAATACTACTGATGTTGCCCAAATGTAGCACAACACAGGCGTTTTGTAAAGCTGTAGTGGAGTTGGTTAGTATCACATATTGAGCTGCAAGTATTAAAGGAACCTGTGAGCAACTTCCCATGCATCACTTCTAACATGGCTTGTCTACTGGGATAGGAAAGCGTATAGTGGTCTTAAGAAATGCTCTTGCTTTTCCTGTGCTGGGTGTATTTTACCCTTTTAGACTCTTGTAAGGATTATTATATAGTGATTGAAGTGTTGGCCTGTGAGGATTAATTGAAATTTGTAAAACAATTTGTGATCTTTTTGCTAAAATGTAATCATGTTTTCTAATTACTAAAAACATGACTGGTGTTGACTCTGAATGCAGTAAGGCTTCTGCCAGGTTCTCTTGACTTTTCTGAAGATAAATTACTACTAAAGAGCATTCTATTATGCTGGGCCATGTGGGTGGAAAGACTTTCTATTCTGGCTTGTTACATTGGTTTGAGAAATTAGAAGTGTTTGAAGGTGCAGCAATTTTAAATGTGGTTCTTCCTGCAAGGGAGATGATGTTGAGCCAGCTGTTGCTGCCAAGGGGCAGCTTGTAGTTTGTGAGATTTCACACAAGTGTAAGGCTTGCGTGTGAAACAGTAGCAAAAGAGCAGTGACTATCTGGGCTGGGATGGATACAGTGATGCCTGGATCAACCTGCAAGCAACTGGAAGCTTTTCAAACAATTGAAACATGCTTGCTTTCATTCACATTGGAGGGTTGGAACTTGAGCTAACATGGGTAGCTCCAGTGATTACATGTTCAGTTAGTGAAGGTCTGAATGAGGAGGAACAGTTTCTCTTGCATATTGTTAATGGTCTCAGTAAATAACACTTTCATAGTTTTTGATTTGTCTTGCAGAAAGTGACCTAACTGCTTTAGAGCATTGGTATGTCAAAGTTATTAGGCAAACTGGAACAGACTCCTGTTAATGTTCTTCCTGCTTTCCCAAGCTCTCTTCTGAGTTGTACCATCATTTATGGCAGCTGCCTAGATGTAGCAAAAAAGTACTGTGCTAAGTAGTGAGAGGCATCTGCTTTTATGTAAAGGCAAGAAATCTAGTTCTGAGACACAAAAAGCACCTACCTGGAGTGGAGCGGGTGCCTTTGCCAGGGAAGCAGTGTGTGACCCCCCCCCCCCCCCCCCAAATCCCCTGGCATCAGCCTGGGTAAAGGCTGGTCCCTATAACCCAATGTGGGCTTCCTGCCTGCCCAGCCTATGCTTGGTATTATGGGTTCGAGCCTCAGTGTGAGTGAAGCATCAGTATGTTAAATGCAGTTGTATTTTCCCTCAGCTGAGGGGATAGGTGGTTATTCTTTAAGGAATGTTGAGATCTGAGGCCCATGGGAATGACTGTTCAGATTACATGGCTGCTTGTTCAGTAACTCAGCCTAGAAGGAAAAGATACCTGTGTAACTGTCCATGGAAGGAAAAAAAAAGCATTCTATTGTGACCCTGATCTAATAATATCACTTTGTGTTGAAGCATGAATTTTAATTATTGGTATTAGTTGAGCCTGTTTCTGCAGTTAGCTGAGTGTTGTGGATTGCCTGTTACCACCTGGTAGTTATTACCAGAGCCAGAAGCAGACAAGTCTGCCACCAGCTATGGTTCAGCTGCTCTGAAATTGCTGCTAGTGAGAAGGGCACTCCGGGTATTGACATGCAAATGGAGTAGCAAACATCCTGCTCTGCCTCACACATGAAAAGCTGGAGGCACAAATCCAGTTAAATGCTCTCCTACTCTTCCACCTGACAGAGGTATTAAATGGCATGTGTAGATGTTATGCAGTCCATGGGGATGTTATGCTGGTGTGCGTATCCCTGTCCCTTTGTGCCAGTGAGTAGGAATGGCTTTGTCTTGGGCACAGCATGCTGGCTGCCAGCTGTGAGGTGCTCTGGCATCTATATTAGCCTTTTCAAAGGACTGTCCTGACCCTGCTGGGTTAATCCTGCCCCATGGGGCAAAACGTTCAACCAAAGATCTCCCTTTGAGAATTTCCCGTGCCGCAGGGGCACCCGTGCTGCACGGAGCTGTGTGCAGGTGCTGTCCTTGCTCGTGCTGGTGGATACCATCACTTTCACTGTTCTTGTTGTTTTAATTTGTTGTCCTATGTGTGCTCTGGGCTTTGAATGCTTGCAAGCAGGGTGGGCTGGGTTTTGATCTGAAATACTTGTGATACAGCTATTAGGAGTATGATTGTAGACTTTGTGCTCCTACCAACACTAGATGGGTTTAAACAAATGAGGAAGGGGGAAAGAGTGGAATCTGTTTTTATTTAAAAAAAACAAACAAAAAAACCTCTGGAGTCCACTTCAGGGCTATAAACAGGTTTATCAAATTCATAAGTGCTTTGATTCAAGGCAAGGTGCATAAAATACTGAAAATTAGATTTTCTGTTACAGCCTTGAAATCAAAGTGAAGCCAAAAATCGGAGAACCAAATTAATCATCTTTGAGTTAAATCTTGCAAGTAATACTGTATAAACACTTTAGATGCAAGGGGGATTATAGCCAAATATTGAGCTGATGGAGGAGTTTAAGGATGTTCTGAATTGCAAAGCAGGCGTTTAGAGAGTATTTCTGGAGCAGAGTGATGGACTGGGAGCGGATGGAGGGGAGGAATGAGGTGGTGCTTTTAGGGCAAGCTGTTAAGGAAGCTAGACTTGGCCAAGTCTGGAGATGGGGGGAGAGAGACTGAATGACAGCAGAAGGCAACAGGGGAGAGAGAACACTGCAGACTGGGAATGGCCAAGGTTGGTCTGTCTGTCTGGAGCCTTGCCCACTGCTGTGTCCTGTCCTCCTCCATCCTCCCCCTTTTTTCTGCCCTGCAGTCTCCCAAAGAGCCCTGCCAGGTGTAGCTGCTGGGTTGCCCAGCTCTTTCTCACAAAAAACATTCTCTCTAGTTCTTTGTCCTTTTTCTGTCTCTGATAGAATACATATGATTAATTGATGGCTTTATTTCTCAAAGCACTGTGAATGAATTGGAAGTCTCCATTATCCTCCCTGTTCAGGCACATACCAGGCTTTTAAAGTTACTGGAGAAATGTTCCAAAGTATACATTAGTCTATTTTTTTTACTATTTTGAAGTTTATCGTCTGTGTCTGAAATGCTTTGACTTCTCTGTTATCATTTTTACCTGCAGTGACTTGTGGTGCAAGCTCGTTGTGCAATTAATTTCCTCAGATGATTTATTTACCAGTGATACAGCACTGCCTTCAGCATAGTAATTGCTGTGACGTGATCATCAAAACATCAAAGAAAAGGAGTCCCCAGTTCATCTCCCTTATACTGCTGCACTCCTCCCACCTCTCCCTCTATGCTCCCTCTTTGTTGCTGTAATCCTCTTGGGGAAGAAAAATTCCACAACCAGATAGCAACCGGGTGAGTGCAGGAACAGCTTTCTGTAAATAAGTGCCTGCGTGGTTTTCTTTAGCCAGAGTGCCAGAAAACTGATATATGCATTGGGGTTTTGGTGTCCCCCCCCTCCCCAACCCAGTACTTTAACTGGCTGTGTCCTAGCAAAGATAAATTACATTACAGATGGACACACAAGAGAAAAGGACAGGAATGCTGTTCTCCATGCTCTTCCTGGAGAGGCATGGGTAGGTGGAGGGCATGTGGGGAGAGTGGATGGGGGCCTGAGTGGGAAGAGCCCTTGGTTTCCTTTAAATCTGGCAAGAAGCAGAGCTCAATTTGTGTTACCAGGAATCAACCCTCGGGCTGCATTCAGGTTCTGGCAGGAGGAAAAAGGCCTCTGAAGTCCGCAGCTGCTTTTCACCACATCACTGAAGTACGCAGAAGCTCCCCGGTAGGTTTGCTGAACTCACAGATCTCTCTGGTTGTCTTTACTGCCTCTGCTGAGCAGAGCCCTGTTCCATGCAGAGGCGATGCTCACTTTGGTAGTGACTGTCTCTCAGGTCTGGGAGCCAGACTTCATTTGCATGCTCCAGAGCAGCTGTCAGTCTGTCAGAGCATGCTGCTCTGGCTTGGGCTTTTAGAGGCTTCGTGCTGGCTGAGATAGACTGCAGTACCTTTGTAGCTGCAAATTCCTTGGTCTGGGTGATGCAGAAAACATGGCCAGCTGGGGAAATGTAAGCCTCTCACTGGACCACCTTGTGCCTTGACTTGTGACAAAGAAATGCACAGGGTGGCCCGGATCACCTAATGCTCATCTGCATGCTGGTGAGGTCAAGCACTGCATACTCTCTTCAGACAGTTGACAGGTCTGGAGATGTGGGGTTTTCACAGGTGTAAGAGAAATCCAGAGCAAAGAAAAGGATCTGGAAAGCATGCAGAGACGCAGTGCTTGTGGGTGGTGTGGGAAGGAGGTGAGTTAATGTGAGCATGGGCAGAACTTCTGAGCACAGGAACGGTGCAAGGCCGGGAGTTTCAACGCCTTCTGCCAGCTAGGTATATAGAAGTTGGTTCATGTCTCCTGGAAATGCAGTAACTTGCCCTTTAGTGCTGTGAAAATCCTTGGAAATGCTTTGGAAATCATAAGTCTTGTGTGAGCTGGTATTAAAAGTAGCATGTTATACTGAATTACCGAAAGATATGAACAAGAACTTGTACCTTGAATCTCATTGTTCTATCTTGTTTGGCGGAAATATTCTATGCAGCTGTAGAGCTTGTGTCGTTGAATTTGAAGATTTCTGCTGTTGGGATTAAAGGTCTGTGTGAACCACTGACAAAAAACTTTGCTTTGGTATCTGCAGCATAGATGCTTTGGTACAGTAAATGCTGCAAATTGGAATCTGTGAGCATTGGATAAACACAACTGTAATTTTGAGAAATGTTTTCCACTCTCCTAGCCCTTCCCTCTTCACCTTCCTTCGTATAAGATGAGCAAATACATCTTGCAAGAGAAGATGACAGCTGGATAAAGTGGAATAAAAACAGGATTTAGCAGGAAAGTAGAGGTATTCCCCCTGGACAGTAGATCTTACTATCTCTTAGTGAGTAAATGAATTTCTGTTTTAAAACCTGGATCAGTAGAAACTATGGTACTTCAAAAACTAGGCCCTTCACTAGCAAGATGGGATTGGAAGGCTTACCTCTTCCAAGCTCTCCTATTTATCTTTGAACAGACATTCATCCCTTTGGTATCAGAGGTCTGTGGTGCTAGCTGGTTCCTGATAAACACTGCAGCCTATAGCAGATGTTTCAGCTTTTAAGGTCAGTGTGAAATCCGGGATGCTTCCATCTTGAGATCAAAATCCCAAGAGAGTTTGGATTTTGAGAATGGCTCCCTAGCAGGGAACTAAATGTTAGTATCGGGATAAGGACCACTTGGAAGGAGAAAGTGTGGTAAAGCACTTTGATCTGCTGGTGTGTTGAGCTGCTAAATCATTGCTTAAGGCATACTGATTTAGGCTGAGATCATTAATTAGCTTGTTTTACGTGTGTGTTTGTATCCCATTTAAGCAATATTCTGTTATTTGGGAGAGCTGCTAAGAACAAGGGGGGGAAAAAAGGATGTGAAAACATACTAGAAAATGTGTTGGTGCTTCTCAAGAGATTAAGGAAAAGGCAATTGGAACATGAAGTTCCTGCTGAAAGCAGAGTGGAATAATTTCTGTCCCTCAGAAGATGCACTCAGGGGTTCAGAAGGACCAGCTGATACAAGGTGATGTATTTACTGCATTGGCACAAGTGCGCTCTCTTTCCAGATACTAGGAGCCTCAGCTGTTGCAGCTCTATTGTGTGCTAATAGCTTGAGAAATGAAATAGTTATTAGTTGGATTGTTAAATGTTCCTAGAGCCTGAATCTGAAATCTTTTTCCAACAGCATTTGGAGCATTTAGTAACAAAAAAGCAGATTACTGCAGGATTGATTTTTTTAAAAAAACTTTCCATTTCAGTACCATTCCAGCAGATCGCTTGGAGGAGGCATTGTACCTCTATGGGTGGGGCCCTGGGTTGAGACTTGAACTGTTTCCAGCTCTAAAATGTGCTTTTTTTGTCTAGAGTTAGGGTGCTTCCCTGGTATGTGCCTCAGTTTTGCTGCCTGTGAGAAGGGAATGGGCTCCATAGACTTTCTAGTGCTGAAGAATATTTATGATCTAGCTTTAACGAGGAACACTCTCTATTTTGGCTTGAAATAGAGATTTGAAAATATACTCACTTTTACATGCGGATGAAAATGAGCACATCTGCATTTGCAGAAAGGGTTATAGCTGCCTTTGAGGCTTGTTGTAGATCAAATACTGCTGAAGCTGCTTCAGGAGGAACAGCAAGTGAATGATCTACAAACTGCTTTGACTTGGTTCCTGAGTCCTGGGATACCAAGAGCAGCTGCATCTGATAGATTATGTCATTCTGTGTTGCATCACACCACTTAAACAGGTAGCCCATAATGTATCCAGTAAGTGGAGTAGGGACATGTTTGGTTTTTGAATACTTTATTAAAATGAGTAGCTGTTGGATAGGGTTCCTTTTTGTTTTTTGTGATAATTTAGTTGCAAAATTTATCAACTCTAATCCTGTCCGTATTTAAAGAAGCTTTGTCACACTGATATTGAACCTGAATATCAGAATGTGGTTCAGCGCTATACATGTCAAGTCCAACACTGCAGGATTGCCATACTGGAGCAAAACCACTTCTGTTCTTGTTCTGATTTGACTGCTGGATGCTTCAAAATAAACAGCGAGAGTCCTTGGTGTGTGTAGTGGGTGTGCAGGCGAGGAGAGGAGCTCTCACAGGCAAAGCTCCCCTCTCCAAGGGGATGCACAGCAGATGTGGTGAGATGGAAACAGTTCCTAGGAACAGTCCCTAGATGGGAAATGCCTGGGATTTTCCCGGGTGCTGACTTCTTTACTGTAAGGTTTTGGCATGTGGGGCATGTCCTTTGTCCCTCAGTGAGTTGGGTTAGGTCCTAGGAGGGAAGTTATCCTACAGCTTCCCCTGTAGCTGGGGTGATTTTGTTGGGAGGTGGTTGTGTGCCCACCCCCCCCAAAGCTGCAGAAAATGAGGCGGGACTGGGCAAGTCTGGCCACAGAGCTATGAGGGGTGTTGGAAACTGCTCTTCCCAGCAGGGAGAGCACAGTGGGGTGTGGAAAGAGAGGGGATGTTTGGTTGTGATGGCTTTGTTTATGCCAGAAGCTTGGCTATCAGTGTGGGTGAGGCCAGATGGAAGTAATTTTAAGGGATGGGAGCCAGCTGACAGTTGCTGCCTGATACAGAACAACTATGGACCAGGCAGGCTGTAGAGGAAGTTTTTGTCCTAACCCCTGTCATTTAGAGGTTGCTCTGTACCCTAAGAATGGATTCTTATACGCCCTTACTGTCCATTTGCAGGGTTTTTAGATGCTGCTGAAGTTCCAGCCCTCCCTAGTAATGATGGGGCAGTGATAATCTGCGCAGTGTTTGCAGCTCTTACAGACTAGTTCTATTGCTTTGTTTTTCTTGTATCTTAAATATCAAACTCTTGGAGTCTTGATATTTTGATAGATGCTCTTCCTTCTGATAGGTTCATAGCTTTCATGGTTGTTGAGGAAATCTTGAAGATATGAACCCCAAAAGGTAAATGGAAAGAAGCCCAAATGATATTAATTGTGTAATGTTTCTCTCACTTTTTTCTGTTCTTATTCCAGACAAAGCTTTATCTTTCATCCCATAATTATGTGATTCCCTGTGGGCAACTTAATCAAAGGGAGTTTTTGGAAGTGTTAATTTTATCTATTAGAGGCCCTCTATGATCATGAAGGGCAGACATTGGTACAACTAGGGAGAGAGCTTTGAGGGCAAATTCCTGTAGATTCAGTGAACTGTACTACCCAAGAAGACTAGCTTTCGCTCTGTTCAACAGGATTGGCTGTGTTTGCATTTGCAAGCAATATGGTTGAGTAATGTGGTACTATGTGGTTTGCTTCCTCTTGTCGCCTTTCCTTTCAATTTAAGCTGTTTGGAGTATATTTTCTGAGACCCTATATTTTTTGCTGTCAGCAAAAAAAATGCTAAATTTTTCTTACATGCTTGAGAGAATGAACTGAACTCCTGATTGATATTTTAGTTCTTGGAACTAATAATCTGCACTCTTTCATGTATTTCACTTTTAGTTTGCCATCTCCTGGAGTGCACTACATATAATGGCTCACATGAAAATAACTGGCAATGTGTTGTGGGGGGAATGGATGCTTTTCTAGGCTGAATTCCACAGTAGCTGTATGGGACAAGACTCTTGCAAAGAGCTGCTCAGAAATGTGATTCCAGGTTCAGAGCTCACTTCAGCTTGCTAACTATAGAAACCACTTCAATTCAGTGTCTGCTAGCTGCTGCGTGTACACGTAACCCAGCCTGGTACTTGGCCCTTCCCAATTGATAGGGCGAAAAGAAAGCTTGTCGGCTCTAAGCTAAAGTGAACAGATCAAGGCTTTTTGAGAAGAGGGGACTGTTTTGAGTCAAATCCTCGAAGGAGCAATAAAAAGCTGGAGGCTTGTATGCTTTGGTAACTGACTTCAGGTGCCTGGGACCTTGGTTCTGCAAACTGGCCCTTCTGCATGAGGGTTGACCTGCATCAGCGAGGTGCCCTGCTGCCCTTTTCATGTGCTGCCTGGTCCTGCAGCAGGCCCCAGGTGTCTCTGAAGGGCAGTGTGGCTTTTGGACACCTCAACTGAAGCTTTAGAAAGCCTACTTTCATGTTTTTGTGGTAATTGATTTTAACAGTAACAGAGCAGAGCAATGCTTTGTTTGAAGGAGGGAGGCTTAACAAAAATGTGTAAGAATTGGTGTAAGGGGAGGTTGAATGGCCAGTAAGAATCTGAAATCACTTGAGTCCGGTTTTCTTTTAATGAACTAGTTGTCATTGACCCAGTAAGCTGTGAGGGGGGAGCTGCGAGCACAGCTCCAGCCTTCTGTACACTTCTGCAGGGAGTCTGCCAAACTCTGATCTTTCTCAGCCCTCCTCAAGATAACTTCCCAATTTCTGTGGAAAGTAACAGCTCATAAATACAAGCCTGCACTTACTGGCAGGAGGTTTCCCAGAGCCGGTGTTCTGGCTGTCCACATTAAGTGTTTCTGTTCTGGGGGAAGATAAGTGTTTGAAAACACGTGATTGCAGAGCACCGAGCTCCTTTTCTTGCCTTTTGCAGTGCGGAAGGCTGGGGTCATGCTCTCCCCTTGTTCTGCTGGATCATTGCAGGTGTCACTCCTTGAAATCAGGGCCTGTGGTGAGCCGGGTGCTCTGAGCTGGCTGATGGGTGATACTTGGAGACTTGGGCATTGCCTGTGTGCTTGCTTGTACCCTGTACTTGGTGAGCTTACCTTGGTGCACATGTCTGCCTGCATGGTGTAAGAGCAGCAAAGCTCTTGGCATGAGAGAGCCTGCGAGTTTTACATAGCAATAAACTGGATAGTCAGGATAGCCAGAACTGATGCCTTCAGGCCTCTTGTTTCTTTCCTGCATGATGAGACAAAAGAGTTGTCGAAAAAGCAGGAGATCAGCAGCTGCCCTTGTACTTCATCCTGGGATGTGGGATTTGTCTCAGGAATATGAGACTGGAGCTGTGGGACTCCCTCAGGAAGCAGACTTGTTTAAAAATGTGCTTTTCTGCTGGATGCACAGAGGAAGCTTGTCTTTCTCCTCATGGTGGTCCCTTTTCAGAAATGGCACTGTTACCTGTCTTGTGGCCAACAGCTTCAGACCTCTGACAGCTGTGATTCCCATCTGTTGTGAAATGAAAAGCAGGCTCTTCCTGGGGTCCTGGCTGCACAGCTTGTCCCTGTGGGCTCTGTTTTGTGAAGCTGGGAATGAAAAATGGGGTGCCAAGAAACTAGCCAAGATCTCCTGTCTTCCTGTTTGTTCAGTTTTCAGGGTGGTTTGGCTGGACTTGCATTTTCCATGCTGTTACAGTTTTAACAGTCTTCCCTGGGAAAAGACTAGGCCTTTTGGCCCCCAAGATGGGTGTAAAGGCTGGTGGAGAGCCTGTGTGCTTTGGGGCTCCAGGACGCATGCGTGACAAAGGGCTGATGTCCTCGTGTCTGGTGTGGTGCCAGCAGCTGGGCTTGGTGAGCTGCGCTCAGCTCCCAGCTTGCTGAATTCTCCTGTGATGGGAACAACCCTGGGCATGAGTAGGATGAGCAGCTGGGGCTTAGCATTTTCCGGTGATATTAACGGAGCCCTGCGCTCGACTGGATCTGTGCGTGCACGTAAGCTCTTCTCAGTATGTCGTGCGCTCCTCTCTTTTTCCCCAGCTGATGCAGGATGCTCATTTTGAGCAATTGTAACTTCAGTACACATTTTTTTTCCTCTTGTTTTTCTTAAAGGAAATATCTCTTTACCTCTGGATGTGTCATGCAACAGAATAAAGTGAGGGCTTTCTTGTGAACATCATTATTGCTGTACATTTGTTCTGTGTCTGGTTAGAAAACAATTTGGAGACTATAACACTACATGACAAATACAGTACAGTTATCGCTCTGCAGGAAGGTGGTTTTCTCTCCTCAGTTAACGTGGCAAAGACTTCAAATTGTGCCATGTATCAAAACTGCCTCTTTAGAAATTGTGCTCAGGAACTTAAACCAAGATCCTGTTGCTTTTTTGAGCTCTGCAGATTAATGCGAGTGCAAGATTGGGCGCTTACTACAATCTTGACCCTTTAATTAAAATAATGTGAAACAAAAAGGGAGAACTAGTTAAAAATAACTCTCAGAAACCCAGCTTGTCTTTTTATTAGACTTGTCTGTGCTTTCTCCACTGCTCTGATAAGGAGGATATTCTCCCTCTGGGATGGAGTGAATAAACTGGGATTTGGGCATTGTGTTAATTAATTTCTAACACTAATCCCTTCCCTGTTTGCTTTGTTCACTTCTTGTTCTGGCTTTAAGAGACTAGAATACAGTGCTGCTCCAAGGAGAGGATCAGCAGTCTTTCATGTGTTCCGGAAGTGAGAAGCTCATGCTGTTCTCAGTGTTGCAGCTGCGGAGGTTTTGCTGAGTCCATGGAGTTGTTAACTTTGGGGGAGTGAGGAGCTTTCCAGAAAGTCTGTGTAGAAGCTGTGAAATTTTAGGGAAGATCTGAATTACCTGAAATAGAGCCTTGATGCTGCCCTCCTTCCCTCCTCTCCCTCTGCCTTGTATTGCAGGTGTGATTCCCCTGAAGGCAAAGCAGATGTTCCTGCAGGAAGCTGGGATTGCTGGGTGTGAATTCAGCCCAGCAGGTCTGAAGGGCAGCCTGGTCACAGGCCCAGCTGTAGAAATCCCCAATATTTTTACGCTGGATGTGAAAGCTCCAAGGCTTAAGGTCATTTAAAGGATTGCTGTCATATAATGCTTTTTGGTAACACAAAACATGCATTTTATGTGATGAAATTCTGGCTTTGGAATGAACTTCAGTAATCTTCAAGTCTTTAGAGAATATGGTCAGGTTTTCTTTTTGTAGCTAGACTTTCCAGGCTTAGAGCTTTTTTGTTTAAACTGATGGGAAGTTTGCTGTTGTCTTCAAGCAAGGGAACAGAGGGACTTTCTCTGATCTTTCTGTAACTTTGTGTTTGGTTTTTTTGCTTAGTCCTCTTTCTTAGCAGCTATTCCTGGCTGTCACTGCATACTGCTTACTTGCTTTGTCCACTTTCAAAATCAATATGTACTGCTAAATTACTGGGGTTAAAGAATAAAATAAAAATCCAGTCTGAGGCTTTGCCATGTGAGTATTGCTTAGAAAATGATATGATGGTCTTCAGTTCAAACTGGCTTTCTCTTTCACTTTTAATCTGTGTCTGAAAATCCCTATGCAAGGAGAACTAAAATAATAGGCAATCCCAAAAGAGGGCTAATTTTTCATTCTGTCCAAGTATCTAAGCTACTGCAGGTGTCTAAAACAGTGACTTCATCTGCTGGTGAACTCTTTTGCAGAGTAGAATTGCTCTAGGCTGATTTTCTAGTAAGGGTGGAATATGACCTTCCTGTTCTGTTGTCTTGCTGTGATTTCAGATGCATATCTATTAAGGGACAGACTGAAAATGTATTTATGAAACAAAACTGAGCTTAAAGCTAAATTGTTGGTGTAGAAACCTACAAAACCTAGGCAGGCTCTTCCAATCCACAGAGCAGGAAAATGCTAATTATGTAGTGTCTGTAGACTGGAAAGGACCAATTATCTTAGTGAATTTCTCACATATGGTACAATTCACTTGCTAGATGCCACAAACATTTGGGATTTAAGGAAGTCTTCTGAAGATTGCTAGAGAGCTTGTATAGTCCTTGTGCTGAATTAAAACAAGTAGTCTATATTTAAAATGACTTGAGGTGCATGAGAGGTAAAGTGCTTCTGTTTCCTTTTAGCACCTGACTGTTTTGGGCCCTGATCCGGTAGCTGGATGGACATAGGGTTAATGTGAGAGCATTAACTCTCACAACTTGGGCTGTCTTGATGGGTTGTGCTCAGGCACAGGGACCTCTGTCTTGGGTCCAAGTGTGGAACTGGGACCATGGTGGTGGGAATAGTATGTAGGCTTGCAGAGCTGAGAGGAAGTTGTAAGAAGGAAAACTGTCTTCTCTAAAAGCAATGTTCTTTTTTGAGGTGCTTTTTAAATTGTTTCTTTCTAGTCTGAGCCATTTTCTTCTCTTAGATATCAGTTTGTGAAGACTTTGGCTGTAAAAGAACTGAATTTGGTCAATTAAAATAACCTATCAGAGCAGAACTGAGCAATGTGATTTAAGTGTAGAAATTTTGCTGGGGTAGTCTGTGGAGCTGTGCTGGATTCAACCTGCTGAAGACCTGTCTTTTGGTCTTTGAGGGACTAATCCAGTGTGGAAAGATGCCAAGTGATTTCCATAAGCTTTGCATCAGATTGTTAGTCCTTCATACAGATGGGATACTATCAAAAAAGGCAGCATCTGGAAACTTCCTCTAAACCTGTTTTGATCTGATTAACTATCTGCCATACATGCTAGCATAGGGATAAGAAATCTTTTTATCCTTCATGATGCCATCACTTCTGCAACAACAGTTGTGCAGTTTATGTGAACAGAAAGTTTTGCTGTATGCAGAATGGCTATGGTGGCACTTTACGTGGAAAATGGGTGCTTGGCATATGCAATCAGTTCTGCCTGCAGAAATGGGCGCACAACTGGAGGCCTTTCCTGTTCTGCAGGTGGAGGCTTTTTGCTTGCACAGGGGTTTGAGGCAGCAGGAGTTGAGTCTTGTACCGGCTGCCCTCTAGTGTGCTGCTGGGCACAGTAAATCAGTGCCTGGGAAAAAGGGGATGTAACACTCTGATAGCCTCTTAAAACTTGTGATCAGTGTAATCCTTTTAATCTGAACTTAAACTGATGCTACATCTTTCCTGTAGGAATCTGGACATTAACCAATTAGTATATGTTAAGCAGAGCATGATTTAAATCTCACCTGAAAAGAGCATCACCAGTTCTGAGAGAAGTGTGAAATCTGCTGTGCCAAGCAGTATCAAACCTATCCATTTCCACTTGGAGTGAAACTATTTTTGCTCCTGTCCTGTGCATTTTGGTGTGAATTGCAACACTACAGTGGGCTGGTCCTGTGGAAGAACCACCAGGTCAGGTGAATGGCTAAATTCTGCACTGGATTTCTGTCACAGTAAAATTGTACAATAGCTTTTAAGATCTTCAGAAGTGAAAGTTCAGCTCTGGCAGTCCATGTGCTTTGTGTATGCTGCTGTGTCTGGTTGTGAAAGCCCTCACTGTGAGTGTGCGCCTTGCTCCCCCAACAAAGCTGTGCTCTGCAAAGGGATTCACTGAGGGCAGTCTGCCAGCATGTGTTTGACATTCCAGGGCTCCAAGCGTGCGATTCTGGCACATGGAAAGGTTTCACTTTGTTTCCCTAAGTGTGATGCATTGAGGGGGAGGGAGGGTTACTCACCCCCTCTTTATTTTTCTGGCTGCTTGTATGTTGTGATAGTGGTGTGTGCGTATGGTGAGGGGGCTGAAACCAAGGCAAGTCCTATCTAATGCTGCCATCATCGACACTAAGATTCACAATGCAGTTGTTGAGATGAGGTTGGCAACACTGAAATCCCATGGGGCAGAGGTGCTGCAGGCAGCTTGCCAGAGCAACTAATCCAGCTCACATCTGGAAGCTGTTCAAGAGCAGGCTGAATTGCTCTGTTAGCCCATCCTTATCTTGCACATGCATGTGTGTTTTCTTCCCTTTGTATGTCTGCTGTAAGCATGATGAGCATCAGGCAGGCTGCACTCACAGGACAGCTGTTGCTATGTGAGCTGGCGTACCTAAAGTAAGTGTGCTGCATAAGCGCTGCAAGCTCTGCTTGTTCTGAGTGTGTCAAGTTGTTCCCAGGCAGGACGTGTCAGAGCACAGCGCTTCTTGTTGAATGCAGTCTTGCATGTGCTTGGCATTGCACTGAAAAAAGGCTCTTTACCCCAAAGAACTTTGATACTTTCCCTCTGATTAACCCCGAGCCACCGATCCTGGAGATAAAACTAGTTCATCTGATGTTTTTGCATAGCTCTGAAGTAGAGAGAAGTAAGACGTTAGGAATATTGGAAAACTTTTTTCTTGATGTGTTAGGCCATGGTGAACATGGGAGCTGAGGGCTCAGGCTCCCTCCCCTGCTCTCCTGCACAGTTTTCTTACCCTTGAGCCAAAGCAGTGAGCAGCTGAGTGTCTGTTCCCTGCCTTTGGTGGCTGAGGCCATAGGAGTGCTGCATGTCAGATGGCTTTGTAGTTCCTCTAAGCTTGAGTTTTACATACAAGAGCTGTCATATTTCCTCACTTGAGTTGTAAGCAGTGTATTCTGCAGCCTGACAAGGAGAAAAGCTGGAGAGGACAGGATATCTCAGCTGGGTATTGGATGTTTTTACTGGTAGAGCAGCTCTCTCTGAAGAGCAGGTATTTAAATACAGGAAGAGAATTGCAGCAAAATTCACCTGGGAGGCAACTCAAAGATTTTCTGAATGAGAGTGGGGTTCAAATAGGCTACAGAGCTCTGTGCCTCTGAAAGACCAGTCCTGCAGCAATGAAGTTGTCCTCTGCTTGGAGGAACTGCTTGTTGAGTATATCTAGGGGTGAAGAGGAAGAAAGGATTGGGTAAGCAGGGTTAGAAAAGCCTAGTCAGGACGTGTGTGTTCAAAGGATCTGCTTCAGCCTGACTCATGTAATTAGGTAACATGTATATTTCTGTACCTTGGAAACACTTCATTAATCTACTGTAGGGAAGAATTATGCAGAGGTGAACTTAAAAGGTTGTTTCTGCATCTCTAATGAACAAAGGTATGCAGTAATAGTAGCTGCTGGAAAAGGGAGCACCAGAAACATTATCAGGGAGCAATGCCACAGTTTAATTTGCATATCACTGTCTTTGCAGCGGACTTGGTTTAATCCGTGGACTGAGCTGTCTACCAGCAGGCTTGAACAGGGAGGTTGTTCTGAAGAACTGAGTAAGAATCAGAAAAGTGCACCCCCATTTGCATGCGTGAGGCTTTTCCAAGGGAAGATTGGTATTCTGTCTTTGCAGCATCCCATGAAGAATCTGGATGAAAGGAATGAAATGATTAGAAGGATGAAATCATACATGGTAGTGGAAAGCTGAAGGATATTACAGTGAGATTTAAGTAGAGGCAGGAGGCTGCACCAGAGTTAAAGATATAAACTGATAAAGGATTCTCATAGCAAAGTAGTCCAGTAGCATGCCAGAGATGTGATCACACAAACATTTTTAAGCCTGATGTAAAAGTTAAATTCTGAAAATCTAATTCTCTAAGCTGGGCATCTTGAATTCTGTAGCCAAGCCAGTTGGTTATTTGGGTGCGCTGATGTTATACAGTTCATCTAGGGATGCATGGTGAAGTGGATGGATGTGCTCCCTGAATTCCAGTGCTGCTTCAGTGGTAAGGCAGTAGTAGCTGAAATACAGCAAAGCAACACATGCAGAATGAGACATCTAATAGTTTGACTTCTCCCTGAGAACTCATTGTATTGGAGGAAATGAGGAAAACTGATCTGAGGTCTCAGAGTTTTGAGCTGATATGAATTGAAGCCTGATCTTGCTTCTGATGTAATCAAGGGGAGCTTCTGCTGGCATAGGCTGATACCTCCTGTGCTTGCTGAAAGCAAAATGCAGCCAGGCCAGAGTGGGATCAACCTTTTCCTCAGCACAGCATGGTGGTGAGGTCAAAATCACTGCAGCTAGGTTCTGTTTGTCTAGGTGCATTATTCATAGGTCACTTCTAACATTAAACAAAAAACAGCTGTTGAAACCTCAAATGAGGGAATTAGGAGCAATATTAAAGGCATAAGGAAGCCATAGTAAACTGTACTTCTAGGTCAAATGAAACTGTCATGAAACATTCATGGATTCTCTTTCCTTCCACATGAAGTTAGGAGGCAGTAGCTGGTCTCTTGTAAAGTGATGCTGGTTGTCTTAATTCTTTATAGTCTATGTGATAGAGCATAAATGAGGGAAGAAGGGGGAGAGAAGTAGGAACAGGACCCCTGGTTCATGACTGAACAACAAAACTAGGGTTATAGAAAAAGAAATGCATTTGTATAAAACAAAATCTGAGAGGAGAGGAAAGAGCTTATTATGTTTTGCATTAGCTAGAATTCTAACTCCTTTTTTATTCTTTGGTCATCAAGTATCACCTTTTGAAAACTGCTAGGTTTGGTCTGACTCTCAGATCCTACCAAGCTACTTTATTCCCTCCCTTCCAAACTGGGGCAGGAGCAAACGCTGTTTAAACGCCTCCTGCGCTGAGCTGGCTTTCAGGATAGGCAGCAACAGGCTTAACCTGTTTGTTCATTGCCTTAGTCTCCTGACCAGCCTTCTCTTGTCCCAGACTTACTGGGAAGCACTTTGCCACCTCTTCCAGTGTTTCAGGAATTCCCCTGCCTCCAGCCACCTTCTCAGATGCCTCGGTGTGTGGCTGGTAGCCTTCGACTGGTAGCATTGACTTGGAGGAGGCTTTGAAGACGCAAGCTAAGGTTTGGGGACTGAGTTGGAGCATCTGGATACGGCGTTAGAGAGAGGCTTTTATGGAGTGTGGCAGACAGTACGTCTCTCAGGCAGCATTCAGCTCTAGAAGGTATCTGTCTACTGAGTCTCAGGTGAGAGAAACTTATTGTTGATGAGAAACCTAGACTTAGTGTTAATAAGAGGAATATTTTTGTTGCCTTTCTAATTTAAAGGGGTGGGGTACTGCCAGTGGTAGACCTGCTCCAGATGCAGTCCCTGGCTGGGCGCTGCCTGGTACATGTGCAGTGGAGGAGGCATTCATGCAGAAGCAACATCTACCACTGGCACATGCGCAAACACTGGGAGGATTTGGGCTTAGCTGTCAGTGTGATCCTGTCCTGGCTTGGGCAGGGCCCTGGGGCCCATACCTCAATTCCAAGGGCTGAAAGCATGAGCTATTGCAGCCAGAGCCTGCATGCGCACCGGGATCTGACAGGCCTGGCCCTGCTTCCTTTGCTCCAACAGCTTCCCTGCAGCAGAATAGGGATTTCGGGAGTCTCAGGTGTTTGGATTTTCTCAGACTGTTCACGAAGTCATTAGAAATACCTGACGTCCCCAGCAGGGGGAGCAGCAGGAGCAGGGCAGCTGCCTTGCAGGGCTGCCACCGGGACACCCACCCTGGCCTTGGTCCCTGGGCCGGGGGACCCCCACGCCTTGCTTCGCCTGGGTTGAATCCGTACCCCTGCAAGGCCAAGTGTCCGCACAGCAGCGCTCCTGTTGCCTCCCCTGCCACCTTGCTGGGCCCGTTGCACCCACGGGAGCTGTGTCATGAAGGGGGACCGGCTGGGATAGTGACCTTCATGGTGTGCTCTGTACCGAGGCCTGTGGTGGCTCGGTTACTGTTTGTCTGTTTGAAATCTGGAGACACAGAAAATTGGAAGCTCCTTGATTAATTCCTGGGACTTTCTCATATGTGCTTTCCTTACAAGTCCCCTTAATTTCAATGTAAAGACAAATGTTGACTGCTCTTCTCCTTCTCCTTCCCCTTCCTCTATCATGATCATAATGAAAAACTTGCAGCAATCCTCAGAATATTAAAGGAAATTGCTGATATAAATGTGCTCTGGCATAAGGCACAAACAGCTGGAAAATGTGCTTTCTACTGCAGTATTTTGAGGATGTGTAGCATCATCAAGGGCTATTCATTAGAGCTGGCACTGTAGGCCTATCCTGTATATCTGAAAATCTGCACCTGTTTTTCAGGAGGGTATATCCTGAATGTGTAGTAGGCAGGTGACAGGTCCCTTGCTCTGATGGCAGACACTCTGCCCATCAGCTCAGCAGTACATGGAAAGGGGTATGAAAGTAAATCCCTGCAACAGTAGCTAGGAGCTAGCATATTGAGAAACAGATGGTGCCATACTACAATTTTACCTGGTGTAAGGCTAATGCATAATTTAGCAATACAGAAACATGAATTATATTCCAGTGACTGCTGTGTTCTTCTGGGGGTTTTTGATTTAACAATCAGCAGGAGGGAAGGGTAAAGAGACTATATGCTGCTAACTTTACTCCCAGAAGATTTGGAAATGTAACATCAATCAGATCTTTTTTTGAATCAGTGAATTTATTCTCCCCCTACCATTTCTACTGTATGAATGAGTTGTATGCTGTGACGCATATCCCAAAGGAACTTGCTGCCTTGTTGCTGAAGGGTCAGAGTGCCCCTGTGGCCAATCTAGTTAATGCTACTGATGGGGAAAAATAGAGGACAGGGCTATGCAGGACAGAGCTGGTTCCCTCTGTCTCCCCTGCCTTGGGAGTGTGTCCCTGGTGAGATGCTCTTTTCTCTGGAGGCAGCCTGTGGTAAACTTCAGCCCCTCTCAGCTTGCAGCTTCCCTTTCCCTATTCCCCTGAGACTAGCCCCTGAGGTTTTCCTTGTTTAAGAGCTACTAGTTGTCTCCTGACTTTCTAATCCTTTCTTCCCACCCTTGTCCTTGTCTTTCTCCCTGAGGGATGAAAAAGATGCTTTTGGGATGCAGGGGAGCAGATGCATATAAGGATAAGGAAGTCTGGCCCTTCTCTTCCTTGTGAGGTTTCTCAAGTCTTGGGAAACAGGTATATGAGAGCAGAGGCAATGAAACTGGTTGAAGCAAGGCTTAATTAGCTGTAGCTGGAAGTCCTCCTTCTCCTGCCTGCTGTAAGACTGAGGAAGAGAAGGGCAGGATGCTCTGGTTTCCTAGGGCTTGATGTTCTCCTTCCTCTTCCTTTCCAGCCACATGTGCAGGAGGAGAGTGGTGCTCCTGGGAAATGTCCTCCAGGAGCAGTGAGGCAGGACTGAGCAACCTGTTGAATCAGGAAGGCAAAGAGGTTTTGTGCTTTTCGATGTCAGCAGTTAACCTGAATGAGAATGGTAGGGTTTTTTTTAATGTTAGTCTGATCTTATGACCACAGAAAGGGCCTATATGAGCATACAAACTGTTTCTAAGCATCCTCTTCCTGCTCCAAATGGCTTCCTTTCTCTGGCCAAGCTCACATATTCTCTCCAAGGAGGATGGGAAAAATGCATTATAATTTTTGCAGTCTTGGCAAATGAAGAATCACGCCCTTGAAAACAAATACTTGTTAATTATGGCCATGAAACGCTGATTGAATCACAGCTCCAGTAATGGCAAGGGTTGTTTGAAAGCCTGCTTCATATCCCAAAGGGGTTTTAAAAAAAAAAAAGTTTTTCTTTTAGGAAGCTATTTCAGGCCCTCCTCTCCATCTATTTAAGTTTCTCTGCCAACAGGTACTGCTCAGTTACTGCATTGTTTCCATTTGAAGTATGAGGGGGAGACTGAAGTTATTGGATAGGATAATTGTTAGCAAATGCTGAATTCTCATTTGTACCCATTATAACAGGAATAACATTTTTAAGCATTTGAATGGTCTTAGATTGACCCCCATTGGGGAGTTAATGTTGCTACAGGATGACCAGAACAGAGATGTTGAAACTGGGAAGCCTGACCAGGGTGAAGGCCTGTGCCCAGTGTGTGTGGCACTTATTTGTTTTGCCAAGATGACTAGTAAAGAATTTGGATTTAATTTTAAATTTAAAATTTGTGGTCTGCTTTTTTTTTTTTTTTTCTGAGGTCCTGCTCTCTCCTCGCTCCTGATGGGCTGACTCAGCTCCTGCAGTCACAGCATTTGTGGGCTGTCCCGGCTTCCTCCTCATGTTTCCCTTCTCGATTTCCCCTCTCATTGTTTGTGTTTCTGACGTTTCCCGATGTCGCTGTTCCCACCCGGGGGCATCTGATAAAACGGCTGCTAGTGTCAGTCTTTTCTCTAGGTGCTTTTTTTTCTATGAAGGGAGGGAAAATTGGGCTTGGACTCATTGCTCTTGCTACTTGGAGGGGCTCTGGAAAGCCTTGACTTGCATGTGCAAAATATGCTGTGTCTTAACTTGATCTTTTACAGCAAGAGGAACTACAAATTTGTATAGCATCAGCATAGATTTCTTCAAATACAGAAAGCTTCTCTGGAGATGGGAGGGTGGTAAATAGGGGAAGTTCTAACCATGCACTGGCTCCAGAAAGCACATCATGAGGTAAGAAGCAGAGTTATGATTTGGGCTTTCTATACTGATAGACCCTGTGGGACCTGGGTACCTGTGTCTTGATTCATGACCCATATCCATTTCAGTATTCCCAGAGGTTGGACAGAAACAGTTCTGTTGCTTAAAAATAAGTTTTCTTATTTAATATAACGAATTTTAGATAGCTGAGTGGCTAATGTTTGCAAAATACCTGTTGTTGAGGCAGCAGGGGGAGGAGGAGCAGAGCCAAGGTGCGGCAGCAGGAGTGAGGAACTGCGGGATGTGATGGTGAAGAGTCGGTGCGCTGGCAAGGCAGTGTGCACAGAGCTTGTGCAGTGGGGCCAGCAGCTGCCCGTCGCCTCGGAGACCCACAGAGTTGATCTGAGTGCTTTGAGAAACACCACAAGTCCCTGAAAAGAAAAAGCAGCCCAGTCTTGATGTAAGCCTATTGAAAGTAGTTGGAGGCTCTCCACAGTTTTCAATGGGCTTTGGAGCCAGCCCATAGTGTGCTGTTTGTTTATTTTGGAGGCCTTCTGAGGCTAGAGGCATCCTTTCAATGGCTGCTCTTTCTCCTCCTCCTTTGATTCAGTTACTCTCTGCTCCTTGTGGCCTTATGCTTTTTGGATACACCCTCACTTTCTAAATGGTTAGCAGCATGGTGCATTTTGGAAGGCTTGCTTCACTCTTATTCATAGCAACATCTAGTGCCTGGTAAAAGGGATGTAGTCCCCTCCGGTGAAATGCCATGTGCTACTTTCCGTTTCTATGGTCGGACACTCAAATGGCACAGAGGCTAGCTTTCAAGTATTGTGCCTGAGCTAATTTGCTCTAAAACTTGCTGTAATAACAAAACATACTGATTTGCCTCCTCTCAAATTCTAGATGATTATTCCCCTTTTATTTGCCCAGAGCTGGCAAACATTCATTGTACAGGTATTTTGCTAATAAAATGAGGCAGTAATTTCTCTCAATAACAAATGATACCATTTGAAAAATTTTTTTTTGCTTCCTAGCTTGAGAAGCACAGTTGCAGCAGGTCCTTGGAGAACATTCCATAGCACTGAGAATCCTGGCAACTTATGTACATTCATGAAAGCATTTTTTCTCTCCTATTTACCAGTGAGGTCTTTTTTCCAGTTTGTGATTCTCCTTCTGCAAAAACTGTCCAGGAAAATGGGCTGCCCTGTCTCTTGAAGGGGGTCTGAACTGAACTCGCCTGTGACAGATGGAATGAGGCTTGTTAACTTCAGATTGTGTTGGGTCAAACCCCAAAGGGAAATGGCATGAGGTTTACTCTTATGCAAACCTGTCAAAGTTGTGGGGTTGGATCCTGATAGTTTGGCCTGGGGCAGATGCACTTGGGGTGTGTCGGATGAGTGCTATGGCCAAGGAGAGCACCCACATCCTCTGCCTGCGCTGTGCTACTGCTCTCAGCCCTGCTCCTCACCAGAAGACCCTGCTGAAGCCAAAGAGGATGGGGCTGTCACTTGGTTGTTTTTAAATATTCTGACTTTGACTAAAAGCTTATATTGATGATGGTACTCTGGTGTGCTGAGTATTAAACAGGCACAGTAAGAAATGAACTGCTCTGCTGGTTTTTGATCTGAAATTGGAGAGTGGGGGGAGCATAAAGGCATCCAGGATACATCCCTTGATGGGATGCTGTGATCTAGACTGTCATTTAGCATGTGCATAGGAAAGGATAAGCCCTTTTCTGGACGTATACCTTTCCTGGGCTAGGCATGACCCATAAAGTCTAATCAAGAGCAGAGCTCTGCTCTGAGTCATGATTTTTCTGGAGGCTACAGTATCACAGGTTAGCCTGAGAGAACGAATGCACTCAGGGTATAATTATAGTTAGATATCATTTATTCTCACTCTTCAAAAGATTCTTATCAGGAAACTGATATGTTTGGGTGGTTATTTTTGTCTTCGTGACCATGTATATCATGCAGAATGCCAAAACTTTACTATTTCATTTATGCTTCATCTTACAGCATTGTAGATCTCTGCCCAGTATTTAGACGATGTAGTAATTCTACCTCATTTGCCATAGATTAATGAGGCTATAAAATAATCATAAAGCTAGGGCAGCCCTGGATTTTTATGCTCCTCACGTATTTACATCTACCATGAAATACTTCATCCAACTATAATTACCTGACTTCTTCAGGCTTCCTTTAATATTTCCTGCCAGCCCAAAATGCCAGAGATGCTGCTGCCTTTGCAGCTGCAGTGGGAGCAGGGCAATGCCAGCAGCAAGAGTGAATTGAAGCCACTGGGCATGAGAGAAGTCGAGCAGGTTTGGGCCCCATCAGCAATGGTGCTGGGGTGTCTGCCAGGATGACCTGTTGCCAGAGCCCCTGCAGAAACCCTCTGATGCCTGCGCTGAGCTGCTGGAGGGAGCCTGGGAAATGCGTGACAACTGGCATGGCTGTGCATGTCATCTTAGCTGGCAAGCCAGTGTCCTGATCCATAAGACTTTGATCCTGCCACTCCTGTAAGAGCCACAAGTGCTTTGGGGCTCCAGTAAGGTGATGGGCAAGCAGAACTGTCTGGCCCTGAACTGCTGTGGAGAGAAATGTGCAGTGTTGCTCTGAGCTGTTGAAAAGCTGTTGCTACAGCAGCTGTGTGTGGGAGGTGGAGGGTGATGTACTGAGCCACCTGAATGTTTAGGGATGTGCAGCACTGCTGCAAGATGGAAATTTTGTCAGAACAGTGTGTCAGTGTGCTGAAGCCAAGCATGGTAAAACTGATTTTGACTCCAGAACTATGATGCCAAAAGTATTCTGTGCACTTTGTTACTCCCCTGTTGGTTAGTGGCAGGGAGGGGCTTGAGACCTCTAAGACAGCAGGCATGGAGGGGAAAAAACAGGGTTTCACCACATCCTATAAGTCATTGTGTGTGGCCTGCTCTTGCATCTTGGTGGCTGTGTAACAGCTGTCCATCCCTTGCTCTGCAACATGTCTGTCTTGCTTCTGTGGAGGCTGCTCATCTTCTCTTAGCCTGGGAGACTTGCTGCAGGCTGCTGAGGGGAGGAGGCACATGCCCAGGCTGTGTGTGAATGAGAGCTACCTGTGAAAGGTGGCCACAGGGCTGGATAAGAAAGGCAGTATGAGAAGCTTGGGGAGAAATTGTGCCTTCTCCTGCAACTTCCAAAGGTAGCAGCTGCCCCTTCTCCATGCCGTTGCTTCCTGCAGGGATAAAGGTGCTGGGATGTGAGACCTGCCTGTCCCGCAGGTGCCCCGCAGCAATGCTTTCTTCTCTGGAGAAACACCTGCACGCAAAGCTCAGCATCATACTGTTTCTGTGCGTTTTACCTGGGGGGATAAATGAGGCAGAGCATTTTGGCTGCCTCCCTCTTGTGGGGACTCTGGCTTGGCAGCAGACTGGCACAGCATGAATTATTTCCTGACAGATGGAGCCAAGCTAAAAAGCACTGTCAACGCCCTGTTCCCGGTGCAGGCTGTGGAGTGAAGCCTTACTGAGGAAAGCAGCTGTGGTGCCACTTTCTTGAGACCCCTCTGCAACCCGGGGGGTGTTGCCGCTTTGGGGATGTTCCAAGTTTCCGCCTTGTGCTAGTTTTCCCTCTTGCTTCCTCCAGATGTGAGCAGGAGCACTGCTGAGTGCGGAACGGTTTCCGATGTCGTCATCAGGTCCCCACCCAACTGGTTAGCTGGGTCCTGCCCCAGATGTGTGAGCGCAGAGATGACTGGTGTGAGCTGGGCTGGCTCCTCCAAGGTGTCTGCACCAGAGGAGGCAGCAGGGCAGAGTACCCAGGCCCTGTTGCTTTTCCAGTATGGAAGTGATACCTGCCAGTGAGTGTTTGCAGGATCATCACAGTCAGATTTAAAATAGCCATCAAAGCATCCAGGCCTCCTCTTTTATCCCTGTGGGGTTGCCTTCTGTCAGGCTCCCTAGGGCAGGATTACAGAAATTAGGCATTGTCAGAAATGCAGCATCTCTGAAGATTTAAAGCAAGCTGGTCTGAAAACTGCTCTGGAAGTCCTGAACACTTGTGTGCTGCTGGGACCAGGGTGGGGGCATGACTTTCCTAATACAGAGGAAGCAAATTAGATGCCACCTTTGACAAGGAAGCTCTTCTCATGGATCACCTTGGAGCCTGCTGGCCTGTTCCCCTTTCTTCCTCCATCTAGGTCTAGTGCATGTATATGTGAATGCCCCATGGAAGGTGTTCAGACTTTTTGTTTGTTTGTTTTGGGACTTCTCTGAAAGCTGCACAAAGAAGCTGATTCCCTGAACAGGTGCTGGCTGCAGCAGGTGCCTCTGGCTTGCGGGACGCACCTGTAAGCTGCTTTGTTCAGCTGAGCCTGCCCAGAATGCTTGTTCATTCCTATACTGAGTTTGATATCCTCAGAGCAGGCTCTGGTTTGAAGTCCCCAGCATCCATCTATTGCATGTATTCACCACCCTGCAGTTCCTCCTGCTCTGTGACTGTGCAAATATGTGTCCCTACTGCACATGTCAGGGAGAGGGGCTGGGGCACCAGGCTGTCCTCGGGGCCATATCCTCAAAGGAGGCTGCCAGGATGCCTGAACTCCACCCTGCTTCCCCCATCATGAAACCCAGCACTGTGCAGCCTACTGCAGTGGAGGGAAAGGTGTTACTTTGGTCTGTGCCAGGCTGATAATTCCTTTTCCTACAGGAAAATATTTGCATTTATAGGCACCTTGCCTCCAAATGAAGCTGTTCAGTCCTAGGGCGTCTGATCCCTGAAATCCTGCCTGCCCACTGCCACTGGACAAGGGTGTCGAAGGAGCTTTCTCCTCACTCCTGCCTGGACTAGCAGTGCTGGCACCCTGGAGGTCGCTCCCTGGCTTGTGCCGTGTGCTGTATCGGGGAAAGCAGTTCTATATTAATTCCTACTGCCACCCCAACCTGCTGCGGGATGTCTCTGGAGCAGGTCAGTGCCACAGGCAGCGGTCCTGGTGCCTTGGTAGATGGCAACCTTCCTGCGAGGCAGTGTCTGCAGCTCCAGCCCTCCCACAGCTGCTCAGCTTGCAGTGACCTGTGCGGCTGGAAGGGGCCTGCTGTGAAAAACGCATAAAGCTGTAGCTTGTCGGAAAGCATTCGCAGAGTCTGTGTAAGTATGCAAGAGAAACAAATCCTCGTTCAGCTGGAGATCAGATGTTTTCCTGTGTCTTTACTTATCCTTTCTTCCCCAGAGGTCTGGGGTGGTGTTTTTCCTTATTGCTTCTCTTCACTGTGCAAACTGACTTGATACTGCGCTGTAGATTTTTAGTGACAAAAATTGGTGCATAAAATTTAAATGAAATTTGCATATATGTATATGTTGAATGGTGATATGCATAGAAAATTGTACTCGCTGCTAAACTGCATGTAGGCTTGAACTGTATCCTCAGCTGATTATATGTACATGGGTATATTAGAGTTCCTTGAAGTTAATGAAGCTTTGCCAAATTATACCACTCATCTGGCTGTGAGCCACCGGAGAAGTGTAGCTTTGTTTTATAAAAACTGGGTAATGTGATCTCACTAGTGCACCACTGAAAGATTAACTAATTTGTGAAACTGGAGCATATGCTACTTGTTTTGAACCTGACCTGATTTTGCAGTTCTAGGTATAGTGAGTAGGAAAGTTTGCAGTTTGAGGAATCAGGCTACGAGCTGTTTAATCACTGATAAAGTTAAAAGGCAGTGGCACTTTTTCTGATGTAAAATGATAATTAGTTTACTGTGGGATATAGATCACAGGAACTTCACATTTCTGGCACAGCAGCTGGTCTTTAAACATGTGTTTATTTGTCACTGCGTTATGGTTATGTTGTTAGCATTGAACAACCTGTGTACAACCTGAGCTGTCCGAGAGGAGGAAAAAAGGCAGCACCTCATGTAGAAGTATGGAAGGCTGTTGTTAAATCAGCTTATTACATGCTATGTGTTGTTCAGAGAGGAGAGCGTGAGAGGCCAGAGAAGCCTTACTAGCAGCCCCTAGGAGAGCCTCCCTGCTGGAGATGTGAATCACTTCGGGTGTAGCTTATTTAGTCATTTGACTTAGGGGCAGTTCAGTGAGCAAAAGTTGGGATTTGAAATTTGCCTATGTAGGGAGGTGGCCACAGGGAATACGCTTTTTCAGTGTACCTAACTTAGCTATTTCATATACCTACATTAGATGCTGTGCTTAGCCTTAAAGGAGATGACAGGGCTCTTCCATGCAGATTTCTTTTGGTTTCTAAATGAAGGTTTGACAACGTTAAGTGATGGTAGATAAATCTCTGGAATTGTGGGCTCATTTATGAGAGGTCCTCAAAATTCATGCCACTATAAAGGATTTCAGCAGGTTGGCTAGGAAGATGTTATGAATTTTCTTCAGGAATCTCAAAGGACAAAATTGGTTTGCAAACACCTCTTACCAGAAGTTGGTTCTTGCTCCAAAAGCTCTTGATCAGGGAAGGTTAGATTACAGACTTTATCCTGTGCACCAGTGCTGCTTTTTAAGCATCTTATGTACTGAGAAGTCACCACATCAAAGAGGGCAGCTGATGACTGCATTTCACTTTATCTTTATTAAGTTGGTAATTAAGGGCCAGAGTGCAGCAAAAATGATTTTTGAAAAGTCACTTCATCTTTATTTGGGGTTAATTATATTAACACTCACAGCTTGGCAGGTTTGTTACATGACAGGAATAAAAAAAAAAAAAAAGGCTCAGGAAATATGCAGCTTCAGCATGCTCTGAAAAGTCCTAATTCACAAGTAATCCTATTGCTCATGCTCATGAAAACTCCTATACAGCGGTACTTTTGCTGGGCATGTTTGGAAGAATGTTGTATCTTTAAAAGTAGTGTAACTGTGGGCAATTAGCTTGTAACTGGAGCAAAATTAGAAAATTTTGGTGAAATGAAACATGGATTTGTGCAGAGAAGAGAAACATAAAAACATATCTGCATATAGTGGGGATCCATGTGGGACTGCAGCGAGTTTTCGGTGGAAATTCGGGCCTAGTCAGTATTAAGAGAAAACTATGGATTGAAGTGTGTTTTAAAGCACCTGTTAAGAGAGACATCTGCTAACCCATATAATTAGGAATTTTATTCATCTGCACAATGATTCACTGTTTACTGTTGAGAAAGTTCAGAGACTGAAAATGGTCAGAGCTTTAATTTCATTACCTGCTGGTAGGTACTTTGCATGCATCATTTTTGGTATATATCTAATCAATGTTCTGTATCTGAGGGCAATGCTACTTTATAGATATAAGGGAAAACTGATGCTCTTGTCCTGCAGTTTCATATGCAGATGAATGCTATATCCATGTGAACTTAATACAAGCTACTTCTAAAAAAATAATAAGAGTCAGTAATTCATCTAGCCTCATTTCATTTGTTCAGGCATGGAACATAACATGTAAGGAAGCGTGAGAATCTATTTGAGTTCATCCTTTTCTATTATTTTAGCAGTGAATCTTTGTTTTCTTTTAACACTTATTATTCCAGAGATAGAAACAGTAATGTAAAGAAAAGCATGAATCTGTATCAAACATCAAGTTTTCTTCTTTATAGTGATGTTCTCATAGATTCCCATTGTGCAGGCTTCTTCCTCAGTAGAAATGAATAATGCCCAGTTGTCCATACAGCTGTAGATCAAATAGATTTGTAGTAGCTGTCTTTTCTGTTCCCTTGGAAGTGGTGCATGCATCTACAAAATCTTTTCTTTAGATATTCTGCCCCCCCCCCCCCCCCCCCCCCGCAAAGTAATAGAGATCTGGTTACTACAACCTTTGAAAGCCTTTGGGGTATCCTACTGTTTTTTCCCTGCTGAATTTTCTGTGATCTCTATTCTGGTGCTAAGGAGACAGAATATTATTTCGGTGTTTCAAGTCAATTTTCTTCCAATCAGATTCTGGAAGTAGAATTTAATAAAAGACTAAGATTGATGTCAATAAGTACTTCATCAGCCCCATATAAAACATGAAAATACTTGCTTCTAAATTGCATTTAACTTTCCTATCAAACTTTTTTGCTTTTTTTTGTTCTGGGAGTGTTCAGTGCTGTGCCCAAGGCTCAGAGGATTTCATTTCTTAGTCCCCGGTTACAATACTCTGATCCTTTTTTTTATTCAATGCTTTGTGGTAGAACAACGATTTCTGTTTTCATGCATTCTGCAGTCTGATCAGCTGGGGTTTGTTAGCCTTTAATGTTCTGCCTTATTCCTCAAACTGTTTGTTTCCTTCTCTTGCTGCATTTAATAGAGATGGTAAAAATAATCCAAAGGCACAGCAATAAGAATCAAGATACCTTGAACTTTCTTCCAGCTCTGCAACAGATGTCCTTTGACCTTGGGAAAATCACTTTATTTTTCTCAAATTTAGTCCTGCCTTGTTGAGGAGGAGATTGATATCTCTGCCTTGCCAGTGTACTGAGGCTGAAAGGCCCTAGTACAGGGGTAGATGCTGCATGGATGTACAAGGGGTTCATATGTGGGGGCACCAGGAAGGGGAAGGCAACTCCCAGCACAGGGTAATGTGGATGCGGCTTTCTGCTCTCTAGGGACAGTGCACCATGGTGTGATTTCTGGGGCTGATACTTGGGTCAACCAGGAAAGGTTAAGTCAGGATCCCCCTTTTTCTTATCACCTGCTTGCAAAGAAGAAATGAGGTGTGGAGGCAGGTGTGAAGCTTTATTCATGAGACTGGACATGGAGTCCCTGTAGCCTTCTAAGTGTGAGAAGAAGGTTCTCACCCTGCCCTAGCATACACATAGGGCTATAACTTTGCTATAAGTGCAAAGTCCACGCTGGATAATAGAAATATTGATGGGTAAAGTGACTGTCAAAGCTGAGCAGGGAAGGTCTGCTCATGTGGGTCTGCCTTGTGCAATAAAACTGTATGAGAGAGTCATTCAGGCACACAGTAACTTGGGAAGCTGAAGAAGAACCATGCAAAACATATAGGTTCAGTTTAAAAATACCATAGGTCATAAACTAATTTTTAAAAGAAAAATCCTTTGTCCTGTGTTAAAGGGGGAAAATCCTCATCCTTAAGTTTCTGACTGTAATTAAGAGATAAGGAAAACAAGGCATTAAAGACAACAGGTCTAAAATAGAATAGACATATTTAAATTTCTCATGGTGGGGTTGTTTTTTCCTGACTCGGAATGGGGCTGTTCCCTGTGCTAGTCCCTTTAACTACAAAGTGCCTTTTCTTTTCTTTTAGAAATGGAACTTGAAAATGATTGAAATTGGATTTTCTCTTTTTATGTCTCTATTTTTAAAGTTGGATATGACTTGGCACAATGCACAGATGCCACTGGAGATTTTCCTGGCTGGCTTCTCTCAGCAGCAGTGCTATCCAAGGGAATGGTAATTATCTGCTGTGGAGCCTCTCGCTGGTACTGGCTCAGACTATTGGAATAACTTTCTGTAGATATTTGTTGTCAGTTTCTTCCCCTGGAAAGCTGAAGCTTTTTTCACTTTGTACATTCATGTTGATGTTAATTTAAGTCCTGTAAACACAGAATGACAATAACAGGTAATATTTGTTGAGGAGGAAGAATCTTTCCTCATGGCTATGGTCTCTAAGATGGCATGCAAAGCAAGGATAAAACTCATGAGGTAGGTGTATAGATGCTGTACTTGGATTGTAGGGCCCAAGTCTTTACCTGCCTTTTGTTGACAAGCAGTATCTCTGTCTGCGCTGGCACCCAGTGCAGCATGTGGAGGTGTTGCAGCCTCCAGGCTACCTTGCTATCTTACCTGGGTTCCCGAAAGGCCAGGCACTGCGAGCACCTCTTCGCTTCGCCTTTTGCAAGCCAGGCATTTCCTCTTTTCAGCACAGAAGCTGAGACTGAGGAGAAACTGGGATGTTTTTGAGCTCCTCTTTCCACCCCAGTGTTGAAATATGGAGGGGAGATGCGACTTTAACAGCTCCAAAGAACATCTGAGATATAGTTGTTGTCTTCCCTGTGTGAAAGCATGTCTGAGAGACTTTAACCTCCCTGTGGCTGCACGGCCAGTCAATGCCAGAGCCAAGGCAAGCAGAGCCGCTCTTACTTCATTATGTGTAAGAGGAAAAGAGTAATGTTTGGAGACACGTAGGTTCAAAGCCTGTGTAAAGCAAGCAGTCATCTGTCTGTGAAGTTACATCACCCTGGCTAGGGCATGGTAGCTGACTGCAGGAGCATAGTCTCTTTCAATATGAGGAAGGCTTGATTAATGCAATATGCAATAAAATGTGTTTTGTAAATACATGCATTGTGTTAAGAGTGTGCAGGTTGTCATCCTTGTGCGAAGAGTGCTTGAGATGGTGAAGCCACAACCGTGGCACAGAGCATGTTTGCAGCCTGGTGCCCTTGGGGCAGCGTACCGGTACCGCTGTGCTGCCTGTAGGCAAGACTTGCTGGTAGCCGAACCCTTGCTGCTCAGCGCCACGGTTTCCTAGCTGGTAGCGCGTGGATGTGCACTCCAGGTTGCTCGTGGTGTGTCGAGCTCCGGCACGAAAGCTGCAGAGCGCCAGTGTGGTGGGATGGCCGTGGTGGTTCTCCTTGCAGGAGCTGCAGCAGGCAGGACTCTTGGCTCCCTTGGTGTAAACCCACAGGCAAATACTTTAAAATCAGATCAGGTCCTAAGTGACTTCCTGAAGTGACACTGAGGTCTGGCACTGGCCAAGAGCGTGTTTTGGTGTGTTTGCCAATAGATCGGGGGTAACTCCTCTGGTTCAGCTGTTTCAGTAGCAATGCTGTGCAGTTCTGCTGTCATGCTGTTGTGTGCCCCTAAAACAGGGTGCCAGCTTGTGCTGGCAGAAGCTTTCCACAAAAAGAGCCACTTGTGTTCCCATTTACCTGTTGCCAAAACTGTCCCAAGTCTTCTATAAAATCAAAACATCTGTTACTGCCACAAATGGGAAGAAAACATTTCATGGATTCTTACTAACAACATGACAGCTTGAATGATCAGAATGGGAGACTTAGCTCTCCCAGGCAGTTTTATTCTTTATTCTCACCCCCTTTTCAATTATTTCTTTGTACAAGCAAAATCACTCTTACAAAGAGGTTTGCCACACTGATGGTTTTAGCCAAAAATCTGCTCTTTGAGTAGTTTCTTCAGCAAGGTGCTGATGGTGGCACATGTTACCCCTCATGGGTGCTGTCCCCAAAAGCTTAGGAACTGTTGGATCCTGCGAGGGTGCTTAAAAAGATTAATTGCCCTCTGACTTCCCTCTCAGAGCAGCTCCCCTTAGCTTTTAATAGGAAAGCTCACAAATGAAAGGTGCGGTTTGCTGGCATTAACAGTTTAAGCCCCAGAAGGGCAGTGAGCTGCTTAATTTTACCCTGTCTGTTGAGGCAAGCCTGGATTCTCTTGTGGGCTATTATTTCAGTGTTTATTTGCTGTGGTTTGTTTGCGAAGAGCTCCGCTAGCGTGAGGAGCTTTGCTTTTCTCACGCAGCAAGTGCTGCATTAATAGGATTATGTTAGTTTAACAGTAGATCAAAATTGTCTCTAGCAGGTGAATAGTGTGTTGAGCATTTACACGTACGAGATGCGATAACCAAGCAGGAGGCGTAGAGCTGTGTAATCTCTGCCTTGTTTGCATCTTCTGAGATGCAGGCTGAAAGAAGTTAGCCTATCTATTTCTGCAGGAGCTATTCAGATTTTTTGTTGATGTTGTTTCTATTTGCTGCTCCCAAAGGTACTTTTTAAAATTGGATTTTTTTTAGTGTATAATCAGAGCAGCAGCTCAGCCACCAGTGAACGATGACAGCTTTGTTCCCTGCATGGCAGATACTGAGGTGCTGGAGGTAACTAGCTCTGTGCGCTGGGTATGTGGTGCTGGAGGTCTGTGTGAAGTGCCTGCCCTGCTTATTGACGTGCAGCGGAGATTAATCCTCGGGAGTAGTTTCCTTGTTTTCTTGTGGCGCATAAGCGGGGCTGTTGTCAGGGCACGTGGCAAAAGGGTTAAAATTGAGAATACATCGTGGTAGCTGCTGGAGCTTAACGGAGATTTATATAAGCTGCTAAGAAGCACAAGGCTGCTGTGTGAGCTGCTGGTAGGGCTGAGCTACTGCAGCCCTTGGCTTGGCTTCAAGCAACGCCAGGGCATGCCTGGGAATCTGCCCAGGAAGCGCTGTGAAAGAGGAGTTTGTTTTAAGGGTTGACCCTGGCGCTTTACACCAGCCCTAGCCTCTGCGCGCCGTATAAAGCGGAGCTGCCGTCATGTCAGGCATCTGAGCGGCAGGGAGAGAGGGAGCGAGCCAGGAAGAGGGTTTGGCTGCAAGCGGATCATGGCTTCAGTGTTCATGTGCGGGGTGGAAGACCTGCTCTTCAGTGGGAGCCGCTTCGTTTGGAGCGTGACGGTGGCGGCGCTGCGGCGGTGGTACGCGGACAGAGCCCGCGCCTGCCGCCAGGCGCTCAGGACCTGGTGCGGCCTGAGGGAAGTCTATCAGGTAAAAATCCCACTTGGCATTTTCTTTAAAAGGCAGCATGTTGTCCAGCAAACTTGCCTAATTCACCTGTATGATTTCCCAGGAGCAAGCGTGTGTGTTGGGTAATGCAGCTGAAGTGCCGTTTAGCGAGGCAGCGCGTTTGCAGTGATTAGCAGCATCGTGCCAAAGCCTGTTTCACACAGCCTTGGTGTTAAGATAACTGGCAGCTTTATAATTTGAAAATCTGACGTGGTGTTCAAAATTTCTATTTTGAACAGTTAACCAGCACTGTGTGCCAGCCTTCAGTGGCTTGGGGGAGATATTTTTGATATAAAATGTTTTATGAGCTGGTTACCCGAACATTTTTCTGTAGTTGACTGTCCCTTATATCGCAGTCCTTCCAGAGGCAGTTTAGCTGCTGCCAGTCACTTGCACTTTGCATCTCAGAGGTTTAACTTGACTCTCAGCTGCTGTTTCCATCGGGCAGGCAGAGCATAAAATGCTGCGATGGCAGAAAGTGGCTGGAGTTTTTCTGCTGTTTGTGTTTCCTGAGTAGCAGTTGATTGTAATGTGATAACACTTTGCGATGCAAAGTGATTGCTCTCAGAGGGGGAGGCTAAAATATGTCCTGAAGCAGCTCTTGTGTGGCTTGGCTTTGTGCAAGCAAAAAATGCAGCAGCATAGTTGCAATTATTGTCTTATCCAATCCCTTTTCTGGAGTCAGTTTTTGCTGACATTTATTTTTGTCTGTTTATATCCTTTTCCTCACTGGTAAGCCTGTGATGCATGTCCAGTCGTGCTGTCAGTGTGAATGTTTCCGAGACTGATGCTGGATGATATCAGAGCTGTTTCTCCCCTCTCCGTGGTGCGTTGCAGCACAGAGAACGACCCAACTCTCCATAACCATCCAGATGTAATTTCCGTGTGAAAGGCGTGCTGAAAGGAAGGACACCTGTACCTATTTAATCCCAAAGGGATCTATGGGTATTTAGCGCTGTGGTGTGCCCAGGAGTGGGAGAAGGGCTTTACAGTGATAGACCTTCTGAGTGTAGGTGATCCCCGTAACCACCTGTGGTGGTTGTAACACGTGCGTCGCTCTAGAGACCTGGATCGTGTGTAGTTTGGGAGCGCAGATGTGGGTGCTGTCACTTGTTCATCTCACTGGTCCGAAAGAGCCAGGCATACAGCCCTTGCTGCCTCCTTTCTCTAAAAGGAAAGCCAAGCTACACCTGTACTGTGTGGGTGTTATTTCTGGGGTCTGTTCACTTAAAGGGCAACTTGGACTGCCGCTGTTCCCCATAGTATCAGTGTGAAGGCACAGCCCTGTCCTTCCAGTGGCAGAGCTGCTCTGCTGGAGTGGTGTCTCAGGACCAACACTGAGAGCAGCTGTAATCCTGTTCAGCTGCGACTCTCCTCCTGTCATTGGCTTAAAGTAAAAAGCTACTTTTCAAAACAAAGCATGATTGTACCTTTTTGTCTAAAGTTACTGTATTCATGTGGCTGTTGATGAATTAATCTGTCTTTTCTTCTTTAAGAAAGCATCGCTAGCGTGTCCTGATGCTGTGGGAGCTAAGTGGTGCTGTGAAAACGGGCAAAACAAGGAGGCGTTTGTCAAGGCGATGCCAGATGTCGTTTGAGGCTGCCCCGCTCGCTGGGTTTCTTGTGCGGTGTCCAGGCATGGGCAGGCAGTTGGAGGGGAGCATGCTGGAGCGCGGTGTCCCTGGGTGAGGGTGTCCCTGCTCCCCTGTGCCCGCAGGCAGCTGGTTTGGCCACTGTCAAAGCGACGCAGGGAGCGCAGCCTGTTAGGAAAAATCCAGTGACCTGTTACTCAGTGCTCACTGTGCTGAGCATTAGACTGTGCTGTGTCACCCTTGAGGGATGAAATTGGGCAGGAACAAAGTGACTCTTAGATTTTTAATGTCAGGAATTTCCTACTGGTAATTTGGGGTGTATTAAAGGGAGATGATTGAAGGGCTACCCTGCAGCCCTTCCTTGGGTTGCATAATACATTGGTTTTTGTGTTGAAGTCCTGGCTCTTTGCTGTTAAAAACATTGGCACTATCCCAGGTGATCCCAGTGGAAGCAGGACTGAGCATATTATATCAAATGTCACCAGTCTGTTTGGATGTCAGAACACTATAGGATTGAATCAAATTTTTTTTTTTAAACATTTCAAACTATGGAACCATCCAGAGACCATAGTTGGATGCCAGCTGCGTACACAGACGTGTACTCCAATCTGTGCTGTGAGGCTTGTTCACCCTGGAGCCTGGCAGAGCTGTGCAAGAGTGAGACTTGCAGGGCAGAGCTCTCCACGGGGCCAGTCCTCCAAGGAGGTGGATGATGCAGTGTTTAGGAGACTGCTCTCTGAGATCGAACATGAAATTTCATGTCCTGTCTTTACCACAGATCTTGCGTTATTCTGGACAGGCTGTTTTCCCTCTCTGTACCTCTGTTCTTTATTAAATGGGAATAACATTCTTCTGGCTAGGGATGCTCTTCATCTCTTGAAGTTTCTGCTAGTAGAAGTCTTGCAACTAGGGTAACTACGCAAGATCAAATTTTTGCCCTATGTTTCTCTTAATGTAGGAATTTGAACAGGTGCTTAACAAACTTAACTTTTTCACCTTCCTTTCATCAGAATGCTTGTATTTCTGGGTCTCCTTTACATTCTTATTCCAGATGTGAAGACCCCCATAGGTTGTATATAAAAGATCTAATGACTACATTTACATTTTTGTTCTCTATTGTGACACCCCGGAACATTCATCGTTTATCAAATCAGCAAGCAATTAAGAGCTTTACTGCTGAGACATTTGCAAGGGACATGTAGTGTAGGATGAGGTGATAGGTAATAGAGATACTAATGCTGTGGTTCAACCTGGAAAGTTTCCGTTCATTTTGATCCATATTTTGGGTTCAGGTTATTTTGTGGGTAAGTTGCTATGTTCAGGGTGAGTTGGATACTGTTAGCAGGTCCCTCCTTCCCCCCCTCCCCCCCCCCCCCAAAAAAAAAATTATTGTGGTGAAAGGAATGCCAGTAGGACTTTGTTTCCCTGGACTGGTATGTTTTTAAAAATGCCTGGAAGGCTGATTGACACACTTGTATGCTTCATTAGCCTTTACTGTGCTAGCCTGGGGGAGACCTGAGCTTTTCCTGAGTTCCAGCACTGAGGAGTCTCTAATACCTTCATGCTCCTGTACCAGGCTCTCGTCTGTCTTTTAAAGTTGTCAGGTGCAGACTGTCACATGGGAAGAGACTTCTGGCCAAGAGAGCCTGAAGTCCTCTTTGACAGTATAAAGGATTTACCTTCCTTAGCAGCTTTAAATATGTTTTTTTTTAAAAAAAAAAAAAAAAAAGCCTTCTTGTTTCCAGCATGTGTGTGCAAGGATAAAACACCTTACCAGACCTTACCTGTGGTAGAGTTTCACCTGTTCACTGAAGCAGCTGCATACAAGGACTTCAGCCCAAGCCTGACAAGCCAAGATCAGGTGCTTCCCCAGGACATTCCCTGGTCCAGGATCCTTGTCATCTGCCTCACCTACACGTGGCAGCTGCCAGAAGAGGAGGGATGTCTATTTTGCCCAGGCCTATTTATTTGGAGGAGCTCCTATGAGCCAAAGTGCTGATGGCATGTCCTGTTTCACTCTGAAATAACCTCTAAACCTGAGCAAGAGAGGAGGATTGTACAGTACATGAATTTACATGCTCTGTGAGCACTTCAGTTGTATGCCAGAGAATATTGCGTCTTACCTATGGCAAAAAATGTCTGAAAGTCTATCCTGGAAAAAGTGTGAAGACTTGCAGAGTGCTGATGGAAGACCTGGCACAGATAGTCTTTGCAGCTGCAGCAAGTCTGTACGAGTCAATACCTGCTAATACTGTTAAGGCTTGGAAAAAATCCTGGATGAGAATTCAGCATAGAAGTCTCCAAGCAATGATACCTGTTTTCTAAGAGAAAACAATGACAATGTTAGGGAGTTGCAGTGATCTCAGGTGTAGCTCTCTGGATTGCTAGCCAGGCTTTGGGAGCATCTTCCCAGAGACCTTCCTGGTGTGCACAAGGAAGAAGTTAAGCAGCTATCGGTGTCCAGATACATCTTCTAAAATAAAGCGTTGGAGTTCTTCCCATATGGATCTTATAGGCCACCTGTCTTGAATCTCATTCTCCATTAAGAAAAAGTTATATGATGAAATCAATAAGCAATGTCAAAGACTAAAACTTTCAGGATCAACATTTATCCCATGTGGTGAGATTATTTGTGTTACCGCTGGCCTGATTTTTCATTGGGATGTCAACAAACCTTATGCTGGTGCATGTGTTTCTTGGAGGCATGAATACCCATTTACACCTCAACATCCCGCAGCACTCTTGTTCCTTATTCACCCCCATGCTTTAAGCATGAAAAAAAACCTATTGCATCAAAGTCTGATACAAGTGGCTTTTATAAATTAAAAGCTGGTCAACTGAATGCTTTAGCATCAGTGTTAGACATGCACACCAGTAATCTGTTCATTGCTGTGTGCAAAGAGGAACCAGGCAAGCTGTGCCTAAACTCCATGCAGAAAATGAGGCATTAAGATTAATATCTGCCAGACACAAAGTGGAGTATGGCAGCATCTCTAAGCTATTCAGTTACACTGCTAATGCGTAGACAATCTCTGGTGTAAATGTGCAAATTCAATTCATGTGCTTTTTTGGACAAAGTGCTTTTTAACCTTGGAAAGGTCATTTCCTCTGGGCTAAGTGAAAAAATTGCTGATGAAGCACAGTCACTAAGCTTTGTGTGACATGTCTGTGCTATACCTACCTGGGGTGGAGGAGTGAGAGGAAGTAGGCGACTTCTGTTTCCTATGGTGTTAATTTAGTTAGTTTGGATAGCAAAGACCACACTTCCTCTGCTACCACACCTTAACATTTTTTTAAGAAAAATATTGTCCAAAAACCCTGAAGATTCTTATTTTTCTTCTCCTTTCAGAATGGTGGGGGAGGTAGGGTTTAACTCGCTGCTGGAGTGGGAAGGAAGGGTGTTCCCTGCATGGGCAGGGCAGGGCCAGCTGTCCTTCGTGTTGGACGGACCACAGGAAGGTTGCTCGGTGGGAGCATCTTGGGCTGTCTGTATGGATCAGGACTTTGCAAAGGGAGCTTGCAGACCTCCTGTTTAAAGGACGTTGGGTATGTGCCACTTCCAGTGTTTAAGCCTGGGCACTGGCAGTTTGACTGCTTTCATACTGTTTTGCTTTATGAAGGGCTCTGGTTTAACGCATGACACCTTTCATACCTTATCTGCAGTTTTGTCTTTACTTGACATCTGCTTCACATCCAAGTGTGACACGGAGGTTTTCTCAGTGGTGGAGGCTGTGAACGAGTGAGCCTTTTGCTGTGCAGAGCCTGCTCCAGGCACTACCTCCTGTCAGCTTAGAGTTAAACTTAGTTTTACGTATTCAGGCTTCCAAAAACAACTTTCCAAATATCTCTGCCAGACGTATTTCCATTTGAGCTTATGATATAGCATTTTCTGTTTGAGAGAGTTTGTTCAAACAAAAATACGATTTTTTTGTGCTGTTCCTCCCTCTTCCTTAGCAGACAAACTTCATAACCAGACTCTGAACTTCACCTCATTTCCTTCAGGGTGTCCCAGTGCCAGTTTTGAAACAGTGGCTTCTATTCACTACCTGCCTTGGCTTGTGTATGCATTTTTTCAATCTGACACAGTTTGCAAAATACGTTAGATTTCAAATGTAGCTGGCGCTGCTTTTCAAAAACAAACTCTTGCACGAAGGTATTTCAGCATAAACTTTTCTGTGTAACCTGCTGCTTCAGCCTTGTGCAGAGAGTCTGGCCAGCTTGCTTGGACTGGGCGAGAGGCTTGTGAAAAGGCAACTTCAACCTTTTGAGGGCAAATGCTGTTTTTCTCGTTCATCTTTGCCTTTTTGAGTATCTAGCTTTCTGTCACTCATTTTGCTGGCATTGTCATTCCACTGCTTTGTAAAATGTGATGAACTGTCTATATGCTTAAAATAATGCTGTGCTATCTTTGTCACCCAGTTTTCTGTCCTTAAAAATCAGGCCATCCTTGAACAGTCCGTGTTACTCTTAAAACCTCTGAGTCATAATTAGTCATTAGTAATTCTACTAATCTTCTGTACAGATGGAGACTGGTTCATTCTCAGACTGCAAAGAGGATAAAGTTATCAGCACTGGAATATATTAGCTTAAACTGCCCTCCCACGCACAAACATGCATGTACACTTTTCCCTGCTGATGGCCTGTCTCACTTAAACATTTATTGGCTGTGGTGGGGAAGGAGAGGTGGGGATGATGAGGGTCATCAAAATGTTGAGCAGAACAGCAGCAGTGTGCGCGCTACCATGTGCCGGAGGCTCTCGTGCCTGCCCTGGCAGTGGTGCGTGGGGCAGCGAGGAGGGGCAGGACTGTTATCTGGGGACGTAATGCCATGCCTGGGGCGAAGGCCATGGCAGGTATATGAGCATGCCTATCACTCGCTGCTGTGGGGCATGAGGCAGAGGGAGGAATGAACTTTAGTATTGCCTGAAGTTGTTTTTATTCCTGTTGTAAGTTTTTTCTGGGTATTTGGGATTTTATTTTTCTTACTGTGGACAGAAAGGTTATAACACTGATAATGCCAGTCTGAAGAAATTCAGAAGTTCTACTTTTACTATCTTTTATTAAATAGCATGTATGTTTGGAGCAGCTACAGTCTGTTTAGCAATTGCTTGCTTCCCTTAAAATATTTCAGCTACACAGTGATTTTGATAATAGTTATAAAAATGTGTCCCTCTTAGTTTGCAGGCAGCAATGTCAGGTTGCTTCTGGTCAAAGCTAAAGCTGGTTTGTCGGATGCCGTTGTATCTTTTGTGTCTCGCTGTGGGCTGGAGACTCACTAGCACTCTTGGCTTCTCTTTTCTCTGCTTTCTGCCAGATTTTTGCTTGTGAGGTAACTGGAAGCCTTTTGCATGTTGCACTCCATGCAAAGAAAGGGCATTAGGTAGTGTTCTTTAATATATGACTTACTGCAAATTCTTGGTGCTAGTTTGTAGGCAGCCAGGAGCTGACATGAGGTAGGTGTTCTCAGTGCAAGGTGCCCCAGTGCTGTTCTGCTCTGCCTGCAGCCAGGTGTGAGTGTGCGGTGCCAGCGGAGCTGTGAGTGGTGACAGACAGAAGTTACTATGTACAGCATAAACGCTACATGCTTGCTCTTAATTACGTGCTGGTTTTCCAAGTACTGAAGTTATTACCCTGAGGCCAGGTCAGTGGCTTCTAGGCAGCGTGATACAGGCTATGGCAGACAGTACTTGGTGCATAGGGGAATTTCATGCTTGCTTGTATCTCACGCAGGCAGCTTGTTGGCTGATGTTTGAGATAAAGGCAAAGGCCTGGGGCAGGGTAGTTGGAAGAGCAGGTAAGGGCAGCAGAAGAATTACATGGTGAGAGAAGTACAGGGCATTGTGGCATTGTGCTTGGAACCTGACTTTACAGGTCTGGTGGTGCTGGACCAGACATGTCTGGTTGCCACAGTTGTTTTGGAAAAGCAAGTATGTTAGCGTGGGAAAAGGTCCTTTGTGAATCTGGGGCACTTAGTGGGCACGCAAGTGAATTTGCTAAGCCTTAGTGAAAGTGGAAGTGAGTAATTCTGCTAATATCAAGCAAGTTGCATCTGTTCAGCAAAAGACCTAATTCAGAGCAGCTAGGCTATTCTGAATTTGCTGTAGGACTAAACCCTCTGCTTGGCAGTCGTGATACTGTGAACCCCGAACGCCAGATCTGAGCTCTTCTCTGTGGCCTCTGAATTGCAGAATCTTTCTTTGCTACCAGGCTCCTGACGTAGTAACCAGCTGAAGGACTGTCCAGCTGTATAGCTCTCTGCTTCCAGCTGCTGGAACTCCTTACGGCTACACCATATTTCTTTTAAACTCTAATCTTTTTTTCTTCCCTCATCTAGAAAAACTATCTGTGCCCCAGGGTACAGCTGAATTATACAACCCAGATGGGTATTTGTTTGGAACAGCCAGCTCCTCCAAGGCACTGTGGTCTTTTCTTTCTTTCCATATGTCAACTATTCCTGTCCCTGTTGTTATTCCAGTGGGACAGAAGCTGGCACCGCCCAGGTAACCTTCACGTTATTACTCTAAGGAAAAATGACTCACTGTCTATTTTCCATCTTATTTTGTGGCTTTGAATTCTTTATTTTGGAGACAGACACAAGTTTCTTGCTCTGAAATACTTTTCTAAAATTATAGCAGATGCTGCCCCTCAATTTGCTGGTACAGGCTGCACTTGCAGCTGGCTGAACCTGGACTGACATCAGGCCAACCCATGATTTTATCATGAAGTTTATGATACTGAGTGTTTGGAAAGCTCTTGTCATTGGACTATATGAGAACATTAGCCTTTTCAAAGTAACTTTTGAGGAAAAAAAAATCTTTGTCCCCAGCTATTAAAAAGATGGATACTTGATCAAAGCTAGTTCTTCTCTATTTTACAAGGTGGAAGACACCTCTGGCACCTGCCCACATCTCAGGTCTAGTGTAGCCAGGGGGATTTGCCTTCTGGAGGTGTCTGGATTGCTGTTAATTCATGGAGGGAGGTGCAGTGACTTGCTCAGGTGCGGAAAGAGAGCTTGACTTGTGCTGCTTCAGCTGTGGGATGGGCAGCCCTGCTTTCTCTTCCCAGCAAAGTCAGTAGGGCTCTGGCTTTAAATTGTGCTATGCAGTTTAATGGCTCCAGTCGTTAGCATCAAGTGCTAGGGCCACAGAGCCTCCTCTTTATGGGAGTTTAGGTAGGCCACGAGGGCTAATGCCTCTGGGAGCTGTGGGGCTCTGATCAGGTGTTGCTTTAGCAAGTTGGACCCTGAGATTCTTGCTTCCTTTTCTAATCGAAGCAAGTGTGAGGACCCAGGTAGCTCATCCCAGATATTGAACTTCATTTTTCTATTATAATTGCAATTACAATCCATGGATTATAAAAGCCAGGGTGGAAAAGTCTTCATAGTTTGCCCTCATTGTTTATAGTGATTTCTCAGTTGTTTGCAGCATAAGTGACTGAAGGACAGTCCCTATCGAAAAGGGAGCAGTCATGCTTAGTGCTGCTGTGAATTTATCTTGGTATGAGACTCCGGGGCAGGACTTAAAAGCTTGGGTTCTCCCTGTGCTGGCAGGGAGCAGCAAGGCGCATAGCAGTTGTCCATAGGTTGGTTGGTTTGTTTTATTGAAGATTACCCATGCTTACCTCGCATAAAGGGAGATGAATGATGCTGGGCTATGTTTATGAAGGAGGAACAGGCTGCTGTTTTCCATTTTGAAGTAATTGCAGGTGTAAATTTGAGATATTGTGCCTCTCATGTGCCTGATTGCAGGTCGCAGACTGGTCGCAGTAACGGCATGGATTCTTGGGTCTGGGCCTGCAGGTCTTTGGGTTTTTCATTTTTTTTTTTTTTTGTTTTGTTTTCAGTGAAAGCCATATAAAATAATTTGGTTTTCAGCCCTTTGAAGCATTTTATTCCCCTGTAATCAGTTTTCAGTTGGAGACCTCAGTTTTCATGCCTTAATGCGATACCTGTGCTGGTTCTGATGCACTCACACTGTGAAGTCCAATCCCCAGAGGTGTGTGAGGCCTTGTAGGTTGACATGCTGGAATGGGAGAAATCGAGGAGCGGAGCTGAATGTATTTTCAGTAAAATTTGATGCTTTGCACATGCAAAACAGTAATGTAAAGGGAGCAGGAGAAGAGCAGCTAAACAATTTGTTCCTGTATTTCCACTAGCTGCCCTAGAGAGCAACCCGGACTCCAGAATGAATTCAGAGCGAAGGCCAAGAGTATATATTCTGTCTGCAATCCCAGTTTCCTCCAAGAACTGCCCCATGTGAACTAGCCCCAGTCAGAGGCAGCGGAGGCTTGGGAATCGAGGGAGATGTCCTCCCTGGTGACACCTGTCACTCCAGGGAGATGTCCTCCCTGGGTGTGCCCGTTGCAGCAATGCTCTCTGCTTTCCGCTGCTGGAGATGCCAGCGGAGCAAGGAACCACCAGGAAATGTGCCTAGGATATTTGCTGCCATTGTCATGTGTTATTTTAGCTGGCTCGGGGAGTATAATCTGCTGAAACCTGTTGAGTTGGATAACACTGATACTTCTGAAATTGTAGATCCGTTTCTGTGAAATGTTTTCTGGAACTTGTGGTGAGAAGCAGCTGAGCTCCTCCTGGGAGTCCACTTTGGGTTCGGACTGGCTGGGCTGGAGCAGCGGGTGCTTGGGGCACCCCGGCACGCAGGTGGGCTCAGAAGCACCCGGAGATCCAGCTCTAGGCTGCTGCTGGGTTCAAATGATGGCTGGTGTGCCTAGCCTGCAGGCTCTGTGTATTTTTATTTACCCATTTATCTCCAGTTACCAGTGAGATCAGTGTCTCTTCAGTCCTCTTCCAGCATATTGCCCCTTCTCAGCCTTGAGGTGCTGCGGGACGGGGGAGAGCCAGAGCAGTGGGAGCTGAGCCTCCCCCGTGGTGCGGCGGATGCCCCAGGGCTGGGCCCCTGGTCATGGGCCCGGGCAGCGACGGCGGATTGAAGTTTTAGAGCTGCATCAAGTTTGGCTATAAAGGCCCCTTCTGTCCCCTGTGCTGGGATGAGGAAGAGCCGGAGGGGTGCTGATGGTGCCAAACAAGGAAAGAGCTGTTCGCGGGGGGGGGGGGGGGCTCGGCTGGTAGGGAGCCCATGGTCCTGCAGAGAGGTGCCTTGCTGCCTGGCCTGGCTCCTTGTGTTATGCCTCCAAGCAGTACTTGTTGCTTCTTCACTCACTCCACTTAATAATAAAGGGGTTAATATTAAAAAAAATGCTTTCCCAGCCTCTCCCTCCCCCCGATTTTTAACAATCATGTTTCAACATCTTGTGTCCCCTGACTCATGCTGGAAGGGCTTTTGTTTCTGAATCCGTAATCAAAGCAACAAATGCTAAGGTCACTTCCTTGAGATTATATGGCAACGGAAGAGGTCCAGGATCGTGTCTCCTTTCTTCCCCAGCTCGAATGTACAGAAAATACAAAGGCTTAGTACATGCATTCTTTGCGTACTTCTTGAGTTTCTCCAGCCTTTTTAAGCTACCAGGGCGTGTGACTTGGAGGTAAGAGGCTGTATTTTAATTTCTGATGCTTGCCAGTGGCAGATAATGCTGTTTACTGCTGTTGCATTGTGCCCTGACTTAAACATAATGCAGTGCTGTAGAGCTATGATTACAGGAAAGAAGGTAGCATACAAACAACATAGCAAAGGGAGCTTGCTTTTGGGGGTGCTCGTGTAGTGCAGACCAGAACTTTTTGCTTGCTTTTTCTTTTCCTGAAAGACCAGTCCATAAAAATTTCTTTGCTCTTCTGCACACCAGTGTGGTGATAAGGGGTTGTTTGTTTACTCTCAGCATTTACAGCTGCTTTTTCCTGCCTTTGTTGTGAGGGCTGTCTTGGCTGCTTTGGGAAAGTGCTGAATCCAAGCTAGACTCTGGTAACTTTGCTGCTGCAGCTGGAGACCAGGTCTGTAATTTCTGATTACAGAGAAAATGCATTTTCAGATATAACTGTTATAGGCTGCTCTGAGATATGATTTAAACTGAACAAAGCACAAATTCATAAGTCATGAGCAAAGGCAGCCAGTGCCTGGTACAGAAGCTCCTTTCAGTGTGAAACTATTAAATGTCTCATCAGGGAGATTCCCACCCCTCTCCCTCCCTGCAAAAAATCTCATGAAAAGGTTGGCACTAAAGAGACAGAAGTGCACATGGAGCTCATTAACGGCTGTTGAGAAAGAGCCTTTGATCAGAATTGCTTGTTTTGCTTTAAAAGTGGAGTGTGGAGAAGTCCAAATCTGTCAAAACCGTTGCAGCGCCTGGCCAGGGGCTTGCTCATCTCTGCTGATGTAGCCTCGGAAACGCCCTTCAGCAGCGCCGAGCGTGGCGAACAGGTTAACGTTTTCACTTACTCCAAAGAGCTTAGGAGCTCAGGGTCTCCTTGTTTTATTTACTTCTCCTTTGCTTTTTTTTCCCCCCTTTGTTAAAGCATTTAAAGGCAGTTCAGATGGACTTGCAGCATACCTTTATGTCCTGCTTACCTTACGTCTGTTCAAGGCTGTGTCTAGGTTTCCCGAGGGGCAGCTGCCAAGCGGGGAGAGGCTGCGAAGCGAGGGCAGGCAGTGTGGAGGGGAAGGGGGTGCGGAGGGAACAAGCTGGGTGCCAGGGCTGTGACGGGGCCAGGGATCAAGGGGAGGCAGGAAGGGAAGGCTGGGGTGTAAGATGCCCCTGAGGATGGGAGAGCTGCTGCGGAGGGGATGGGGGCAGGAGGAGCATTGTGGGGGAGAAGCTGCGTACACAGAGTTGTCCTGGAGAGGAGTGCAGCTGCAGAGAGCCCGAGGTAATGCTGAGCCAAAGGAAAAGCGCGTTATTCCCCACGTTTGTAGAAAAGCGATACTGGAAGTTGCCTGGGCTGCAGCCCCCAGTTAACAAGAGATGCGCCTCGGAGAAGAGCTTGCTCTAGGCACGGATGGAGGGCAGGATTTGGCCCTGTCCTTTTGGTTGCACCTAACACAGAGATGATGGTTTCTTTGCTTGAAACACACATGAAGATCTACAAATGAAAAGTCGCAGCAGTGATATGAAAAGCTTTGAAGAGCAGCAGAACGTGAGCTGCATTTTATAAAGGCTTGACCTAAGAGCTAGAGGGCTAACTGATTTGCCCAGGAGCTCATGATTTAGGAGCAAAGATCAGGATCGGTTGCAGGGCTGCAGACATCTTTCCCTGCCCCGCGGTCTGGCTGCGCCTCGCCGCGCTCTCCGTGTTCGGGCGCCAGCGGTTATCGCTTCTTGCAGGGGAGAGGATGCTGCTGCCTCCAGCAGGCTGACTCTGCGCTGGCTCTGCGGGCTCCCTCAGTTGTCATTAGAGCTCTGCAGTTTCACAGGATCTTTTTCCCCCTTGAGCTCCCAGGAGATTTCACTGGAGCAAAACATTACCACGGGCTCGTGCATGGTAATGACCTGATTACTGTGCGTCTCCGTGTTGTATGTGATAAGCATGCCTCTAACAGACGCTAATTTATTAGCTGTGTTCTGCCACAGAAAGCAGATGATCTATGAAGTATTTCATTCGCTTGATATTTAGGGCAGATTTGCACTGATTGCTTCCTATTAATTTTCCTGATTATTAGGATTAACTGTAGAGTTTTGAGACCTGTGTATAAGTTGCCTGTCTCTATTCTTTTGTTCTAAATACAATGAAAAGCTATAAGAACAGTAACAGCAGCACCAGTGGAATGACATAAGCTGTTTGAGAAACACTTGTTTTGAATATGAGACCTTTATTTAAATCAAGGAGGATGCCTCTGCAATAGTGGGCTGCTCCTTCAAGATGACCATTAATCTCTTCCCCAATCAGAGGGTTTTAGCATCTGTTGGTAATGCTCCTGGCAAGAACATTGGTCCTCGGCAGCGTCAGGAGATAGGAGATGCTGCCTGGATGCTGATTGTCAGATGAAGTTTGGGGTCACCGGAGCGAGCGAGGGGTGCTTCCGCAGCAGGACACCCTTCGCCTTGGTGCTGGTGGAACAGGTGCCGCCTGAGCATCTGCAAGCGCACACTGAACTGCGGTGTTGCACAAGCGGTGCGTGCAAGTACTTCTTGGCATGCATGCTTGTGAAGGAGCTCAGGCAGAAGCTGCACGTTTACAGTCAGTAGCAGGGACAGAAATACAAGTTTGTGAAGCTGATCAGTAGCAACAGGAAACATAGCAAGTTGCAGTATTGCTTTAGGCAGAGGGGCTAGTTTTATATATTGTATGCTCCTAGTAGAGGCCAAGAAATAGCATCTCTCCCTTTCATAAATTGCTGTTGGCAGAGTAAGCTTTATCTCATGATTGGAGTACTGTATTTATCATTCTGAGGATGACTGGTTTCATTTGTTCCTTGGGTTTTCATTTGTCAATGTGTTTTTTCATTGCAATGTGCTCATTTTGATGCCTTTCACATTTGAGCGTTTTGGGAAAGGGGGAAGAGGTTTAAAGCCCCTTAACTTGCTCAAGCTAGTGGAAACTTTCTAAGGACCACAGCAAGCTTTGGCTGAGGTCCTGTAGGAATCAACAAATGATGAATAAAATACAGACAAATGAAAGAGTCCCTTAGATTTGCCATCCCCTGCAATGAGAGATGCTAGAATAAATGGGGAAAAGGAGAATTGCATGGAAAGTGCATTGGCACTTGGCCCTGAAAAGCAGTTGCCTGCAGTGAGGGAGAACACTTGGGCTGTTGCTCTGCCAGATTTTTTTACTGGCTCAGCTGGTGGGGCTTACATGAAAGTCAGTTGATGCTCTGCAGGAGCCAACTTTTGCTTCATATCTGCAGTTCATGGGACTATTTTAGGAAGGTGCCATGCAACCCAGAGAGCCTTTAGGCCTCCAGTTCCAGGCAGCATGTTTTATCTTTAGCCTTTTGCCAAACTTCAACAGAGCCAAGATTTCGATGGAAAACAATCAGCAAAGGGGTGTTTGTACCAGTTAGCATTTAAGTAAGTTCTCTCCAGCCTGTCCTTATCCTAAAACATTACTCCTGTGAGTGTCATATTTGAAGACAGGTCTTCAACAAATATCTGTCCCTGCCTAGCTGCTCTATGCGACGGGAAGCATGGGGAAACCCTGAAGTTCTGCATGGGGATTTTCTGCCAGTCCTTCCTTCTGGACTGCCAAGGCAGGCTGGGCAGTAGTGCTAAAAGAGGGAGGTGTGCCCTGGCAATGAGTCACCCTGGGGAGGTGAGATGAATCCAGCAAGGTGTCCTTCCATAGCACAAAGTGAGAGAAACAGCCAGCCACTTCACTGTGTTGCAAGCTGCTTAACGTTAAGCAGATACTGGCTTTTGTTAAGGTTAATGGCAAGATAACAAATGATTTAAGGCAAAATCTTGGCCCTATTAAAGTTAATGGCAAAATTCATTGACTGCATTGGAGCCAGGACTTCAGCCAAAGGATCTTTTGTGGCCTAAAGGTTAGAAAGGAGAGGCAGCAGGTCCGGAGACCCGATCTGTTCCCTTTGAAGCTGTTGGAAGCTGTGCTGTTGCCTTCGAAGGGATCGTGTCAAGCTGATCACGTCTGTGCAGTTCAGGCTGCGGAGCCACGGCTGGGCAAACCAAACAGAAGAGGCATTACCTGAGGGTCTGCTTCACACCCCTCGCTGGCAGAGGAGGAGGATAGGATGTCAGGATGAGGCTGGACATACAGGGAATGGGACAACGCAGCAAGAGAAAGGTGGCTGAGGACCTGCAAAGAAGGCAGGAGTCCCGGATGCATAAACAAGCTAGGGGAGGTGGTGCAGAAGCGAGCTGGGGGGACATGCTTCCCTTCCCCAGTGCTACAGCCTGGGCAGGGGTGGGAGGGTGGACTGTTCCCAACCGCCCTGCCCATCTGTGCCCGCAGGGAGGGTCTTCTGCTGCGGGACACCTGGTGATGGGCCCTTTCTGTGTCAGGGAGGACCAACAGGTTGCAAATAAGCTCAGAAGAAGTATTTTTCAAGGCATCTTTGGAGACCTGTTTAGATCCATTAAAAAGTTTCCGTAGAAATGCTGCTATAAAACCAAACTCTTGTTTGTTATTTTTTGGGTTATTTCGTAAAGCTTTGAGTGATTCCCAGAGCGTTGGACCATGACTAGGCTTTGCACTCCCAAAAGACACCCTAGGAAACTCTGAGGTCATTTAAAGCATTATAACTTTTTTACAGCTTCCCCCCCCCAGCTGCCCACAGGCTCCTTCCTTCCAGAGGCGCTGGTCGGTGCTGCTGTGTGTGAGATGTGCCCAGATGGGGCAGCTCCGTATTGCATTACGTGCTTGCATCTTATTTCATTGTTTTTATCAGCCAGCGCACGTTCACAGGCCAGACGCAAGCTGGCCAGTTGCATCGAAGTCAGTGAAGCAATGCTGATTTTATACAGCTGAGGACCTGATCCTAAATGCTTTTATGACTGAAGATGAAAAAAAACCCACTATTCTAAATGCTCATGAAAATCTGAGGTCAGTTTACAGGCTTCAATAGTAAGCTTTAAAATCTTTACAGCCTTATGAGTTACAGACGAGGTTTGGAAAAATCTCCTTGCAGAGGAAATTACTGATGTTGACTTATAGTTAGTTAACTGCAGCTCAGGTGGGAATTTTGGGATTAAATTCTCATTGAAGGACAACACTGATTCTTCCCTGGGCTCATACACCCGTAAGACACTAGTATGTATGAATCACTAGCCCAAAAATCAAGGGAATGGGATTTCTGCCCTCTTTCCACTGCCCCCCCATGCTGCAGACTTTCCTTGTGGAAGCTGGAACTGCGACAAAGGGATAACAGTTCCTCGCAGCCCTTCTTCATCATGCAAGCAAGTGGGAATACGGCTGCTCTTTGCTCTTTGTTACCCTTAAGAATTTTCTTCGGTTCTGTGACTGCTTTAGCTGCCATAGGCTATGTGCCTATTTCAGAAATAAATGACCCAGCTTTTACAGTTGTGCCATAATGACACACCACAGTTGTCTTTCTCTCCTTTAAAGCCGCGTGTTTAAGGATTTGTGTGCAGGCTGTTTAGTCAATGACAAGGGGGTCCCCTTTGTCGCTCATCAGCCTGTGTGTCTGTGCAGTTTCTTTTCTGTGTGTAAAGTATCACCTGGGTAGCAGAGCTTAACTTCATGTGGTTACCCTGAGAGGAGCTTATGGAAATAACATGTATGATGTTGTGCAGCTGGGACCAAATCCCCTATGTCACATTCAGGTATTTTCCTGGAAACCCCCTGTGGGCTTATAACCTTAGTTATAATTGTGCCTGGGCAAAAGGATTTATCTTGAGGGGAGGAGAAGTGGGGGAAAAGGTTTTCTATTTCAAGGAGATTCTCAGCATATGAATTTCAGCCTCAATCTTGGAAATATTTATTGTATGTGAGTAATTTGACTCACAAGAAGAGCCTCCTTGGTGTCAGCTGCTGGAGCAGGAGGGGACCCTGTGGCTGTGTCTTTACAGACAGCAGTAGATAGGCTGTGTGCGTGCATCCAGCCACCCCATCCGCAAGGCTCTGCAGGATCTGCCATGAGAGGGACATGGCATTGGGGATATTAAAGATGGGCCATGCTGAATTGGTGGTTCTCAAAGCTTAGGGCAGGCTGTAGTGGCCTGGGTGCAGACCCTTTGGGTCCCGTGCCGCCCCTCTGCGAGTCGTGCTTGTCCATCAGCACAGCACATCCACGTCTCTGTAGGTAGCTGAAGCCCTGTGTTGTGCAGCACCCCGAGCAAGAGCAGCTGGGACACGTGCACAGACTGAGCATTGCAATGGTAGAAGCAGTTACCAGTTTTGTCTCAAAATTATATGAAGCTTATTTAAAATCCTCTTTTTGGCCATGGGGTTGTTGAAGGGTTTTTTTTGGCTTTCCCTAGTAGAGAAGACTCCAGGCCATTTTAAAACAAAAAAGCCATAAAAATAGGAGATGGTGACAGATATGGTTAGCTTGGCCATGGGATGTGTCTCTATAATTTGTCCAGTTCTGGGAGAGAGGACATCTGCTCTGGAGGGAGTGTAACACATTTGGTTTTGTTTGTGACCTGAACCCTTCATAACTTCCCATTCCTAAGCCATGCTTCAGGAGACATGTTATTCTGTCAGCCTCCCCCCCCCCCCCCCCCCCCCAAGTTTTTTTGGAGACTTCCTGTTTATACACTGTCAAATTACTTTTTTCTTATTTTTTCCTAAGTTGATGACACATGTGGATGTCTAAAAATACTGTGTATAACAACTGGCTTCAGAGAGGGAGGATGTTACTGCTGAAGAGAAATAGCATAAATATCCTGCAGGTTTTTTTTTTCCAAATAAACATTCAGGCTCAGGACATCACAGGGAATTGGTTTATGTAGCCAAGAAGTAGGCTTTTAAAGGACTGACTTTTTGGAAAATCTGCTGCTGTAACCTTATGTGGAGAATGTCTTAATTCTTGCGTCACAAGCGAGATGAAGGAAAAACTGCATTTTCCTTTTGTCTTCACTGAGTGCTGTTCAGTGGACAATATTAAAAGAGTAGAAACCTAGGCTGGTGCCTCTGAAGCTGCTCAAGACTTATTCAGAACCAAACTTTGCCTTTTTCCTCTCGTTTCATTAGAATTCCCAGCTACGCTGAACCTTTCTGAATATTTTAACCTGCTGTAAGAATTACAAACTCGCCCTATGCTTTAGCGTTCCTGCATTTGGTTTCTGCAGGAGTTTTGTGTTCTTTCTCCCTTGTTATGTTCCTTTCCTATTGGCAGTCGGAATAAATCACTTTCTTGCTGAAAGCTCACTGTCGTTAGCTGCCTGTAAGTTAGGAGGCCTGCAGAACCGCAGTAATATCATGTTGCACTGGATAGTGTTTTCCTCTCCTTTTCATTCCTCTCTATATTTTTAGTTGCATAAACCTGGTTTATGCTGGTTACTTGTGCACAGAGCATACAGATGACTTGGAAGCCATAAGAATGCAACATCCCTGTATCTCAGTGTAGCTTAGCCAAAAAATTAGGCTCTGCACTATGTTGCTCCACTAATTTTCTATGGGGAATGAGACGAGATACAGGAGTATTTAATGAATTTTAGGCTGCTGCTTTTAGCTAAATATTCATAAACTTTTTTAAAATAACTACTAAAATGACTAACATGGGTGCATGTTGCAAAAATATAACAAAATTGTTCATTTGCACAGACAATGCAAAATCAATGAGAATAAGCTGAAAACATAGATGATATACGTATATATATATATCTCAAGAGTGCTCATATTACTTACCTCTTAACTGAGCCAGACAGCTGTGCTCATCTTGTGATTGATTGTTCCAGCTAAATAGAAAATCAATTATATTGTTCAGATTAGCGAGCCATACTGAATTAAAGATGAAAATGTATCTGCAAGGGGCTTCCAGAGTGCAGCCCTTTGACAAGGAGCCCAGCGTTTTAGGGCTGGGGAGCCAAATCCCGGTTCTTTCACAGAGCCAGAGGAAGCGGCCTGGCGAGCAGATGTGTGGCTGATGGATAAATCACGCTGGTGTCGTTGGAGGGGTTGGCGCCAGGCCTCTGGAGCCTCAGTGCAGCTCGGTGAGGAGCCTCCTGAGATGACCTCTCTGGGTGGGATTCCTCCTGTAGCGATGTGCTTGTATTGCTCTGCCATAGCAGCTGCAGTGATTTGCTCCTGATGGTGCTTGTAAGGAAGGAGAAGGCCATGAGAAGTGCCCTCTTCTCCAGTAGGAATGGGGTGGGGATATTTAGGGTGAGCTGCTGCCAGTCTGCAGAAAGAAGGGGGCTGTTGCCAGTTGCTGCAGCCTTGCAGCTGCAAGAAGAGCCTAAAGGCAAGAAGTTTGGGTTGTCCCTGTTGACGCTGTTTCACTCAGGGCCTGAAACCTGCCAGCGCAGAGCTGGTGGTTCCCCAGGCAGCTCAGGGCACAGCGCAGCGAGTGCCTTGTCGTACTGCTGGCAGCTCTGCCCTGTGCTCCTGGCCGAGACGGCATCTTAGCAGGGATCTGGTGAGCAGGTTGTGCCACAGCATCTGCATGCGGGGGCTGGCGGGGTCGGGTGGAGGAGATAGACGGGTGCATGCAGTGCCTAGGCAGAGCCACCTTGTTCCCTGAGCCAGAGGCAGCACTGGGTGTTTAATGGGCATTGATGTCCTCTCCCACTGTGCCCAGACCATTTCTGTGATGGCAGGGCTGACGTCCCACCAACGCAGGCAGGAGAGCGCGGGGGACGGCTGGGCTCTGGGGTGGTGCTGTGGAGCCCAGGAGAGCCCTGCAGCTTGGCGCGCGTGCCGTCTTGCCCCAACTCCTCCTGTAGCAGGCAAATTGGGTGATGGACTTGGGGCAGCAAGGTCTGGCTGAGAGCGACAACAGAGCTAGGAGATTTGCCAGAATAACAACATTTTGCTGTGCTTTGTCCCTAAATGCCCTGGTCTGTTCTGTAACTCTTTTGACTTAACTTTCCAGGATTCTGGGAGGCAGCTGTGTGATTTCTTTTGAGATGGAGTCTCAGCTATTAAATATTATCTGTAGCAAGATGCTGATGCAATGGTTAATTTCAGGAGCTGGATTAATTTAAGGGTTTTTAATTGGCTGCTGGAAGAAAATTAGGGCTGGTTTTTGTGTGCAGGCTATTGTGATGACTTCAAAACCATATGTTTTGTTTTAAAACCAGTCCTGTAGTGAGTGTGTGATTTTGTGCCCTGGGGGCAGGACCGCGCGGGGCTGATGCGGGGAGCGTCGCCGAGGCCGGAGCTTCCTCTGAGGTGCTGAGCGTCTGCGACTTCTCCCAGCTTCGAGCAGACTGAGAACTAGACTCTGCAGCTCTGTCCTTAAATTTTCTCATCAATAAAATCAGGGATAATTGTATCTTGCCCATCTTCAGGGGTGGCATGAGGTTTAATTACTTTACTTTTAAAGTACTTTGAGATTACCTTGGATAGCTCAATAGAAGCACAAATTATGGCTGGTATTTCTTTTGTGTTTTAATCTTCCCGGCAACCTTTCTTTCTCGTTAGCAAAATGCTTTGTGCATGTGTTTTTTAGAATAGAAATCTCTTTTACTTAACAATAGACAACTGAGGCAATTAAAACAGAAGTGATTAATGTGATTTTGCTGGGTGAAAGCTAAAGCAGCTAGCAATTAAATAACGGCAACCCTTGTGCTATCTCAGAGCAACAGATGGAGCATGATTTAAAAGCGCTATTGGATCAGACACTTTGCAACAGGGGCAGATTGGTAACAGTACGCTGGAGCCAGAAATATGCACCACCTTGAAGAGTACGTTGATGCGCTGATTAGTTGATGGTGACGTGTGACTTGCTCGTGATGGCGTGGTGGCAGGCCGTGGTTCTGCGTGACAAGCGGGGCTGCCGTCGGGTCTCCCGAGAGACCCTCCTGTTCACGGCAGCGCAAGAAAGGAGAGGGAGAGAGGTATTTCTTTCATTGGGACTTGCTCTGCACATGATCCTTTTACCAGTGTGGCTATTTTGGTGGGCAGTGTGATGATGTATATTTAGTAATGACATAATTTGCTAGCCTTGGTGCCACAGGTTGTATATCTCTTTCTTTCCCTTAAAGAAAATCAGGCAGGAGACGGTGGGAGGCTTGCAGACGTTCACCTCTCTGATCCATTAGCAGAGCTGCTCCGGAGGGGGCATCCTAATGGATTTTAGTCAAAATGAGCTCAATTAGTGTAACAATAGACCTTTGTTAATTTGGCTTCTTATGGCCGAAGTAGGCCAAGTGGTTACAGAAGAGGCTGTGTCTCTGCAGCCCTGGCCGGGTAAACAGCAGTGCTGTTAAGTGGGGCGATGCTCAGGCTGCGAGGGAGCTCTCTCTCCAGTTATGTAGACCTGGGCAGGGGGATTTGGGGCTGGATCCTCCACCGGTGCTCACGGCTGTAGCTCTGCCGGTCACAGCAGAGCTGTGCCCTGTCCTTGCTACTGTTGCCCAGAAATCAGCCCGGTGTGAAATCGGAGCCGGCTGTGTGCGAGGTGTTGTGTAACTCCTTTGGGAGCCCCGTCTAAGCGAGCCACCCTCAGCCTCTGTTTAGAGCTCAGGATTTATGGTCTGCGAGACACTTGTGCTGTCAGGAAAATGAGTTACTCTGAGGCTGTGAGAATAAATATAAAAGCCAGGTTTCCTTTAGCTGCTCTAGTCTTTGGAGATTTGCAAAGCCAGTCCACTGCCTAAGACAGCGAGAGACCCAGAATTAGAACAATTTTAAATAATGTAAAAGCTTTTGTGGAAATGTATGATGTTTTAAAGGACAGATATTAAAAGGACATAATGTGCAGCTCTTTCTGAGTTGTCCTGCTCTTGAAGAGGGAAAGATGAATTGTTTGCAGTAGACGAATGTGGCATGAAATGGATCCAAGACAGTCCTGCTGTATCGGAAGCTGCAAATCTCATCCTCTTCTTAATCATTCAGTTCAAGCATCTGTCTTGATGTGTGCAGACACATATATAAAAATCCTATCAAGGCAGTGACTTCTAATACTTGCATGAAGTTATTCAAGTGAGAGCATTTAACGTACCAGTAGAGACTCGATCTAGAACAGAGACCGGGGCCTGTCAACAGACTGAGTTTAGGCTGACTCAGCTGCAGGAATGGTTGGGTAGATGGAGACTTCTTAGGTCCTCGCTTGTCTTTGCGCAACACCAGAGCAAAGGGCCATTGCTGCCACTTATGGCTAATAGTACTAGCCAGACTGGTTTATCCTCAAATTAAAATCTAACTCAAACTGCAGCTCTCTGATAGCATTGATGTCACTTTTATCTGATCCGGAGAGCTGCTAAGCACCCTTAATTACGGTTTGAAGTTGATGGGAGTTGAGCGCACTGAAGCAGCTCCCCAGACCAAGTCCTTGGAGAAGGACACTTAGCTGTTGTGCAGAGTCAATTCAGTTATCAGCGCAGATTAAACACTCGCTGCAGTGTTGTCCTTGCCACTGAGCCGTGTGTGGTCCTGTGCAAACAAGAGCTTGTTAAAGCTTTAAAGCAACAACCCCAAAGATGGATCATCTTCACTGTGCTGTCCCTCTCTCTTTTCAGATGACCGAAGGCCGGCACTGCCAGGTTCAGCTCCTCGATGACAGGAAGTTGGAACTGCTGGTTCAGGTAAAGACTCCTCTTTCAGGCACCAGGAATGTGGTTTTGCCCAGGGCAGACTGATTTTCAATCTGCTCTAGCAATGCTCCGCGTAACTGTGTGCCTTTTAGGGACTTGGACAAATTAGTAGAGCTTTGACCATAGGTGAAGTCTTAAGCAGTGTGCGAGTCTCATTTACAAAGGAAGAAGTGTTTGGACTCCAAAGTCCCATGAATTTCTACATGCTTATGTTACTTCTTACATGGAGATATAAGCTTCTAAATCACATCGGCATCCATAAATACTTTGTTTACTACCTCTGTACACTGCTAATTCTTCCTTTGGTTACTAAAAAGGAAGAGTTTCTGCAGTTGTGGCCAGGTTCCCTTGATCATGTTCGTGTTAGCAGTGCTATTGCTGTGTAAAGCTGTAAGTGATGTCTGAAGAAACAAGTTGCATCTCTTATACGTGCAAAGCCTTCCTCAGACCAGCATTAAGGGTAGTCTTTCACTTGGACGTTGGTACAGAAGGGGCAAAAGATGTCATTAGCTTTATGTTGTTTCTCATTTTGTGTTTGGAGGAGTTTAAATGGCTTTGGGAAAAAAAACATCTGCTCTCTCCAAGATTCATAGTATGTATCAAATGCACCATTCCAGCGGTGGTATTTTTTGTAACTTGGAAGGGAAGAAAAGTCTATGTTCTGGGGTGTGTTTTATTCCCATGACAGAACCTGAAGTACTAGTTTGTCTAGGACATAGTATCCTCTCAGCAGAGAAATCCCTCTTGTTGTAAGTTCAGGAAAGCCTGAATTCAGGCCTTTTTCCCTTAGTAAGGGGAAGCAGCAGTTAGTCTACTCACTTCAACTCCCTGTAGTGGGTTAACAGCGTAATTGCCTCTCCATGCTCTGATGTCTGGTGTGGCTCCATTGAGACGCGGTATCCAGCTGCCCAGAGACTTATGCAGCCACTCGAGTCTCTCACAACAAGGCTTTTACCTGCTTGACCATATTCACTTTTATATCGGTGTTTGCAGCGAGAACATTATAAACAAAACATTATAACATTATAAACAAAAAGACTGCGTTGAAATGATTTTAAATGATTTTGATTCTTTCAATAGCCCAAACTTTTGTCTCGAGAATTACTGGATCTGGTGGCCTCGCATTTTAACCTGAAGGAAAAGGAGTATTTTGGGATAACATTTATAGATGACACGTAAGTACATTAATTGATTTTAAACAGCTGCAAGATTACTGCAGTGTGAAACCTAGCCCAGCTCAGCATAATGGAAAGATGACTTCTTTTAAAGAAGAAAGATTTTTATTCGCCTGAGGAAAGGCGAAGACACAAAACAGAGTAGAAAATATTTCTAGTATATCTTCCTGATGCTTTTACTTTCCATGTTTGTCTCACAAGGTGAAAAATTTAATTCAATAGTTGTTGTTGACCATGCAAATGCCCCCAGCTTTCTTACTCTGCGCTTTTAATAACAACAAAAAGAGGATTTGCATATATTTTCGAAATGAATCGCTTTGCACGTTAGGCTCAAATCCATTATTGATGAGTCTTTTAAATGCTAACTTCCTTAACAGCAGCAAAGCATGAAGTTAGACAGCCCCTTAAACAGCTTTCCTGTAGCTTTTCTATTACTTTTAGATGTCTGGGCTATTTTTCAGACTACCCAAAAGAGCTGTAAAAAGCAGCACCAAATTTTAAATGCAGAGCCCTCCCTTTCCAATAGCTGTGTGGTCGCAACCACGTTGTGATGCTGGGTGCAGCCCAGCATTGCTCCTCATGCAAGTGGAGCAGCTGAGGAAATTGCTGCCCATTGAGTTGCACCCTTAGCTGGCCGTTTCTGCTGAGGTCAGTGAGGTGCTCTAACCATCACTGGGGCACTGCAGAAAATCTGCTTCCCCTATATCAACCCAGCATCAGATGGGTTAATTGAAATCTCGGTTGTTGTTTAGACTGATGCAGTTGGCATTGCTCTGAAATGTTTAACCAGCCTGGTGCTTTCCCTGGGGGAGATGTTACTCTGCAGCTCCCCCAAACAGCAGGAGCAGATCTCTTTGGGATTAGGATAGGGGGGGAAATTGAGTTGTTAGCTAGTATAAATCCTAGATACACCTTTTTGTATCTAGTGAGAATATTAGTTCCTGTTGTAGTCTACAAATTTGCCCCTTTTTATCCTGTCTTTGGATGGAGGCCTTTACCTACAAGTCCCCCCAGAGCTGAGGTTCAGGTCGCCCTGTACCAGCCGCTCACACCTGCAGGTGCAGTACTGTCTGCTGGGGAAGAGCGCTGGTGGAGATGCCCCTTGCTGGTTTTTACTGTGGTGTTAGCAGCCACTTGCCTCTGAAGCCCTTACTGGAGTAGTGTGCTATTTCTAAGTTATTCTCGTCTTGGGCTCTCTCTAGCGTGTTTTTGCCATATTTTTGTTTTCCACTGTTAGAAAATGCTTTTTTCCAGTTTTTCTTCTATAAATACCTTGAGGATGCTGTTTATGCTTGGCTCTTTTTCCCCAGAAGAACTGCCATGAAATTCTTCTGGGGTTCTCTGGTTGCTGGCACTGCCCCTTGCTGAGCTTCTTCAGAGTGCTGCCAGGGCCATCAGCTTCCCAAAATCACTGGGGGACTCCAGGGGCACCCTAGGGTGCCCGGGCCCTGGGATGGCCCTGCCGCAGGCCTGGGTGCTTGGTGCGAGCCTGTCGCCTCTGGAGGGCACCCATGCTCTGTGGGCTGGCAGTCCCAGGGCAGCATCTCGCAGCAGCAGCTGCCTGCGCTCCCTCTGCTGCCCCAGGATTCAGAAGGATGTTATTGGGCTTTGGAAATTTTTCTTTTCTTTCTGGCTTGCTGCTGCTTTAAATCCGGGCGACCACTGCAAAGGGAGCTGTGTCTTATATACCTACTTGATTGAATTAGTTTGCCTGCATTAAAGCCCTCTGCTCTGAAAGTGGTGTCTTGCCTTAAGCTGGACCTGGTGGTTATTAAGAACATGAATAATCTGGGATATGACAGCAGAAAGCTGTGTAGTCTGAGTGTGGGCAGAAGGGAGCATGAGATCAGTCTCTGAGGTACACAAACTTTCAGCCCTTGCTGCAGGCACATCCTTAGCTGCTATGAATTGGAGTGGCTGCTTCGAAGTTGATGGAAGTCCCCCCATTTATAGCCAAGGAAGGCCTTTCAGTGCTACTTTTTTTGGAGTGCTATCCTATAAGTTCTTTGCTGCAGCTGAAAATACATCTGTAAAGCCTGTCCAAGAGTGAATTACCTCAAAATGTGAAAGGGCAGGAGGAAACGTTTGATCAAAAGTTTGCCTGCATCAGTCAGAGCTGAGATGTGCACTTTATAAAGGAGCACTAGGAGTAAACACAAGTACCGGGGAAAAAAGAAAAATGTTTTCATATTTCTCCTTCCCAGTTTTTAATAGACTCCCCAATTTGTTCCTGCAGAGGTCAGAGTGTCTGGCTGCAGCTGGATCACAGAGTCTTGGATCATGACTTGCCCAAGAAACCAGGTCCGGCTACTTTGTTCTTTGCAGTTAGGTGAGTAATTGTTTCCATAAAGAAAACATTGCCGGTTTGGTTTATTTATTACCACAGTTTTTTTTGTTTAAAATAATTGATTACTGATTTGATAAAGGAAATAAAAGTAATGTATTGCTTTGACTTTTAGAAAGAGATTAAGTCCTGGATAAGTGCTGCTCCATTTTTTATTTAGCTATGAAATAGGGTAGCTTGTAAGTTGTTACTTTTTAAAATGTTATTAGGGCATTGTTGCTATCACTTTGTTTTGTTTAAAACCTACTTTAAATAGCTTGTTTGCTTGATTTGTCTTTAATAGTGTTAAATTTTATTACAGTTTGTTTAAACAGTTTTACTTACTTTTTTCTTATTTCTATGTTTACTTAAGGTTTGTGTATACCTGAAAGGGATTGCTGATAGGTTCTCTGCTCACATAGCTTAAACTATCCCCCAAGAGAGAATAAACTCCCTGGCAAAGTGATGATTTTGGCCAATGTAGTTACATTACTTTAGGGTTTTTGCTGGCAAAGCTCTCCTGGTTAGGATACATTTTTGCAGGCCCTTACCTGGCAGAGCTATGCTGGCAAAAAAGAATCAAGTGTGGTAATCTTATTATTGCTGGAGTTTTTGTTTTCTTTACAGTCTCAGGAAAACGAGAGCAAACTGACCTCATTCACTCTTTATAGTTTGATAAATTTATGCGTTGTGTGTTTAATCGCTCAAAGCACTTCCAAAGCAGAGCCTTTCATGTAGCTTGGTACGTTGGCACCAGCACCCTGCCACGTCCTCTGCACCCTAGTCATGGAGGGAATGGATCCAACAAACAGCACTCTGCTGAATTCTTGTTTATTTGTGATGGAGCTCATAGCTTCTCTTCTTTCTCCCTTCCGCGCTTAACAAGAAAAAAAATACACTAAAAAGAAATGCAGTATTCAGTGTGTTTAACTAGAGGTAAAACCTACAACTGGACATAGGCCTTTCTGCGTGCTCTATCCACTGGTTGCTGCCATGCCTTTACTACGAGATCGTCGCCTCCTTACATGCAACGATAAAAAGTGGGAAAGTTAAAGGACTCTGGTCATTCTGAGGATCTTCTCAGCAGATAATGCTGGTCTTAACTGCAGTGACTTATGCCAGAGGTTAAACTGTTGCCCAGACCATCTCAAGAGTGAAGACCCTAAGAAGGCTGTAAAGGCAGCCTTATTACTTGAACAGTTGTTTGGTCAGGGCCAGTGATGTTGGGTCATGATTTTGGCTTTCACCACTTTTGAATGCAAGATAGTCTTTTACAAGACAGGACATGTAGAGTGGGGCAAGAGTTAATGCATAGAGTGGGCTTGGAAAAATCATCTTCTAGAAGTTAATTTCGAGCCTGACTACTCTGGGGTCATGGGATCCAAAACAAGCAATTAGGAGCCAAGGAAGTGGGCAGTGAGAGAGAAGGCTGTGCGGGGCAAAAGCAGGAGGATACGGAAATAATTAGCAATGAAAAGCTATCTGATCCATAGAAAATGGATATTCCTGCAGAAATGCCTCTTCAAAATATGCAGCTTTCTCTTCCGTCACAACCTCTTGGATAAGTAAGTGACTCCGAGCCTTTGTTCCTCAGTATGTGCCTTGGGTGGTTAGTTTGCAGACACTTATCTCTTGTGAACACATTTGCCCTGTCATAGTCTATTTTTTAAATTAAACTCTTACTGAGCTGCCGAAATGTACAGAGCACCACTTTGCACCCACAGCTTGGATGGAAAAGCACGGATGGGATGGAAGGGTGCCTTCGGTGGGCTGCACGTGCTGGCCACAGGCAGTGCCTGCATGGCCACCGGGTAGTGGGGAGAAGACGGGCAGGAAGCAGCTTTAACTGCCCTGGGCTGAATGGTCTCCGGCCGTGTGGCTAAAGTGACAGTGATAGATGCTGCTGCACGGTAGCCCTCCGGTTGTTCTGTGAGCTGTGGTGGTCTTTGAGTACAGGCTGCGTCGGAGGAAGGATTGCAGTAGGCTGAGTCTTTTTGCAGCACCCACAATTTGCCTTGCTGCCTAGAAAGCAGCTTTGTGTGTTCTAGCATTTAATGTCTCCTGGAAGGCCCTTGCCCTTGGATATAAGTATAGTCATCAGTGTTCATTTTTTTCCTCTAGCAGAGGTCTGATTTAGCAGTTCTGCTGTGCATTGACTCATCCAGTCTTGACTCAGCCTGGGTAGGTATGTGAAATAAGGTCGTGGAACTGAGTGGAAGATTCCAAGAAGGAAAATGAATCTAATACCAGAATTCGAGCGTAATAATCCTCTGGGTGGGAGCTGCAGGTTAAAATGAACTTTTGGCAAAGAAACATTAATTTGGGATCAGTCTAGCTCTCTGGCTAGGTCTCTTGTGATGACTGTCAAGATTACCTAACTCCTGTTATGTGCAGGGTGCTTAGCACCTTTCTAGAGCAAGAGCCTTGCTGTTTGAACAGCATTTTGAAGATGAAAAGTGCCAATTTAATGCTAGATATTGACCCTACTTATAAAACTATCTTCCGCTATTTTTTTGCAACAAAATTGGAAGGAAAAATGATGCTTCAAAGAAACCTAAACCGTTTGACACTGGTGTCACTGAAATTCATTTTTAAATTAAAAAATACGCTGTTTTGGTTATTTCTGTACAGAAAACAGGTTCTCTTTGCTGCTTTTCACTTCAAGAGAGTTGGAGATTGAAGTTTAGAGAAAAAGTTACTTGTGCTTTTGCTTGGTTGCTTGAAGTCAAGTGATTGTTGAGAAAGCAGAAAATTTATACATATGGTTTATACTTTAAAACTTTTTTGTTTATTACTGTGTTATTTGAAATAGATTCAACCGTGTTTAGGGTAAATACTGTTTCACAGTTGTTTTCATTTCAGATATAAGTGTAGCAATACGAGGTGATAAGCCACCGTTCTTGTAGGAAGTGGCAGATGCGCAGCAGCCTCAGTTCTCGGTATTTTTCCATACTGCAATGACCAGTTTCCATCAGAGCACTGGAAGTACGGGGTCATCCCCAGCTACCTCCTTATGCCTCTCCTATGGTTCACAGCTGCTTTTGCAGTTCAGTAATGAAACACATGATGAATCCTTTCAGGCTTTAACTGGTTTTCTTCAGTTAGCATAAAATTGGTCCAATCACATAAGTATTCCTATGGTACATGCAGCTGGTGAAGAGCTGTAGGATGTTGGTTTAGGACTTATAAAAGCATCATTCTGATTTAAGTTGATGACAGCACCAGAAATAAGAGCAGAACATGTGCTTTATTGTGTTGCCAAACATGCCTGTCATCCTTTGAACATCCTTATCTCTGCGGTCCAGTGTTGCCTGTCTGTACTGTGGTGATAAAACCGTGCGGCTTGTACCACAGAAGAAATAAAACACGTCAACCTGGCACTGCCTCCCCCAGTGTCCTCTCCTTAAATTATTAGAGGCATTGCTACTCTGTGGGAGACAGCAAGGGCTGGTATCTGTCAGAAATAACACAAGCCCACTCTGTTCGATGTTATGCCACTTCTTTTTTTTTCCTCTAGTTACTTGGATTAGCATATTTTGGAGTGCTATTTTTTCCTGCAATGGCAATTCTACCTAATGGCTGCACTGAGTCATCTCAACGGCTTATGGTAGTTTTAGATTAAAGTAGAGAAAATAGTGCCATAGTGCCTCTGCCACTTTTGCATCTGTGAAACTCTATCCTCTTACTCAAAAATTAATGTGGGAAGACTTATGAGCGTATAAAAATGCTTCACTGAGGCCAGCAGACACCTCAAATGCTCACCATTATGTAGACGTAATGTTAGGACTTTCTGGCGCTGTAAACAGCTGTGACCTGGGGAACCTACTCTGAAGAGGGGCAGAGTACTACCCTGCTTATGAGGGAAATGAAGCCACATCTGACTTTCTTAATTGAAAGAAACTGCAAGAGCAAACAAAGCCATTAGTTGAGGAAAATTAGCTTTTCAGATGAGTGGAGAGAGCGAGGCTCTAGCAGGTTAAGTAGGGTACCAGCTTTTAAGTGCTGGTCTGACTGCAGGTCAGGATGAAGTCTGTTACAGCGAGGCTCTAAACACTGGAGCTCTGTGTTTCTGGAGAGAAACATTAGAGCATACGTAAAGTGAATTTTAGCAGAGCTATTGAAAAGGTGATATTTGGTCTGATCAAAAAGGGTGGAAATGCACATGGCTCCTACAGTTCTCCTCTCTGAGAGGTGAGTCATGGAAACAAATATAAAACAGCCTTTCAAATCCCTGGGGCAGGATGCTGGGCTTGGGTCTGTTCCTGGGCCAGGCTGCATACCTATAAAATGGATAAATCGTTATCTCCTTATCCTGCAGAGGCATTCTGTGGAGTGCTTTGAAATTCATTTGATGGCATGTGCTGTAGGAATGTGAAATATTAAAACAATTACTATTTAATGTATTGTTTGCCTCACATTGCAGTGTAAATGTTGCATAAGTGCCTAACAGGTGCAGCAGATGTTAGCTCTGCCTCCAGCCATGCACTCTCGACTGTTTCTGATGTCTTGCGAATCATCTATGCCAAGACATCAGTGGCTATAGCGGGAGGGTGTGGGGAGCCTTAGCGGCAGCACTGGGGCTGTAGGGAGGACTGGCCTGGATCAGAGCTCTGTGCACCACCCTGGCCATCCAACCCTCCTGGTATCAAAGGTGAGAAGGTGAGCAGCTCTTGTTTGGTCTATGCTGCCAGGCTAGTGGTTGTCCTTCATTTTTGCTTGGCTGAAGAAGAGAGGATATTCCTTCCTTTCTGGCACTTGGGAGAGTTTGAATCCAACGTATTCATCAGCCTTAAGGAGCTGGCTGTTAAAAATGAATCCTGCATTTATACACCTAAAGGAGGATTGACAGGACCACATTCATACAAATTTGTCTCTCTCTAAACTTGGCAGTTCCCTGTTCCACAAATTAGAGACCTGTTTTCTCTGCACCTTTTAATGTGTCTCAGCACTATTTAGTTTAATGCCTCAAGTGAGTCAGTGAGAAGTGCACAGACAAGTTGTGTGCAATTTGCAGAGTGCCAGCTGTGTACATAGTCTTTTGTATGGGTGGATAACAAACTGGGACCCATCTGCTAACCTTGGCTAGGCTAAAGTAACTGGTAATTGAATTACTGTAGTCAGTAGTGCCTTTGCAATGCATGTCACTTATTCATATGTGAGCTGTCCTGTAAAGTTATACTTTTGGTGGCAAATTTTGCCTGGAATGTGCCTTAGACCGGTAGGTTGCAGTGGGATTAGCTACTGATTTGCGATGTGCTGGCTTTCATTGCTGCTCTCAGAGCAGGGCACATCAAATAAATGTGGTGTGGTGATGAGCTCTGGGCCTCCAGGTATGCCGCAGCCACAGCCAGGCTGCACAGCATGGCCATGGGGTCCGTGCGGTGGCAGAAGGAACCTCCTCCTCTGGCCACACAAGGACGCAGAGCAGCCTCATGCCTAACTTGGAGAGTTTATAGCACGGGACGTGGGAATGGCAGGATGAGCCCCTGGCCTGGCAAAGAGGAAACTGGAGACAGGCTGTGGAGGAAGGCAGTGACTGCTGTGCAGAAGGCTGCCCGCAGTGCTGAACCAGTCACAGCCCTTGCACATAAACCCTTTATTTTTGGTGCTGCAATCATCGTTAGCACAGATGTGCCTGGCTGGCTGGAGCCACCATCCCTCCAGGGCTTTTTCTTTGGGAAGAAGTTGATGGCTCTTGGCCTCTGGCTTCTCTCTCCTCCACAAGGGAAGAACATGCCTTCACAGTGCTGTTGAATTTCTAATCCTCACTGAATCTGCCTTTCTTTAGAGAGGAGTGAGAGCTCAGAGGCATGGACCTGCACCAGTGCCTTGCAGTTGAGGTTAAATAAACCTCTGAGTTAAAAAGTTAAAATGAATGACGAGAAGGGGTGTTAGAAGATGTAGTCTTTCTCCCTGCATAGAGGCAGAATTAGTCCACCAACATCATCCCTAGCAGATGTTTGTCTAACCTCTTAAAAACCTGCCAGAGAGGGCTAGTACAGCCTGGCACAGCTCACAGGCAGGATTCGTCTCAGCAGCGCTGCTTTGGCCACCCTGCTGTGCTTCTGCCCACCCTCTGCAGCGCTCCGAGGCGGTTTTGCTGAGCTGCAACACGCAGTTTTGAGTTGCCTTTGCCAGTTCTGTGGTTTTTGTCTGAATAGGAGGCATGGGCTTTGCTCCTTTGAAATTCAGCAGGGTTTTGGAGAAATGAAAAGTCATCAAATATCTATGATCTGTTGAACAAGGAGTTTGTCATTCCCTGTGTGCCTATCGGCCCAAGATTTTCTGCTTGTTCCCTCCTAACAGGCAGGAAATTAAGTGCGGTAACTCATAGTTCCTCTGTACTGTTTGTATCACTAGGGAACAAACTGTTGAGGAAATCAGAATGATTTGGGAGGAAGATGAAACCTATTCAAGAAAGTAACATTGTTCTTTTTTTCCTTTTCAGGTTCTACATTGAAAGCATTTCCTTTCTCAAGGACAAAACGACGGTAGAGCTGTTCTTTCTGAATGCAAAGTCTTGTGTGCACAAGGTAAGGCTCAGTGTCCCTTGGGACTTCTTGTTGTGCATTGCCTTGTTATTGCTCCCTCTGTCACCCAGACAGTTCTGCAAACTGCATATGAGCTAAATCTAATTTCTAGATCATACTGAATCATTGCAATCTCAATATACTTTCTCTTCTTCTTTTAAACACTGATACTTTAAGCAAATGGACAGAGGTGGTGATGGTTTCCTGGTCCTGTTTCCACAGACCCCCTGTCTGCTCACCAGACTAGAATATGTTTCAAATATACTGGAGTTTTTGAGCTGTTTGAAATCTGAGTTGTAACTTTGCAGATCGGCTCTAAGTGACGTATTCTTCTTGCACACTTCATAGTAAACGTTCAAGGCAAGCATCTCTTTACTGATCTCAAGTCAAACTTGGCTGAAGAGCAAGAAAGGCTGTAGGTCCTATAATGTGAACTTTGTTCCTGGTTCCCCAATTTCCTGGCTTAAATTAAGTCAGTGAAGTAGTAAAGTACTGAAGTCAATAAAGTAGTAATCGGGCAGAGATTAAAATACTTCTATCTTCCCTCTGGCTAAGAAGCTTTCACTGTTTTCTTAAAATGTTTGAATTGGTAAAATATGTATTTTAAAGTTACTTCATGATGTAGTAGCCAAAATTTTGCATGGTAAATCCACTGCCGATTCGTCTTGGTCTGAATAAGGGCAGTGTGGCAGCCACTTCTGCCATGCCCCAAACCTGAGGTGCAATAGCAGCCACATCTCGATGAACTTTACTCTGGCAATGCCTAATGATCCTGTGATTTTCCTGTTAATGTCAAACTCGGGCAGCTGGCACTTTTGTTACTCGTGGTTCAAGCAGTCCAAGAAGATCACTCACTTCTTGCAGCCTTTTCTTGGAAAACAATCGTTTATTGTTAGCTAGTGTTAAAGTTCACAATAGTGTATGGGCCAAAGTCTGTCACTAGTCACTAGTTTTTCCACTTTGTTTCATACTTAGAGGATTGTCATTCAGTACCCAATATTCATTAATTTATGGGTGGATCAGAAACTTTACGTGAGAGTAGTTAATGGGAAAGCTGTAACTGTCGTTTGTACAGGAATTATTTTCCGGAAGAGTGGAGGAAATTGGTGCCCTTTTACAAAATGTTTGTTATAAAAATACTTGAAGACCTCACTGGTTAAGATTAATAAAAAGCAAATCTCCAGTTGGCATATTTGCCTTTTTAAGTAAAGGGTCTTGGCAATTTCTAGAGATCCTTCCAGGGAATGTTGGAGCAGTTTAACTAGACAAAAAACACAAATAATCTTGGAATTGGAAAATGGGACTGGTTTTAGTTGTGGAATGTGAAAAATACCACTGCTGTCCAAACCTAATCTGGTATTGAAAATAAATACTGGTCGCCTATCAAAACATTTGGATGCAAGTGTGTGTTCATGTATACACATAAGAAAAGAGGTATACAAGAGAAAAAACACCCTCACTCATATATACATGTGTCATCCAGACAGGAAGGAGTGCATGTCACATCTGGCCCAGATAAATATTATTCAAACAGCATAACTTCGTATTATTGAAGTGAAGCGCTGATAATACATGAAGCGCTGATTGTGCGCTAGGTGCTGCAGTAAACAGACAGCATCACCCATTTATTTCCTTCAGGGCTTCAGGAGCTATAAGAGGTTTGAATGGAGGCTGTTTCTTCCCTTGCCATTGCTTGCTAGGTGTGCGCTCTTAATTTCTAGTAATGCAGAAAACACCGGCTTCTGTGTTTCTGGAAGCGGAGAGGGGAGAGCTCCCGTCGTCTGGTTTCTGGGGAGGGCGCGGGGCTGGGAGCGGGCTTTACTGCTGAGAGAAGGATCCCTGCAGAGCAGTGCTGAGGAATTAACCACATAATAAGAAACAGACAGCCCTTCTGTCTGTCAGCATTGCTTCTCTTGCTAGGCTTCGCGCCTGGATCGTGGCACCCTTGAAGGTGTTTCCGCACAAGCTCTGGCAATGCAGAAAAGGCAGTTTCAGAAGTTATGCCTCTAGCTGTCCTCCCTGCTCGTTTCCTGAAGGTTTTTTATGACTCCGGTGGAAATGGGAGAAGAGAACATGTCACTGCCACCTCTGCCTGGTTCCTTTCTGGCTGCACTGTGTTAATTAAACTCTGCAGTTAATGTAAAGTGGAACACCTGACATTTTGCAAACTTTGTTCCCTAGCTGCTAATTGCGTGAATAGGATGAGCCATTTAGGTAAGTGTGTAAATCAGCCAAGCAAACTTGTGAGAGTTTGTTTGGAGGTGGCCTTGGTCTCACCTCAAAAAGTTTCTTATTTTAAGTTGTGCTATCTTCAGACAGGAGCTTTGCCTGCTGTGTTTGTACAGCACCTGGCACAACAGGGCTGAGACCCTTTTCTTTCTGCAGGAATGTTAAATTGTCAGCACGGTCTGCATGTGCCCCGCTGCACATGAGCAGTGCTCTGGTCAACTTCTTGGAATGTATTAAGCTAAAATAACCAATATGTGTTATGCAAAGTTGCTTAGAGAAATGGGAAGTCAGTTGTGTGGGTGGAAACATGAGTGAGACTTAACCCTGCTGCCTTACAATAGAAGTGGACTTGAGCCTGCAAATTAGGTCGTTTTCAAATATTTTTATCCCACCTGAGAAACCTCTGGCCACTGCCTGGATGTCAGCTCGTGCGCGAAGCAGACGCAGGGCCCATTCTCATGTTTAAGCGCGTGGAGCCTGGCAGGGAGGTGCCCAAGGGCAGCTCGGCTGGATCTGTGCAGCGTCTCCGCTGATGGGACGTCCCAGCTGTGCTCGGTTGTGCTGCAGGGGCAGGAGGCACAGCCTGCAGAAAGGGCAGCATCAGCCTCTGCGTGTAAACAGATTCCCAGCTCTAGTGAAGCAACTGGCTGGTGCTCAATAATGATGATGAAGAATGTCCCCTGGCATTTCTTGGTTGTTAATCCAGCTCGGGGAGCTTGGACCTGCCTCTGCTGCTTTTTTTTTTTTTTCCTCCCCTCTTCTCTTTTCTTTCTCTGCTATATTCATGGGGTGAGCAAACCCCAAGATGTTAAGAAGCAGCAGCTTGTACCCCAGAACCTGTGGTCTGGGGCACTCATTAGGGCATCTGTGCACTGTTTGCTTAAAGAATGCAATACAAAGGGCCATATCCTAACCTGAATCTTTGTATGACACTTGGGTTATATGTGGCTTGAAGGATAAGCACTGCAATAGCAGGGTGTGAGAAGACGTGCATGGAGAAGGTTGCTTAAAACCCGTCGTGTTGGTCTCTTTCACGAAGCTGTTCTCGAAGTTTTCACAACAGTCTGTTCCTGATGGGGCAAGGTGTGGGCACGAGCCAAGCTGCAGGGCGGTGCAGAGGCCTGGTGCACAGACAGATTTGTGTTCCTGATCTTCTGACACTTCTGAGAGTTGACATGTGCTTGCAACCCATGTCAGCAGTGTGGATGTGTGTAGATATATGCAATTTCATGGCTTATGGGCTCTGAAGAAAAATGATGCTTTCCTGAGCAGAGGATGAGAGCAGGAAGTTGCCCCATATGCGAGATGGTGCTTTTTAGTGCTCTGTCAGGATGTAGGATGAACTGCAAGAGCCAGCTGAAGGCTTGAGTAAATACAGCCTGCGTGTTGGGTAAGCTCTGTGCCAGTCCCTCCTGGAGGGGATTTTATCCATGACTTACAAGGTTCAGAAGTTGCAAGATGAATTTACCAGCAGTATTCTTCGAGAGATCCATGGGCAAATCTGCATGTGAAATACTGCTGTGTGTGAGGAAGAGTGTGGTCAGAGAGAGGACAAGTGGTTGCATCTATTCAAAGGGAATGGTATCTCCCTAATGAAGTCCAGCGCGCTCTGGCCTGGGCTGGTACCATTTTATGTCTTGCCCCAGATTACTCTAGAAAGTCCTTTGCTCCCAGCTGAATGAAAATTCAGAATGAGTAATATAGTGTATCAATTATTGATTACATTGATAATTACTGTATATTAATTATTAAATATAATAAATTGGGGGTGATAAATAATGGAATAAAAAGCTGAATTAAAATTCAGCAAATGGAGAAAATTGACTTAGTGCTCTGTAGGGCCCAGCGGCTCTGTTGCACTTCCTCACCTCTGAGCTCCAGCCCAGCAGCTCCTTCTGCAGCTCCCTTCTGCAGCCTGAGCACCAGGTCCCCCCTCGCAAGGGTTCGATGCATCTGGGGCTTGCATGTTTAACAGTTTCTGTAGGCACTTTGGTGAGAGAGACAATAAAATCTCTGGTGCCAAAAATGTATCTCCTCCGACTCCCCACCCACTTACCCACCTACATCCTCTTATATGTAGTCAAAGCCCCTTTGTGCCTCTGTGACCTTTGCAGCCCGGTACCAGGGACCTGGGGCCTCCCGGGTGACCTTCCTCGTTCTCTGCACTGCTCCTCCTCAGCCTTGTTCTCATCCTGAAGAGCATCAGGGAAGCCAGAGAGCAATCCCTTGGCCCTAAGTGCAGAGGCTTGAGACTGTTTTTACTTTAGTGAATCATGTTTTATCGGTATTACAGTTCAGGACAAAGAGAGCTGCTGCTGCATTAATTGCTAAGGTGTCGGTGGCTGCTGCCTTGCCTGTGGACCTCACCCACACGAGCTCCCCTCTGAGCTGACACAACTGCATCAGCACCGGCGTTTTCCTTCCAGCGCATGTAACACTGCCCTACACGCCTGAAGAATAAACTTCCCTGGATTTGCCAACATGACCTGTTCTGTGTTTGCTGGCCGTACCCTCCTGGTGTTTCGTTCCACGTGAGCTGAATACAACAATTGCCTTTCTGCTCAGAGGAGCCAAAGCAAAGCTCTGGCGCACAGTGCTTCCTCATCACTGCTGTGCGCATAAATCTTGGGACTGTCGGCTTTTCTATAACAAACACTCTTGCCTCTCTTGCCCTACCCGCCTTTCATGTCGGGCTGCCTGTTTTTGACGGGTTTGAGGCTGCAGTGCCATCACCCCTCCGGGCCTAGGTGGTCCCGCTGGCTGTGGGGCCGGAGCAGAGCAGCAGCCCCGCGACCTGCCTCCAGCTCCGGTGGCCGTGCTGTTTTAGTTGGAGCCTGGAGCAGCCCCTCCACTGCCAGGAGCAGCGTGGACGGCCATGTGGGAGGTATGAGCTGCTGCAGCGAACATCTCCAGGTCTATGGAAGGCCTCCCAGTGACTTCAGCAAGTGTTAGGTCAGCTCCTACCTGGTTAAAAGCACGTGTATTTTGGGAGAGGGCAATAGCTAGGAGGAAGAAAGGCTGGAAGGAAGCTTTTTGTACTTCTAGGCTCTGTTTTCCTATATGCCTCTCTCTTTCAAGGCCTTAAACTACTGCCTGAAAAAGGTTTTTACCTTTGGTGACAACTTCAATTTAAAAGCTGTCTTTACTGTCACTGAATTTAAGAAGCTGTGTTTAGATTTATAATGATTTCTGCTGCAGTCTACTACCCAGCTGGACTTTAAATAGTGAAAGCCTAATGCTTAATTTCAGGTAAAATGAGTATCTCGGAATTGATATGTTTGCATAAGGATAGGGAAGCCTTGTAACATGCTTAGTATGTTATTGCAGAGGCCCTTGACCATAACTGGGATACATTTAAGGAGGTGGATAGGAACTGGTCACACGCATGTTGATGATAAATTTGAAAAGATAGATTAGTCTTTTCTTTCAAAACAGCCAAGTTTGGAAAAATAACACCCTACTTGGCTAGCAAAGCACTGTCAAGTTTATTATACATTAGATCTAACCTCCATATAGCTTTGCAGCCATATGGTTGACTCTTTGCCAGTCCTTGAAATACATTCTGTAAACTAAGATCTTGGTCAAGTTGGCCGTGTTCCCCTTTTCCTCTCTATATTTGGGTGTCAGGGGATTTATTTATTTAATTTCCCATGTGTTTCAAGGACTTGCAAGAATCGCTTTAAAGGAAAAAAAACAATAGAGAGAAGTTAAAGGAAATGGAAGTTTTTGGTGGAGTCTGTTACTGCATTAGCTTCATGAACAGCAATTCTTGTGAGCACTTGGCAGCCTGAAGACTTGTGCTTACCAAGAGGAGCTGTTGAAACAGACCCCTGGTGTGAGTATAAAGTCTGGCTGGCTTCCAGCTCATGGAGAGCGAAGTGGTCATATATTAGAAAGCTTTCGAAAGTTTTATAACAGATATTTCCTAATTCTCCCGCATCCCTAGAGAAAGGGCAGCGTTCCCATACAGCCTTGTAACAGTATAGTCTGATTCTCTCCAAGACTATTAAAATACCCTCTGTCCATTGCCTGTATCTGTCATTTTGCTCTGGAAGATCGCATGTGTGAAGTCCAAGACAAGAATTGGCAGGACCAGTCAGCCTTCACGGTACTTCTGTGCTGTAGGGTCTGTTGTCTTCTGCTCCCACAGATGCTGGCAGCCAGCTCCATCACCCGAGCTCTCCAGCAACATGTCAGTAGATGAAAAAGAATGGAACAAAGTTAGCACATGGACAAAATGTGCATTACCTTGCCTGCTGGGAGGAGGCAGGACCCTCACGCTAATGCGAACTGACAAATCTCGTGGGGCTCCTCACTTGTCATTACCCCATGAGACCTCAGGCCAGTTAGGCTATGCCTGTGACTTGGCCATGGTGCAGGTATATTCAAGGGACTCTACAACCTCTAAGAGAGGTTGAAGTAGATCCAAGGCTCCCTGCCCTGAATGGCAGTGGTTCCACAGAGACCCTATGAAGGTCTGCTGGGAACGGCGTAGGTTGTATTCTTGCTGCATTGTCCTGTTGCTTATGAGAAATCTATGTTGTAGAGTTGGTTTGCAGCTTGAGCTTCACACCTCAGGTCCCTTACGCAGTCTCTTCCTCCTGGGTCTCCCTGCTGGTGTTTATTGTGATGGCGAGCGTTGTGCCTTTGATCTTCTGGCCATAAAGATGCTCCGACAGCTCAGCTTGTTTTGTTGTTGATGTTTGGGTATCTCAACGTGGTGCTGAGATAGGAAAGTGAAACACTGATTATACATTAAATCTAATGACACTTGCTATATACTCTGGCTCACAAACAGGGAAGTCTCCTTGTGTGCCCTTCCCCTGTTCTCTGCCTTTGTTTTTATATCATGATCACGCAAAATAACAGCACTTAAGTGATGGGGGCCCTGTTGTGATGAACAATATACAGACTAGTCTCAAAGTAGCTGGTTTTATCCCTAGAATTTCATCTAGGTGTCAGCTAAGATACAAAATGCGGACAAGGGGGATGGGATCATCTCCTGGCAGACATGATGAAATAAATGGCTTGGAGAAGCCCGAAGCCTCACCACGAGGCAAGGCTAGGCAGCAGTGATGGAGGGGTGGGGTGGTTTGAGCTGGGTTTTTTGGCTGGATTGACCTAAGCCTGAGCTACAAAGAAGCAATTCCTGCCAAGAAAGGGCTGTAGTGCTCCATGCTGTGGATGGGCCACTGCTCATCGATAGAGCTGGGCTCAGGCTGCCATCCCTCCTCCGATCCCTCCTCTGTGGGTAGGAAGGGTGGGAGCTCAGCGGTGACTGGGCATTTCATGCATGGTGGCCCCAGCAGGGGCTCTGCAAACCCTTCTGCCTGCCCCTGGCTCTGCTTGGACTGCAACAGGCCTGCTGTACCTCGCTGGGGGGAGAGGACAACCTCCTCAGTCAGGTGTGCAATCAAAACAGCTTTACAGTATAAAGTCAAGTGATACCAACAGGATGAAGTGAAAGATGTAATGGGCTATCTAAATGTTGTGAAGCAGTCGTGAGGCCCCCTAAGCAATTCAGACTACTCTGCTGTGAGGGTAAATGCAGTATGAGTGCAACTCTGAAGTGCCTTTTTGAGGAGGGTCAGAAGGAGCTGCCCTTTAATTTGTTCCTATTATATTTGTATTCTGCATCTCCTGCTCTTTTAGTGCTTTGCTTTGCCTCCTTAATGTGCCGAAGATGGAGGCTTGCTTTACTGTGATTTTTTTTTTTTTTTTTTTTTTTTTCTCAGCCTGGGAATCTTGTCCTTGGGAAACGCATTGGTCCCAGTTGAGATTATCAGCAAAGTCTGGAGCCTCAAGGGCTTGGGGACAGGATGGGGTATCTGATACTGGGCTTTGCAGGGCAGCGTGAACCCAAGGTGACAGTACCCAGGGTTGAGGTGGCCGTGTGAACATCTGTAATCTGAACGGGCCCTGTAGGTATCGCTTTTAAGTTGGAGGTTTATTCATTTGCTGCCATTGTTTGCCTTGTTGTGCTAATTATCCAGCACAGCCACACTGAAAGAGGGAGTTGCTGAATTTGCCTGACCTAGTTACTCCCCAGCTACTTTCGTTATGTCATATAACAGGTTGTGGCTGACAACCGCTCCTCCTGGCTGGAGCGCCCTGCCCAGCAGCAGCGGGGCCCCCTCGCCTGCAGCCCGTGCTCCCGGCAAAGCCGTACACGCGGCAAAGTTGCCGAGCTCTTTGCACTGCAGGGACCTGACTCTTCTTGCTTTATACAGTAGCCTTTGGCTGTCAGGACTCATCCTGCAGATACTGGATCCCTTGCCGGAAACTGCAGTGGTGACGGTAAGGGCATAGGAGCTGATATTGCTTTTTTCACTGGGTCCACACCCAATTAATTACCTCCCTTAGTCTGAACACCCTGTTGCACGCACTTGGTTCCTTTCTTTCCCTCCGTCTTTCCAACTGCAGCCTTCTTTCTGTCAGCTTTTTTAATCACCTTTCAGTAATCACAGGCAATTATATTCAATGCCGTGGCAGTCTAGAGAGTATTCAGTCAATGTGCATATGTTTGTGGGCATCTTTAGTTAATGGCAATGTTTTGAAGGGGTTGATTTGAGAGAAGAGGGATTTTAATATCTTAATTCTCAAATTTGTATTTAAAATGGTTTCACTGTCAGTCTTTAGTGGATCTCCGTGGTCTGCATCTGCATTGAAGAAATCATACCAGTTTTCATTCCTTGCCCTGGCTCTGAAGAGTTAAAGCTGACAGCTCTGGAGTGTTGCCTTATTGTATTTTTAGTCTGCTTTAATCTGAGTTTACAGTCTAAAGATTTGCTTAGCACAGTTAATACTCACTTGACTATCTTCATTCTTGATCTGCGTTTTCATCAGGATTTCGGACTTTTGTCTCTGACAGTAAATTCTAGCGTTGATGCTGGTTTAATGAGGGTTTGCTGTTGTGGTTATGACCAAGCCTTGTGATTTTTATCACATTCATAAGTCTGTCTCTGGGCAGAAAAAACACGTGAGGTCTTATCTGAATCAGGGACCAAATTCTGCCCATGGGCACCGAAGGCAGGAGTTGTTCTTTGCTAGCTGCTGAGATATGGACTTAGTCCTGCTGTATAGTAATTGCCACTCACTGGACATCTGCTCCATCCTTTTATTATTCTGATATTTTCAGTATGACAAAAGCCACCTGAACCCACTGGGCCAAATGCACTGTTTAGATAAGCCAGTGGCCTTTTGGAAGAGCCACATGAGGGGATGAATTTGTCTCGCTGGTTAAAATGATTGGTCCCTATGCAAACTCTAATTGAAAAATATCAGATTCATCCCTTCCCTGGAGGTGCTCCCTCTGTTCTGCTTAAACTTATTTACATCTAAAATGTATAAGTTTCAGATTACATTAGCTGGATTACATCCATCTACTTAACCTCTTGCTAGTGACCTTGTTCCCACTTGGGATAAATCTGGGAAAACGGTCCATCTTCGTATTCAACATGTGGCCATGAGAGTGTTCTGCTGACCTGGCTCCCAGGGCCCCCTGCCTGCTTGCCAAAGCCTATGCTTAAATTACCCTGGCAATTGCAGGCCTTGCAAATGAGTCTTTTTACAGCCCATCTTCCCCATCTATTTTTGAAATTCAACCTTTTTGCTAAAGCTCTGCTAAAACAGAGAACCCTATTCACTAGCCTCCGGGGCGGAGGGATTGTTACAAAATCAAAATATTGTCTGAAGGAGTGGAAAGAATCGTGGTCCTGTACTCCTTTCTGAATGACACATATTTCTATATGGATTTGTGTCAAGTCGAAGTCTTGTCCAAACTCCTTGACAACCCAGGGCTGTATTATATTATCGCGAGGGCTGACTGGGGGACCAGATGGCAGATAATGTTATATTATGATGGAAAATAATTCCAGGCTGGGAGGGAATTGTCCACGAGACTGTCACTTGTATAGCCTTAGTGTACATGGGATAAAGGCTGGACTGGGCTCCGGAGCCCCTGATTCAAAGCCTGTCTCTGCTACTTAGCTACTGCCTGACCTCGGGTCAGTCCCTTCGCCTCCCTGCCTCTGCCTTTTCTTCTCCAATTTTTAGCCCTGGAAAGGCAGGGGTTCTCCCCATGGTGATCTTGCGTGGAGCTTCCCTCCGAGCGGCCCCAGCTTCTGCCGCTGCTGTTACGTGGTGATACATGATAGCAGTGAAGCCTGGTCCACCCTGCTCCCAGCGCTGCGTCGGACAGCCTGGAGCGGGGCCGCAGCTCCTGCGCAGCAGCTCTGCTGTACTGCTGCTGTACGCCGCCTGCGCAGACCCCAGAGCTTTCGTTCCAGAGACAGCGAGGTGAAACAGTAACGATAATAACTTTAAAAAGTATCAGCTTCGTGATATAGTAGGGTAGCTCATTTAAAACATCGAACCTAATCTTTTACTGCTGGGTGTGCTGAGTTGCCTTTAGGCCTTTGCTGTATGAGCAAAAAAAAAAAAATTACTACTGCCTCAGCGGTTGGACGTGGTGTTCAGCTGGTGTGACTCCCGTGTGACCAGCGAGTTGGGCTGACGCGTGGTAGCCAAGAACACGGGCTCTCGTTGCGCAGGTGCGTGTGTCCACACGGGGCTCAGGGGCAGCGATGCATCTTCTGGTGTGTCCTGTTCATCTCCCTTCCTTCCCCCCCCAGCTTCTCTTCTGGCTGTTTTGATACATAATTTTGACTTGTACGGAGCTCCAGTCTGCTCTCCGGGGATGTTTATAACCCCCCCAGAAGGCATTTTTCACAGCACTGACGTTTGCTGGGTTATGTTTGTGAATGTGCATGAGCGTTTTGTTCTCAGCAAGTTTCTGTCTTGTAGCATGAGGTCCTGCGCTGAAAGGAGATGGAGATCCCCCTGCAAGGATGTTGACAGGGGCTTGCTGGGAGCAGGCTGGGTTAGGGAGCACCCTTCTTACCTGGGTGCCCCTGGACACAGCTGCTAAGCTAAAGCAGCCAGAAGCGAGGACGCGAGCGCAGCAGAACCCTCGTCTGGGAAGCAGAGACTGGAACTTCATCACCTAAGAAAGGCAGTGCTCGACACTGCTGTTCGGCTTGTTTGCTGTCCCAAAACCTACTTGACGTGCTTTTAACATTTGTGGCAGTGCCACAGAGCCCAGTAAAGTGACCAGAGCTCCTTAAAACTTGTATTTTTGAAACTCATATTTGTAAACACACACTGAAGAGCAGCCTCATGATTCCTACCACTAGCCGTCAATGGTTGTGATGCACTTTGAAGATGGAAAGCACCAACATGCCTAGTTGTAAAGTCTCAAATGCTGCTGTAACACCAGCAGCTGCTCGTGCTGCAGGTCAGACCAGACCTAGGTGCTGGTTACGTGCTGGCTGCGGAGCAGCTCGCCCCAAGCACTGTCGGGCTTTCCTCGGGCCTGGCAACGAAGAGGGGCAGCCTTTGCGAGAGCTGCATTTGGAGAGGTAAATCTCTCCTGCCCGAATTTGTTGTGCACTTAAAAGGTGATGAGCCGCATGTAGTTAATTCTGCCTTGGGCCAGGGAGATGGTCCTGATGGGCTTTTAAGGTCCCTCCTGGCCCTGTTTTCCCTGCTTTTGTGGTCCAGGGACAGCTTTGCTAAGGGAGAGCCTGTCTTTCCGGCTAAGCAGTGATGGCATTTTCCCAGGTGGAGTACAGGAGCACAAGCTCGGGCAGAGGGGTGCTGGGATGCCCCATCTCCCGTAACTCCCTGGTGCCACCGTTGGCCTCAGGGGCTGTTTGGGCAGAGGCATTTTAAGCTAGAAAAGGTGGCTCTGAAGTGCGTTACAAAGACCAGCCTGCTGCAGACCTGGAAGTAACAGAGTGACTTAAAGTTGCACCTATGTGAAGAATTCCCGGGCTGCAACCACTGTCTTTTTTCTTAAGCATCAACATTAAAGAGACTTGAAGGAAGGAAGAAGTGGAAGCTATTTTTCTTCCTAATTCGTGATGCACCCCTCCCCATCTTCCCTGCTAATAAAACATGTCTGCGGAGGCTTGGGAGGCTGCTCCCACATAGCTGCTGCCACACCTGCGGGGAAGGGGAAATTCCTGCCCTTTCGGGGAGCCGGGGGAGCGGCGGGCCTGGAACATGTTACTGTTGACAGAGCTGGCAAAAAGCTTCCTTTCCATGAAAATTGAATTATTTGTTTGTTCGTGTTTGACTTTAGTCTTGGTGTGCCAGACCTGCAGCTGTGGTGAATTAGCTCGGCTCCAGATGCACCCTATATATTTAGATATGTCATCCTCCTGTATCTGCATGTAGTTCTGCTGGATCTCCACGCTAGCCCCTTCTGGCATCGCTTTAGCTTCGGTGTGCAGCATCCTCTCGTTCAGCCAGCTGGTCCTAGGTGACAGAGGGATGCGCTGGGATCTGGGGGGTGGGAGACGGGTGTCGCGTTCGGTATCTTAGCTGGCGGTAGCCTTGTCAGCCTGGCCGTCTGCGTCTGCTTTGCTCTTCTGGTCTTACCGCTGACCCCAGTGTAGACCTGAGACTAGGATTTTTGCTCTCGAGAGACTAGCTTGGAAAGATTTCACTTAAGATTACAAGCAAGGAAAAAGGCTCCACATGTAGTTTTGATATTTTAGTGTTTAGCATCAGCTGGACATGATCGGAGCCCCTGAGTGCCCAGTGCTCCCACCACAGAGCTGCAAGGCGCTGCTTTTTGGAGTGGGGTCAAGGAGGAGATTTTGGAGGTGGGGGGGTCCTGAACGTTGTGGTAAAACTCGGGTGTACTTGCAAGCGTGGGAGGCTGTAAGATCCCGGCTGTGTGTGGCAAAGAGGGGTCAGGTATCCTACTGTTGTGATTAATAAGCGTTATTTATCTAGCATCACGGGTGTGCGCACCACCGTGGAAACAGAGGGCAGAGCTCCCTGCCCTGAGGAGGTGGTGTGCTCGAAGCCGAAAATACCTCCAGCCCTGCCTGCCTGGTCCGGGGGAAGTGTTTCGGTGTGTTGTGGACTGTGCAGGATTGGGCACGTGCAGTAAAGTGCGATAAAGCTACGACTTGTACAGAAAATGTGCAATGGCAAGAAGAGGGTGAATTGCAAGAGGGAGTGGAGGGGGGGCGGGAATGGCCTTTCGGGGTGCTGGTGCGCATAGACCAAACCTCCACGCAGGGGGAGGAAGATGTTACGGGGGCAGCGAGAGCCGGTGGGGGCTGCGCGCAGGGGGCGGCGCCCCGCGTCCCCTCCTGTCCCGCCCCGCTGGGCGAGCGCGCGTCCCCGGCGCGCTGCCTTCCCAAAAAAAGACCCCCCAAAAAACAAAGGAAGGAAAAAAAAAATAGCTGTGTCGCCCTCCCCGGGCGGGGGGTGCTGCCTTCCTGCCTTCCCCTGGCGGCGGGGGCGGCGCTGCGCTGGCCGCGGGACGTGCGCGGCTGATGCTCTGCTCTCTCCGCACGCAGGGCCACATCGAGGTGCAGAGCGAGACCGTCTTCAAGTTGGCGGCCCTGGTTCTGCAGGTAAGGCCGCCCTCGGCGCGGAGCCGCCTTGACTTGCTGGTTAGTCTAGCTGGGGTCTGGCTTTCTGTCTCTTTTTCCCCCCCTCCGTGAAGACAAAACCACGCAGCACTGTTTATAGTCTCTGCAGATTTTAAAAAACCCAGCTACAGACGTTGGGAGCTGTTGCTCTCTTTGGCTAGTGAGAGAAGCTTATGTTTGAGCAATTTGGATTTGAAGGAGGGAAAGGAGGAGAAAGACTCCTCGAGGGAAGTAATTAATTTCGGGAGGTTTATCTTCAATTTATCACTTAATCTCCGGAACATCTAAATTAGAAAATTTGGGAGAAAGAAAAGAGTTGTAATACTGCAGCTAAAATTGGCTGTATTACACCCGTGAATTTTTCTTTCAGAGCCTATATTTGTATTCCTCTTTTATAGTAAAAGAGATTATGTTAATTTTTCCTCTCATTGATCAAGTTTTTTTTGTCCTTAGGTGTAAACTCTGGTTATTTACGCCTTGCTATGAAACAAATTTCTACCTTACACAAGGTGGTGGTTTTTATCCCCCCCCCACCCCAGCTGCATTTTCACTGAGCAAATGCTCTAGCAAAGCTTCAGTGGTTCATCTGCCTGCACTGTGCTCACCTTGAGCACCTTGGGTGAGCGCAGTCCCCCTCTGCTGCTAACCTGCTTGTAAAGTCACCCTTTCGCTGGATTTATTTGGCTGGGGAGAGTTGCGTTTCACTTCTCCTGCAGTAAAAGCAACATTTGATTTGGAAAGTGAAATTCATCCTGATTTTGGAAGCTGGGTTGCTGATGGTGTAGGTGGATAATCTACAGCTGGAAGTATCAAGGGCCAAGATGTGTATGGACTGCATGCGTGCAGCCTCGGCGGGTCGCATGCGACCAAGTCGGGATCAGGCTGGGGAGCGGTGGGAGCCGGGAGCGGGGCGGTGAACAATGCTGGGAAAACTCTAGGACTTTTAAAGAGATCGTGTTTTAACTCTGTCGCTGTTTTTCAATTGCAGGAAGCTAAAGGGGACTATTCCAGGTAATAACATTTTCCTTTCTAATACTACTGTGCTTGATGGATGTGTTTTCTTTAGTTTGTATTGTATTTCAAACAATCAGAGAAGTGGGCGGGGGTAAGAGCCAGCCCAGAGGGGTAGGTGAAGAAAGTGAAATCCACTGCCAGGCTGGATAAAATCTTCCCAGTCTGCCGGGTGAGTAATTCCCTTTGTGAACAGGCTCTGAATGGAAGCATTTTTTTCAGGTCGTCCCAGTTTGGTCACCCGCCCTGAGTACAGCCTGCCTTTCCTGCAGGGGACGGCGGGACAGTCCCCCCCTGCCCTCCCAGATGGCCCATGCGTTGCCCTGCGCCTCAGACCCATTCCTGTGCCCCCCCCCCGAGCACTGCCCGCGTGCGGTGGCCATGTGCGCGGAGGGCCAGAGCTGGCAGTTGCCAGTGCTGGGCGTCAGCGAGCCACTTGCTTTCGCGTGCTGGAGCTGGGGTGCCAGTCGGGGTTCAGCTGTCTGAAGCTGCATACTCAGACCGTGTTGGCCCTCGGAAATCTTCTGCCTGCTGGTTACAGGACCTGGCCTCGGAGGGGTGAGAGCCGGGCTGGGGAGCAGGGGGGTTGCAGGAGCCGAGAGGAGAGACCTTCAGTTAGGAACAGCTCACGAAGCAAATAGAAATTTGAAAGGTCAGCTTTGGTCCTGTTAATATTTTACTACTTGCTGAGTTTCTGTAGAGGAAGAGCGGTGTCTTTACGCTTTGGCTACAGCAGCTTTCAAGAAACATGCTTTGAAAACGTTCAGGAAAGAGCTCCCTGCTCACATGCAGTGAATAAGTCACAGCTGACTGCCAGAGCCAGCAGCAGTGACATACTCTGCTTTCTGTTCAGCGCGGGGTTGTCAAGTAAGTGCTGATTGCTCTGCCAAGAGCCCTTCTCCAAGTCCCGGTCTTTCCTCCACAGGAGGACACGCTTTGGGAAGTCTGTCACAAGGTCCCTTTGCTTTTCTTGGTGGGCTGTCAGGGAGGAAAAGATCCCCTTGTGGCTAAGGTTGGCTGGACCGGCTGGCTGTACAGATGATTTTGTTCCTATTTCTGCTGTAGAACTGCTTTGTGACCCACAGGCTATGGCATGTAGCTACGATGTGTTGCGCTTCTCTGCAGAAAGACTGCTAGTCTTGCCTGACTTCACAGTGACTCCATAAGCTCAATTCAGTTTATGGACAGATAGCCACAGACCTCAAATTACAGCAGTTCACTTGACAAGAAGCAATTTATTAAGCTGCAGCAACTGGTGGCATGTGCTCTCGCAGCCTGGTACAAAGTCTTAAGAGAGGAGGTTAAGGTTAAAAACTACCTTTGTGGTTTAAACCTCCCTCATGTGGTTTAAACTTAACACTGACTCCTTATCATTTGCAATAAATGGGGTTTTAAGTATTGCTTCACATGTACAAGATCTGTGTACATGGTTATTTTGCATACCTCGGCTGACGAGCTGCAAGGGGTAGATTGCTTGTGATTAGCTTCCAAAGTATTTAGAGAGAGCTAGAGGGAAGACTGCTATGCTGCAAAACTGATTTCCTTTTCCAAGTGCTTCTCTTCCCCTAACGGTTGCCTGTCGCAGCAGAGCATAGCTGCAACAATTGGTTCCTGCAGGAGCCTGGGTTTTACGCCTCCGTATCAAATGAGCGTGGCCAGCTGTTGTGGACGGAGAGGAGTGCACCAGAAATGAAGGAATTAGATATTACGTATCACACGAGGTTATTTGGACCACCAGTGATAAAGCAACTAGCTTAATTGCAGGCATATCTTGCACAGATACTGCATGGCTAGTCTCCCCTGCCAAAGTCGCCCCCGATAAGAGTATATTCTCAAAGGGATTCTGTTGTTTCTGCAGTGTAGCTGTCTCTGTTTGTGGTGTCTTCACTGTACACTATCATTTGGAAATACCATTTTGAATCACTTTCTGGAATGTGGCTGTTGCACCACTTCTGCTTACGTGAGAACACGTTTGTTAACTTTTTATATAGGATTAGTACTGAATGAACTCCCAGTAAATACAGGAATTGCCTGAAGTCCCAGAGTAGCTTTCAGCAAGTTGAAAATGGGCCAGCCCAGACAAAGCTGGTGACTCATGTATAGTTGATCTTTTCACCCATCTAGCAGGGAGCTTTTCGGGAGGGCACATCGTGCAGACCGGTCACTGTGCAGAGCTGCTGCTGACTTCAGATGGGAATACACAGCTCAATACCAGGATGTGGACACTTTAAAATCCTGCAGCTCTAGTAACCCCTTTCCCTAATCCTCTGTTCGCATTCTGCGATAGCGCCTTGGTGGAAAAGAGCAGTAATCTTCCCAGAAATGCCCGCCCTTATCCCGTGTTGAGTGGGCGAGCACATTCTTTTGAAATCTGTTTATTTTCAGTGAGCAAACCTTGACACATGGGCAGTTGGAGAAAGTAAAAACTGCTTATTTCTATGCCGCAGAGGTCACGCTGGAGAGACTGTGCAGTCTGTGGTAGCACAAGAGCCTCTGGGGTCTGGCCCCTGCAGGTGAAATGCAGTAGGGCTGTGGGGGCCTGGCTGTGGGGGTTAGGACAAGGCTTCTCATTCAGCAAGAGAGTTTACGCAAGTGAGATAAAACACCTAAATCCCACTTCGAAACTTTATAGACTCTTAAGTGCATATGACGTCCGCAGTACGTCTGTTGTATTTGTGCCTTTGTTGGTTTGCGCTGGTCTCTAAAATGCAGTCTAAAATGACTGGTGACACATCTGTCACAGATGGTCCAGTTCCTCTTCCTGTTTACTGAACCGGTGATCCTGGCCGAGATGCTCATACCACGTATGTGAGGAAGAGGTCTGCAAGGACGCGCCGCAGCAATGCCCCGCGAGACGCGTCTCCCCCATGTACAGGGCAGCATTAGGCTGATAAGGGCAGTGGATTTCCTCCAGAGAGGTTCACAGATGTTCACAGAAAGTCTGTCCGAGATGCTGCAAACTGCGGCCGGTCTCCCTGTGGAATGGCTTGGCACGTTGTGCTCAAAGAGGGAGGTAATGTTTTGCTCATGTTCACTGTCCACAACTGATCTGTGACTTTGGGCGATGGGCTGCCTCTTCTTAAGTTGAATTCCTATCAGTCTTCCCCAGCCCCTGCAAAACAACTCCCAAACAGAATATGAGTTATTAATATTAGTGTCGTTTTGAAGTGATATATTCCTTAAATGAACTAACACACTGTCACGTTTATAAATTATACAGAAGAAGCTGTAATCGTAGGTAAATTGTTGACTTTTTAAACTCTCTAAAGGATTTTAACGATTCACTTGATTCAAGTTGTAGCTTCTGGAATGGTCTAATTTCTGAAAAAAATGTGTGCAATCTATTTAAGAGATTCACTTCATTTTCATTTTTAAGAAACCTGATACTTTGACAGGTAAACAAAATAAGAGTTCAGTCTGGTAATTACTTGTATTATAAGCAGGCAAAGTATAAATCATTTATTTTCCAAGGAAGTAAGAAGTTAACTGTATTTAGTCTACAGACTAAGCGCCTACTACAACACAGTATTTCATTGTGGTATATAGTATTATTTTGCTGTATAGCTTGATGAAAGAGGCGGTATGCTACTGACATGAAGATTGACGGTCCTAAATCTTGTGCTTCTAGCATTAGAAAAAGGTTTATTAAAATCAGATTAGGTACATGGATTATACCAGGAAAGTAACTTTGTTCTGAAGTTTATTTTCTGAATGATAATCTTGGATCATATTTTGCACAGTAACATTTCCCGCGCTGAAACTCAGCCATGATCCCTGAAAGTTAATTAAATTGCTGGGGGAAGGCTTCCATCCTCTTTAAATAGCTGACACGTTGGATTTTGATTCTAGCCTGTGGGCTGCAAAGATAACTCCCGACTGGTATAACATAACACAGACAAAATAATGAATTCCTGATAGCTGACACGTATGAGAGACTGGGGTTTATCATTACAAGAGTGATAAATAGAGTTTGTGAAAGGAAACTGTTTGTGTCAAAGATACCCTTGCAAACTGCAGCTAGAGGGTAATTGGTTCAGGAGCTCCTAAATTTACAAACCTTACTGAGGAAAAAAATAAAAATGCTTGGACTAGCTGTAGAGAGTTCATGTCAGCGATTTGCTCCTAATTAAGGGTGTGAGCACTCCAGTATTAGACTTTTGGTAGCATTTACTTGGGAAGATGATTATTTTGCCAGACAAATTGGAGAATCACTTGGCAGAAAAGAACATGTCAACCATAACGTAGGCTATGCTAGAAAATGAGCTGCTTGAAAGAAGTTGATCATCTGATATCAGAGCGCCTGCTAGCTGTGCTGCTTACCCAGAGACTAACCTAGCCTCTGACTCAGGGTTCCCCCGAGAGTCGAGCCCAGCCTCTTTTGGGGCACCTCACCAGGTCAATACAACCAAAGCTCCAGGTGTGGCTGTGTCCGGGATGTGGGCAGACCACAAACATTTTTGGAACAAATCTCCCAGTCGTTCCTATTCACCCCTTCGGTTGACATCCTGGCGTGGCCTCTGAGGGTGCAGGCTGGGCGCATGCTGCCTGGGTGGAGCCCACCTTGCATGTGCCACCAGCTCGAGGGTGCTCAGACCACTGAGCCAGCCTGAGGCTGGCCTAAAGAAAAACCCTGAAATGGGGATAGTTTAGGTGTCAGGTCTTCTGCACAAACCCTTTTGCTCCACAGCCCTGCTCCTATTAGGCTGTGCGCTTGCTGAAGGAGACCTCTTCTGAACTATTTGTGCTTGAATACATTGGAAACTTTTCCAAGGGGACAGGGGGATTCTGAATTAGTTGAAAGGGGACTTTTGTGTTGATCATAGCGCAGAGACCAAAGACCTGAGCACAGACTCTGAATTCCTCCTTCAACCCCAGAGGCCTTCCTTCGGAGCAAAATACGAAGCTTTTTGGAGGGTGATGCATGAGAGCTGGTGATCGCTATAGGATTCAGTCTCTCAAGATGTCCATCTGGTGTCTGTCATAGGCACCAGCTCCGTTTAGATTTTGTTTTTCCTTTCAGTGTAAGTGCATTTTTAAATGTCTATGCAATGGTATTTGCAGAGACTTTCTCCAAGATAATCCACCATGCCCTGCAGATTCTGTCTGTAGAGCTTGTAAATCAGTGCTAGGCATTCAAGCGTTGTGGCTGTGCTCATTTTGCTCAACTGCTTCTTGTTTGTTGAGTGAGTCATTGTGTATTTTGCCTTTCAGGTGCAACTCTCTGCACACTTTTTTGTTAAATACTTTGCTAGGCACTTGTTCATGAATCATTAACTCTGTCTTGATCAAACACAGCTATGTGCTTTCCTAAACTCCTCTTGCAATAAATAAGTAATTTGAAACAAGATGAGCAAAGACTTACTAACTAGTGTGTGTGAGGGGTTCCTGATGTTTTATTTTTCAATAAAAAGTTGAAAATCATTGTGTAAATCAGGTGCAGTTACAAAAAATATTTAGTCAAGCCCCTAATTTTCTGCTAAACTTCCCTTCCACACCAACTGTGCAACTTGTAGATGGGTACATTTCAGGACAGAGCAAAGCAGGCATCATCTCTGTGATGATGCCATCTTAGTATTTTTACAGTTTCCTCTTTTAAAGCAGTCCTGCAAGGGCTCCCAGGGCATTTGTATAGCATGCTTACTGTGCAGCAGGTGAATTGGCCTGAATTAGGGGGAAACACTGTGAGTAAAATGAACAAAGAATTAGATGAAGAGAAAGAGAGGATGCTTTGAGTAGTTTAATAATCTGATCTTGTGGGATTTACTTATATGCATTTGGTAATGTAACTTTAATATTTAGGCTAATTGTAATTTTGGCAGTTAGCAAGTAACACATTTTTAAAGGGTTTCAGGTGTGTAATGCAAGTACAAGGTCCTACAGGAGCAGCAAAAGGAGCCATGGTGCTTTGTCATAAGCAAGTATCCCTCAACCATACTTTCTTTTTTTTTTTCTTTTTTTTTTCTTTTTTTGTTTTCTCTTCTCTCTAAGGCACTTTTAACTCAAACAAGCCGTCATGCAGCCTGTATTTTGCACTTTGGGGAAATGGAGCGACAGCTTTTCAGCCTCTGCTTTTCCTTTTGTAGATTTGTCAGGCCTTTATCATTATTTGGATACTTTATTTTTCTTGCGGTTGCATGTGTCTTTGTATCAGCACAGAGGACTATGATAACAAGCTCTAAACTTTGCCGCTGTACTCAGACATACTAAAGAACCACAACTAATATGGCTAATCTGACTTTTGTGTGAACAGGAAGAAAGCACGAATGTTAGAAACAACAGTCTGTTGTGCTGAGGAAGAGTTCGGGATCCTTCAAGCGTTGTATCAACTGTGAATAGTCGTCTTTTGCTTTACAGTAAATCCGCAGGTAAAGCAGAGCCATTCTGCTTCCTGTCTGGTCTGACAGTGCAATACTGCTAACACGTACTGTCAGTGCGTCTGAACAGCTTTGCCAGCGTGGATATACTGCACTAGAGCCGTGAGACTGTCAGCCATCAGCAAAGACTAACCGAGAACGTAGGGCAGGGGAGCTCAGCTCCAAGTCGCCGAATTTCCCTAGCCCTGGAGGACTGCTTTCTCAGCACTCTGCTCCCCAGCAGCAAAGGGCAAACGCACTGCCTTGCCTGCCAAGAGTAGCTCTGGAAGTACCTCCGTCTCATCTGTCCTGTCCCCGGGTCTGAGGATGGAGACGTGGTTAACATAGCTGACACTAGAAATGTTGCTTTCCCTGGTGGGCTCTTGGCCAGTCTTCCAAGTGTCAACAAGCAGAGTCACAAAACTCCTGTGAGACCAGTAGGCACTGTTGCTGTTCTTCTAGAAAGCCTGAACGGGGCTCAGGAGGTCAAGATATTCGCCTGAAGCTGATTGGAATGGGGCTGGAACTGGAAGTCAGCCCTCCAGCTCCATGCCTGTGATCCAGCCTGCGCTAACTCTGGGGAAGTGTTTGCCAGCCCAGCCATGTTTTATGTTTGAGGGTCCCTCTCAAGCTGTAAAGCTGAAACGGTTGTTCCAGCACAGCATAGAAATCCCTGAACTAGCACTGCACCTGCAGCATAGATGTGTGCTGCAAGCTGAAAACATTCACCTCCTGTGTGACATTGAGCAAACCAGCTGCTCTGTTTATCGTGTTCTTTCCCACATTGCGAGGTTTGGAAGCCTCTTAGAAATGCTCCTTCAGATACCTTTCTGAGCAGCGTGTTCGTGTCTGGTATTCAAGTGGCACACCTTGGAGTTGTCCCCTGGACGAAGCTCCCTGCTGACTGCGAGTTTAAGGTTCAGTTCTGGCACGTCCTGCAGGCCTCCAGCCCTCGCGGTGCAATTGGGAGTGCCCTGGATGTTGCCTTTCCGGATGCTGATCTTCCTTCAATGGGAAAAAGCTTCCTCGAGTGTGCCAGCAGACCATGAACTGAAAGGTTGGGAAATGATGGGGAACGTCTGGCATTTGTCACAAAAGAGGATTTGTCAGCGAGCGTATTTCATAATCCGACTGCCAAGATCCTGCTGCTCTGACTTGCTCAAAAGCTGCTAAATCAATCCGCTTTCTCCTTCCTTACCTTCCTCGCTCTGTCTTCCTTCCCCCCTTTTTTCCCTTGCACTTTTAACCCCACTCATTTTTCCACTCTACTGCTTTGCTGCTTCCTCCTAACACCTGCTTCTTGTAGGACTTTTAAAGGCTAGACCAGCCTCCGAGTGAGTGCAAAAGGCAGCCCCCTCTGCCCTTCCGTTTCTTGAAAAACAAAACAAAACTGCAGGAAATGCACTTGCTGCTGAGGGAGTCCAGCCGCAACGTGACAGTCTCATCTGCGAACATATAAAACAGGAGCAGCTTGCACCTCAGTGATGTTACTCTGAATCTGGTCAGTTTGGAAAGTCAGTTTAGAACCAGGCTGGGATGGAGGTGGCAACGCAGGATGCTCTCAGGCAGTTTCAGCGTTGCTTGTAATGCCACAGCGAGCGAGTTCAGCGGTGGTTCTCAAGAGTCGGGCCAATACCGGCATCTTCCAGGTACCCTGACCAGCAGTCAGTTTACTAGCAGTAAACATCTGTAACAGAATAAGAAGACTGAGTTTGATGGAAAAATTTTGTAGCATCTTTTCACGATGCATGATAATACTGTATTGTTCTTTAGATGTGAAGCTCCATATTCCTTTTGCATCTCGCACGTGGTTCTCGAAAGTGACTGCTGATTTGTGGTGTCCGTGAAATATCTTTCAGGGTATCTTGAAAGGTTGGTCAATATTTTCTAAGGACAAGGCCACTCTAAATTTTGCTTGTTGTGTGCCTAAAATCATTACACAGATAAACTGTGAATACAAAATGGTCACATTCAGAAAGACCCAATAATAAATTCTAATGATTACACAACTACATAAAAATAAGTACTTATGTGCAGACAGGAAGCTTCAAGAGTAGAGGAAAATCACTCTACGGTGAACTTTCCCCAGTGATAAAATCCCACCTTGTAAAATGTTGCTAAAATATTTCGGTAATGATGGACACACCTACCATCACTTTAGTCAGGTAGAAGTTGTCTAAGTCCTATCTTTACCAAGTAGTTAATATTTACAAAGATGTGGGGCGATAAGCTTTTATGTTGTACTCAAGCATATTGTTTTTGCTGCTCTGGGTGTGTCTGTTGCTCTTCACATTTTATGCTAATCTCATTAACCACATCTTATTGCATCGAAGCTCTTACCTTGAGTTACTGCATTAGCAACAAGTATAAGCTGGTTTTCACACGATGGGCACAAGGTTTAGAAATGGCTCCACTTAGCACAGTTGTGTCACGTCTGTAGATCTGGCTAGCAGGAGCGTTGTGTCGTGCCATTACAAGCTGTGAAGATTCACCTTCTGGAAATATAAATATGTAAGTTTTTTTTAATTTTAAGTAATGTACTTTAGGCAGATCATGCCATTATTGTCTGCCTGGGTTCCTTCACAGATTTCTAGTCAGGTTTTTAGTAAGAAAAGAAAAATGAATCTTTTCGTAGACACCTAAAGCTTCATTAGAGCATCAGGGGGTGTAAGAAGCATGTAGGGTTGGTGCTAGTTTGCTGCTAGAGCTGGTAGTTTGTGTGAATTTCTATTCACAATATGGTATGTGGTTAAATATTACTGTTGGTTATTTTAAAGACAAGCTGCCCTTCAATTGCTGTAGATTAGTCCCTCTGGGACCGATGAGCAAGGCATGCTGTCTGGGGACAGCATCTTGCCCTAGGTTTGTTCAGATTGTGACAGAAAATTTAATATAGACTGTACTGAGAAAACAAGCTAAAATTCTGTGCAAGCAGGATCAGATGTAGATTTTCATTTACTTTGCCCAAATCAGTTCAAGTTTTGCCAAACATCTGCTAGGGAGAAAACTCCCATGTAAGAAGGTGGAATGGAAAGGAAAGGGTCCACGTGCTCATTTTCTTTAGTTCTTCTCCATAGTGGAAAAATACTTCAGATGAGTGTTTTCTTATATTCTCCTCCTGGGAAGTAAACAAACCTTTTGCCAAAAATGTTCAGTCCTGTTGACTCCGGGCAGTTTAAGTTTGTGTGTTGGAAGTATGCCAAGAACCACCAGTCGAGAAGCCCCTCTGTACAGGAGGTCAGATTAAATGCAAGTGGGCCTCTCAGTCCTGACAGCTGAAGTGTACTTCTGCTCTGAGAACAGGCTTTTATTCTCATGAACCTACCAAACACAGCACGTGTGGGTTTGGTTGGTAGATAGCGGAGACATAGCACAGGCAGTGGAATATCTCGAGAAAGGGGCGTCTGCCTTATGTTTCTGTATTGTCTTGCGGTCACTGTGAAACCAAACAGGAACAGGTCGTAACTCAAAGTGTTGCTGCTGCTATCTGGACTTGTCACCTCTGGGGGAGTTGGGTCTCTGAGGGCTTGGGAAAGTGATCCCAAGGGTCAGGGGGAGAACTTTCTCTTTCTCCTCTGTGCAGATGAAGTGATAGTGAACTCTGTTGAAAGAAGAAGAGAACCATTTGATGCTTGTATTATCTGTGAAGCTGTGAATCATCCCAAATGCTAACCTTCAGGCGCATAATCTGCAGACCTAGGCTACTGAGGACTAGACTGTTCTGTTTAGCAGAAGGCAGTCAGTGTGCAAGGAGCTATGCCCTGTTTCTTCCGGGTCTTTTACAAAACTTAGTGTCACACTTAATCTTATGATTATACAGGAGAAAATAAGATTCTCGCATGGCTAGGCAGAGACTTTCAGACCTTGCATGTAATTGCCCATCTTGGTAGAGAGCAGTGCTCCCTCCAGTACAGAGTAGCAGGTTGACAGGATGGGATGATGTGTTTGGCAGGATATGAGATTGGGTCCCTTTGCCTTGTGAAAGAAATGCATCCTCTACTATTAGAGGTAGTTGGATGGGTTGAGTAGGTTGGCAGAAGAACAGAGAAAGTCCAGCTCTGCTGTGAGCTGTCACAGCTCTGTGGACTCTGCTGGCCAAAGAGCCACCCCAGAACCTGTTGTTCTAGGTCAGTGTTTTGACTCTACGAGAGGCTGGTAGCAAACCTGCGTCCTGTGAAAGGCATTGGGAGGGACTGGCCTGAAGTCATGGCACAGGAGCGATTGCAGTCCTTAGTGCCCAGGTGTCACAAGTCTGAGCCCACAGGCTGTCTCAGGGAAGCAGGTGAGCTGGCTGCCTGGAGCCAGTGGTAGACATTTCCATAGTGATGAATTACTTTAGTAATCATCACACAGACTAAACTAGCACCCTTATTTTGGCATCTGAGGATGAAATAGCTCACTACTCAGCCAGGTCTGGAGGTGAGGGGCCTAACAACAAAGTGGGAAGCCAGCTGTGTGTAGCAGGGCTGACATTTTCAAACCTAACTACAGTAGATGGCTGAAACGAGTAGCCTCGGATGTCTGGAAGGCCACGGATCATGTAAAATATGGCACTTAGTGCATGGTGGGAAGCAGCTGCCAGGGTTTGTGGCATTTCTGCATCATCTGCCTGCTGGGGGGTTACTGACCCTGTAACATGGTTGGCGAAGGCAAGCTCATGCTCTCTCCACCTCAGCCATTGCAGTGACAGCTCGGGGGTCACCATCCCACCTTGGCTACGGTGGTGGGCTGTGGACAGAGTAGGGGAGAGGACAGCCTTGGGGGGCACACGCGGTCCCTCGAGCTCGCCGCGGGGCCAGAGGGAGGGCGGGTTGCCTCTGCCAGAGCCCAGCTCGCACGTCCTGGCATCAGGTCTCTTTGTGGTGCTTCAGCCCGTGCTTGGGTGTTGTGGTGTTCGTTGGCAGTTCGGTTTCTACACAGGGGTTCAGAGAGCAGCTGTTAAACTTCTGATTATTAGTGTTGTGGGTTTAGAGTCTATATTTAGAGGAATAGCCCTTTTGTTTGCTAAAAATGAGCTTTTTTGTTATTGCTTCCTTCCAAAACCCTTTCCTTTCTTTCCTATATTTCCCTGCCAATCCTGATCATTAAAGCAGCCATTGCAATTATGCATCAGGCTTAAAAGTAGAAGGAATTTTTTATTTTAATAACAAATTATCCTGTGATTCGATAATTGAAATGGAAGGGACCTCACGAGGTGTCTAGCGCAACCTCCTGCCTCGAGCAGGGTCAGCCGTGAGAGCAGACCGGGGCTCAGGGTTTGGCGGTTGCTTTGTTGGACTCTGGTTCCTGAGGCCTCGGGAGGGGTGTGCTCTGTCTGCGCTTTCATGCTTCCTTACAAAACCCGGGTAATCTACCTTCGCGCTGGAAGCTGAGATGTCATACGGCCTTTTCATTCCATCAGCAGGCTTTTAAGGGGCGAATAAAAAAAAATGCTCAGCTTTTGTGAGTTCTGGCAGTATTGAGAGTTAAAAGGAGAGATCCTGATTTTCTACCCAGCTGTCCCCGTTTGTGGCAGTTGGGTGCTGGCCAGCTCGCAAAGAAAAGTGCATATTCCTGGCAGAAGAGAGCTGGCGTTGCAAAGCTCAGGAACAACAGCTAGTCCTTGCTAATTGACCCCCTTCTTGGCAACTTCATCAAAGACGCTGAAGAATAAATAGGCTGTTGATTGAACTGTTTCCTCGTCCCCAGAGGTGGTCCCTCTTAGTCGGGGCTGAGGCATATTGTCGGGCTTGGGGGAAGAGGCTTGGAGAACTATTAGCCCATGCTCTCAGAGCGAACAAAGAGCTTTAATTTACTGTGCTGTCCATGTGACATCTGCCACAAGCGCCCAGCTTAGTGCCAAGATGGAAGCGCTTCAGTGCCCCTCCGTTGCCGCCTCCATCTGCAGCGGCTATCTACCCTTGCCCCAGAGTTTTGTGCTGCGATGTACTCTGCTGATACACGGGGTGCCCGTGCCAAGGCACTTCTGAGGGAAGAGTGGGAATATAACTCAGATGTAATCTGCAATAGTGGATTCTCATCAAAATGGAGCTTTGGAGCAGGAAAACACCTTCAAGGAAAGTCTGGATTCAGAAGCCAGGGCAGATGTTAACAGATCTGATGCCTGGATTCAGAAGCCAGGGCAGATGTTAACAGATCTGATGCATTCTTTACCTGGGAAAGTCATGTTGGTGCTTGTTCCTGCTGCTGCGAAGGCATGCAGAAATCCTGCAGAAATGAGGCATCCAAGTTTCAGCTGATTAATTAATGAAGTATACGAAGAGAAAATATTAACCATTTTATTGATGCCTATAAGTAGCTTCTTAAACTATTCCGCTAATCCTGAGACAAATTCCCATACTTTAATGCTTTTTTTTTGGTTCCAGACTGGGCCCAGAGTCCAAAATATTTGAACTTTCTGTAGGATGAGAAGTCCAGAAAAACTCTCATGAGTAAAAATACTTAGAAATATATTAACTGAACTACTTTGTTTTCAATCAGATCTGCGTTTAAACTTTGAGATCTAACAAATACCACACTGCTTCACAAAATTTATTGTGTGGCAGGAAGGATTTTGACTAATGATAGAGCAAAAACAGTAGTACAAGCCTTGCCTTTGGGCAAAGGCTTCCCTTCTGCAGCTGTTCAGGGCTTACCCTCTACTCAGCAAATAGAGTGAGTGTGTGGAAAATAAATATCAATACAGTGGCCTTGCTGCCCCGATAGTCACATGTCTCTGTAATGAGTTACAACATCAGTCCACATCACCGTCATGTGAGAGGACCTATAGTGTTATGTTGCTATGATGGCCAGATACGGGGAACGTAACGTGTTCTTGGGTAGTAAATACCTAACAGCGCTTTCCTTTTATTGAAACTAATGATCACATCCGTGATTCACTAGCAGTAACTCTGTGTCATCTTTGGTTTTAGTGATGAAAATACTAGAAAAGACTTGAAGACGCTGCCTGTCTTTCCTACCAAGACACTGCAGGAACATCCATCGCTTGCTTACTGGTGAGCTGTTATCTACTTTAAAATGTAAATCTTTGCTATAGATGATAATGGCAAGCTCAGTTTTTAAGAGTTTTGAAAACTGCTTTAAATGATTTTAGCCTATATTGTATAGGATGTGCAGTTATTGCTCATTTTCAGATGTTTCCAACTTGTAGAAGGTTACAGGTGACACCCAGGTCTAATGTAAATCCTACTGAAAGTTCGGTCGAATGAAATTGGTGAGTCAGACATTTCTGGATCAGAATTTGTGGGTACTGCGCAATGGAAAGAGCCAAAATCTAAACTGCAGCTAAGTCTGAGTTTTGTAAAGAGCACTTTACTTTTCAGCCATCAGTGTAGTAGTCCCTGAAACAGACGCAGGTCCAGTTTTGTGGCTTGAATCTGCTGTAAGAAACACAACATTTGGGATGAATCAACAATATTGTTTGCTTGTACTTGATGGCCCTTTGTACAAGTTCAACTCCCTCATTTGTTTCATTTCTAGACTTGATATATACTTGATGTATTTTTAGGTATGCTAGTACTTTTTCTTATGCCTTGCTTTTTCAAACCAATGCTGTTGTTTTTTTCTTTATCTTCGAGTATCTGACACTAAATGCATATTTTATTGCACATTCCAGTAGAACAAAATGTTGAAGGAGAAAAATATGAAGAAGTCTTTGCTGATAAGTCTATAGTTTTTCATCTATGAAATGTCTGAGGGAAAAAATATCCCAGAACGAAAGCGCTTCTGTTTCAACTTTTTCTGTCTTATATATGCAGCATTAGCTGTCTTTTGAAGTCTTGGTTCTTTAGAACCTGAAAATGAATTTATACAATTAGTACCATTATTCTGCAGCAGTATCTGCAGCAAAGCAGGCTGCTCTGAAATAGTTAATTAGACTCTGGAAGGCTGCATGCTATGCCGAGGATTAGACAGGTCCTTTCTGCTTAATGAAGGGTGGGAAACAAATCATTAAGAAACAGAATGTAAACTGGACTGAGAAATGTACAGAGAGACACTTCTCTGCATGCTGAGTAGGCATCTGGATTTCAACAAATGCTATCACATATGGAAAAAGTCACTGAGCCTCTAAATTGGTTTTTGTGCTTATTTTGCAGTGAGGATAGAGTAATTGAACATTATACACAAATTAAAGGTCTGACCAGAGGACAAGCCATTGTTCAGTGAGTATGGCACTTATTAATATGTGAAAATAGTATTTTTACCTTTTTTCCTTTTCGTTGAGAAGTGGTAACGCATGCTGTTTTGGTGGTTATTGCTTGCGAACTCTACCATTTGTATCTGTAGGAATTCTTTTTTTATTGAGTTGCATTTTAAAGTTAAATTACTTCAGACTTCACATTTCCCAGGTTTCCAGTTAAGGTGATATCTCCTCATTCAAAATACCTCAGATGTAAAAGAAATAATTAGAGCCTTGCTTTACTGGAGGAATCTTCTCCATACCCTGTTTGCTAGCTGTTAATTTTCTCCCTGAACTCTAAGGGCAAGTATTAACCTAAGTTCTGGAAGGAAAACAAATGCATGCTTGTTGAAAAGTCCAGATTTTAGTTTTCAAGAGATAAAGGTCTTCCAGGATGAATACAGAGCCCACGGAGGGTGGGATTTTTGGGGTTTTTTATTATTAATTGTATTGTACTTCCTATAGGCATCTGCACTGTGATGTTACAAACCAAGAAGTTTGAGATGATTTACATGATTGTATGGTACAGACAGCTTGTGGTTTTTCTCTCGTAGCTCAGTGACTGCACCTCCCTGTATAATTCAGAGACTTCTTTCAGTGGGAGCAGAGAATAAATTATCTGTTTGGTGGTTCACTGAATTGCCTCATGAGACAGTTGTACAACTGCACAAACCATTTTATTTGGACAGTATCCATTTTAACCAAAGCACCATAATGAAATAACTATAGGCAGGTCCTTCCCTCCAGTATTTTCTAGAAGGCTCGCATGTTCAGAAATTTTCTCTTGGTTCTGTGAACTTCTGATAAGAGAATTGAATGTTTTGTTGTATGAAAATTTTCCATTCACTTCATTTGGGCCGAAATGTCACATCTTTCCCCAGGCCTGGATGCTGAGATTTTTCTGAAAACATAGGCCTTTTAAGTCATTGAAAATATGCAAATGATAAATGACTTAACTCACATGTGTGTGAAAAAAATATGTTAATAGATATTATTCCCTCCAGAGAAACTCATCTGATACACTATAAATCTGTCTACAGGTACATGAAAGTGGTAGAAGCTTTGCCAACATATGGAGTCCATTACTATGGAGTAAAGGTTAGTAGATGTCTGTAGATAATGTGATTGCTTAGCTTATTACATGCGATTACGTTCCTAAAGGAGTAGTTTGACAATTCAGTACCCATCTATCAGCATTAAACCCCATGTTTTTCAAGCTCTATGCTTCCCCCCTGCCTTCAGTCATCTTTGAAACATTTTCAGAGAGCAGCAAAGCATTATGTGCTACAGATGACAGAAAGAAATCTTTGCTAAAACCTCCTGTAATCCTATCAGGAGCTAAATTCATATCAACTTAATTAAACTGGATATCACTTCTAGATTTTAAGCAGTTAATATTTTCTCCAGAGACACTGTTAATCAAGATTAGAAAAAAACCACAAAGTAGAAAAGACTGCTTCTAAGTGGCAGGTGATTAGTGTATGAATATGTGGGGGGAGAAATGCTGTACAACGGAGGAGTATTTTTGAAGAGTGATGGAAATATACCATTTATTCCAATTGTAATGCAGAGCTTGTGCAAAAGCGTTTTGTGCTGAAGAGCTCAGCAGAGCAAGTCTCCTTACTTTGACTCATGGCCATGGCAGCAGTACCTGAGAAGTAGCTGTTGTGCACTCTTCTCATGCAGCTGTCTCATGCCTGAGTTTAGTGGATACAGGCTTTGGTCAGATCTTTCTCTGTCCCATCTTCTTACCTCCTCGCAGCCACTCTTGCAATGAGTGACGACCATTTGTTTCAGCAGCACTGATGCTTTCTGTGCTCTTTGCAAAACCACTGCCTAGTTTCTTGCCTCTGACCAAGAAAGCAATAGAGGAAAGTTTCAATGTTCATCTTAGCAATCCATGTCATGTCAGTTTGGGGGGAAAAAAAGAAAGCTTTATCTACTCATACTTGCCATAGAATGAAATAGGGTGTAATCTCTGAACTGCTTAATTCTTAATTAGATCTTGGTTCATGTAGTCTTTCATTTCTCAGGATAAACAAGGAATCCCTTGGTGGCTTGGAATAAGTTATAAGGGAATAGGCCAATACGACCTACAGGACAAGGTCAAGCCCAGAAAAGTAAGTTTTGGGGGGTTTTTTGTTTGTTTTCTTTGAGGGGTGAGAGAGGGCATTGCATCTCAAAACATACATTTGTAAGCTATGGCTTATTAGACTGAGCAACAGTAAAAGATTTAGAGGCAGAAGGAGAATTCTGCTAATATGAACGCAGTAAAATTCTCCTGTCTTGTAGATAATGGAAACTCTAATTTGCCACCCCAAGCAACTCCCTTTGGGAGCTTTGGCTTATGTGTTTTTGACTTTGGTAGTTTCAGGACAGTCTGTTCAGGAATTTTGGCAACCTCCAGGGATAGCTATGAAGTATGAAGCAATTGAGTTCCTGCAAATCCCAAACTAAAGGCCTTGTACTCGAGCAGTGTTTCAGCTGGTATTAGTAGGTGTTCTTTTTGTGTGAAATGATAAAAGGATCAACTGATGTCCATGAAATTTGAGCAGATCTTTGTGGAACTGCAAGGCTGTTTAGGCAACTCTGTCTCCTTGATGCATGGCACTTTAAGGAGGGGGGGGATTGAGAGTAGATGCCAAATATTGGAGGCCGTTCTTTTCTGTGTCCATCCACCTTCTTTGCAGCATGTGTCCTGCAGAGTGAACTCTGCCAACACCCTCAGTTGTTGTTAAAACAAAGGGCAGAGGGTACTATATTCCACTGTTGGCTCCCTCAAAGTCATCCATCAGCGAGCCGTAACAGGCTCTTCTACTGGCAGTCTTGGAAATCCACCATGCAGCCCAAGCACATGGTGTTGGGAACTCATTCAGCTCTGTAGCTGAATAAGTCTCATTCAGGCAGGACTAAGCCCTGCAAGATTTTGAAGAGTCAGTTAACAGATTTGGCTGTGGAGAAGAGCCAGCACTTCACGTGCGGGAACGATGCTGTTGGATTCGATGTACCTGGTTTCTTTCTGGTCATGTCTTTGCTAGAATGTCTAAGCTGTGAAGAGATGGAGACGTGGGTTTTTGCTGATGTCCCTTCCTGGGAATGATTTGGGCAGGAATTCATACGAAGTGTGTGCTTCCTGCCAGGGAATTTTACATTTGCAAAATAATATTGAGTGTATTAGTGCCAAAAAACACGGCTTAATGTAACTTTCTTGTTAAGAGCAATTCCCCTTCAAGCTCCCAGCTTGATCTTGTTCTCATTTTCCAGACAGGCTGCAACTTGGTTTCCTTTGGTGTATTTATATATCTGTGTGTACAAAGTTGAACTCTTCAAGCTGTTCTCTTGCTTTGTTTAGTAAAGCACTTAATTTAGCCCCAGGTCTCTCTTACAATGCATGTTCCAAAATGACCGTGACATGAGGAACCCTAGAAGATCCAGTTACCGCAGCCATTGATCGTTCAAGGAGAGCATCAAGCAGCTCCTCCAGCTGCTGAGCGCTTTCCTGTATTTAGGCAATATCTACAAGATTTCCCATTCGGGTCAAACGCAGATCATTTTCTAGTCAAGGTTTCCAGCTGTGACCAGCAGCTCTCTCCAAGAAAATACACTCTGCCTGGCTAGAAGTGTTGCTGTACCAAGCACTTTTTTATGCTTGTGGGATTTCAGTTTACAACATCAGCCAGCAGATTAAGAAATTTTTTTTTTTTTTTTTTTTTTTTTTTTTTAGGTCAACAGGGCCAAGATACCAAGTCACACCCTGCTACAGTTACTTATGAGGCATTGCCTTTGAACACAGTGGGGACTGTGTTCAGAAAGATAAAATTAAAAAAAACCTCCAAAGGTCACTTCTGCAATGGAAGTGTTACGATGGTAGTATTTGTCTGCTTTACTGCAATTGTAATTAGACAACTGAGATTAGTGATCGAAGCGGAATGTGGAAGAGAGGAGCCTAAATGCAGAGGGAAGGTTTAATGTCAATATGCTGATTGAAACAGCAGGAATGGATATGGCCCTAGTGTGCTGATGGGTAGATTTGTCTCTGGTGCTGATAGGAGGGGACAAAAATTACCTGAGCCTCTCAGCTTTTTCTGAGTGCTGACTACTTTTAACTTGTGGCGAAATTTGCAGTCTCTTTATACAGAGGGTGTTTCGGGGTTTGAAACAAAGTGCGCTTTTAATATGATCCATGGAAGTAATTGGAATTAGATTGGTTCCCAGGGAGGAAAGAAGACGCTGGGTCTAGAGAGGTAGCCATGTACAGACTTAGCTTGTGGCTTAAGATGTTGAGACACTGCTGTTTATTTCAGTGTAGCCATAGTCTTGCTGCCTGTGCCAGGGCAGGCAGAAGTTTACTTTTAACCAGTATTGTTGTTTGTTTGTATTCATGAATGTATCAAAATATGTTTTGGAAGGAGAAGAGTCTTTATAGCTTGTCCAAATCTGTGAGGAGTCAGCAAGTACAGCCTTTTCCAAAGCAACAGGCAAGAGGGTGTAGATGTGTAAGTTATGACCACCTTCCTGAGCAGAAGTGCTGATTTTGCTAGATTTTAGAGAATTTTGTTGCTTTGCCCTTCTGGATGGAGCCAAACTCACGATTGCCATGTGCTGGTGTCATCCTGCTGTTTACACTGTGGATCAGAAGTGCTATTCTGTTTATCCTGAGCCATCTGGGAAAGGGAATCCTTATTGTGCTCCACTTTCCCAGTTAGTGATGTTTAAGTGCCTCTGATTAACCAAATAAAAGGGAAAGGCCGAGTCCAAATCTAACCAAGAACAAGCTGGGCTTTCTTGATTTGAAAGATACAAGTGATCGCTGGCTGCACAGACCTCTCTGATAGCAGCTGAAGCTGGAAAGCCGCTGAGTTTCGAGGTGAGGCTTTGCACAGAGCTGGTGCCTGCTCCCTGTGCTCTGGCAGGCTTCCAGCAAGGCGGTTTTATTCTGCCGCCTCTTGTCTTGCGTGCAGCATTCGGGGCTGCTGTCAGATAGCTGCATTTGTTTAATGTTGTTCAATGTGTTTGTGACAGGCATCTGTAAGGAACTAACTCTGTAGTCAGAGTTATATATATGTGTGTGTGTGTGTATGTGTATATATATATGTAATATATATATGTATAATGTGTGTGTGTATGTATATATATATATATATATATATATATATAAATAAAAAATAATGCACCGATTACTGCAGTATTAATTAATTCCCAACAAATACAAGTAACGTCCTGAAAAAGCAGACCCTTCTGGCTTTATCCAAGTAGGTCTTTAGGCAGAGAGGTCTGAATAGGAGCCTTGGAGCACAGCAGTTGTCCCAAGATGTTGCTGTTGGATGAACAGCAGCGTGAAGCCCAAGGTTGAAAACCCGTCACAGGAAACGACTCGCAAGGCAGAACTGGATGAAGCAATCTCTAGATATGTATCACCCAGCCTCACCAAAGTTTATGCATGTAACATCAATCATCTGTGAGCAGAACAGCTCGTTTGCCCATGGTGGAAAGGGCAGTTGGTAACTCGGGGCTGGACCAGGAGAACCTGCCGTGTGTGTGTTTGTGTATGGGTAGGCTTATTTTTTTTATTTGTCTTCTTTAACCCTTGTGAAGTCAGTGGGAATGCTCACATAAAAGCAGTTCTCCTGAAGAATGCTGGCTGGGGAGGTTTGAGTCCAGCTATTAATATTTTGCTGGTTGTCCTGAGGTGGTTCGAAGACAGGAGTTTTGTGGCTGTAAGTCACGGCTGGTGCCTTGCCCTGTGCAGGGTGAGGTTTCCAGCGGAGCAGCCCTGCATCTGACAGCTCACCCTGCCCTGCAAGCTACGGGCAGCCGAGAAAGCGCTTCACTCCAGGGCTGTAATAGACTGAAAATGGAGAATTATTTTTGTGACAGTTAGGAAAATCAGCTTTTTCTTCACAGATAAAAGCAGCGACTCCACACAGGTTGGAGGCTGCAATCAGTTGATTATAATCCTGAAGCCCTGTAGGGTGTAAAATAACCAGGTTTGTAACCCTTGTTCAGATTTCAGCTCAGACCTGGGATTAACTCTGTGGTCTTGCTGCTTTGTGAGCCTCTTCTCTCTTCGGTTCCAGTTAACACGGAGCGATGCCTCTGCTTGTTGCGGAGGGTGGGCTGCGTGGCATGCCACGGTCCCCTTCCCGAAGCTCTCCTGAATCAATTAGGAGATGCATCAAACGGGTCCCAGTGCCCAGAGCTTTGTATGCCGTTTTGAGCTGAATAAGCCTTCCTTTCATCTCTGCCCGTGTTCCTCCCACTGGTGAGATAAAGAATGCATTGTCCTGTTTGTGGGACGTACACTGAACTAATTTCATAATGTATACTGCATTCAGCCAGTATGTGGTGATACTCTGAGGAGTGGGAAATTTTAGAAGGCAGATTGCTTGCTTTCCGAACGACTTTGCTTTTTCTCCCACTTCATTGTGTTTTTATGGGCGGCTCCCTGGTGATAAATGAACTATAATGTCTGGAAAAAAAAATAATCTTGCTACGGTATTGTTTCAAATCTACAAGAATTTGAACTCTGATGCTGGTTGTCTTGAATACATTATGTTCTCAGAAATGTTTTTGTTAGAGTATGCTAGTTTTGAAGCGGATGATATTTATATCTTTCTTTTAATTCAGTGTACGCTATCTAAATGCTGATGCTGAAAGTTTCCTTTGCAGAACGTTTACTTAATGTAAATTTTCTGTCTCGCTTTGCTGAACTGTCCAGAACACAATAGCATTTGTACAGGGCTCTCAGCAGGCTGATCTGATTATGCAAAGATTTCTTTTACTGTGTTTATTTCTCACCAAGTAGAAGCCAGTGATTTAGACTTAATATACTCGGCTCACGTAATTATTTAAAGTAAACACAGAGCTGCTACAAGACTGCTCCGAAATTCAGTTCCTTCCAGATGTGCAGAAAGTTGTTTGAGCATCCCTTGTCTGGAAAAAAACACATTTTGTGACAATTCGATTGTTTGTTGCTGAGATATCTCTGCACCTTATTAATGACAGCGCTAGTGAGAACCTGGCAGGGAAGGGCCGTAATGCATTAGGAAAAAATGTGATTGAAGAAGAGATGTTTTTTTAGACCGCCGGCTTAATATGTAAGAGATGAAGGATGCCTCCAGGTGAGCTCTGCCAAGCTGTGCTGGCACCGGCGAGCAGCTGTCTGCCGCCTTCTGCCAGGAGCTGCTGCGTCTGAGCAGGCACGGCAGATTGGGTCTCCTGTCACCTCCTCCAGCACCTCCCTTGGCACCTCGGCACGTTAACCCCCGGAACAGTCCGGCTGACGTTAGTTTGCCGGATGGCAATCTGCAGCTGAGGGGTGCAGCCCAGGCCCTCTTCCAGCCTTGCTGGCGGGGCGGTAGTTGTCTCCTTCGGGGTGGGGTGCGTTCCTGTGGGCAGCGATCTCTTCTGTTTCCATGGTCCGAACTGCCGGATTTGTCTGCAGATTGCTGTTCGCAGCGAGTTACAGGGATGCTGGTTGCAGGTCGCACAAGATGCTTTGGAAGAGCCTCCTGAGGGGAGGGCTGCACGCGCTGCAGCACAGCGTGCACCTCCCGGCTGACCTACCGCGCGCTCCTCGCAGGGACAGCCGTGGAGCTGCGCCTTGGTGAGGCTGGGGGCAGTCGAGCCCTAGTCACAGCTCACTCCCAAGCCTTGAGTTTCACACTTCACCTCTTCAGATTTTCATTCCCTTGCAAAAGCAGCATCTGGCTTCCCAGAGGTGCTTTTCCTGGCGTGAGACTCTTTCCTTGCACCTTCCTCCAAGGAGGGGCTCTGCCAGCTCCCAGCCTGATGGGGCCGATCTTTGGAGCCAGCAAGCCTCAACTGTTGCTGTCGGGCCCAGACAGACTTGCAATTTATTCGAAACTGTGTGCAAGATTGGCCAGGTTTAAAAAACAAACAAAAAAACAAACTGCTTCTGTTATTAAGGTGTCCGATTATTTCCTTAAGCAGTTTGTGTCTGCTTTGGGTCTTGTTAGACTACAGTTGCAAGCTCTTTCTGTATGGGAAGAGGGTTAGGAGGGCAGTATCTTTGGGGGCTTTGTTTCTAGAGTATCTAGAACAGGATTGAAGCAGAAATGGGGGAAGCTTAAACCTTTCACATTCAGAAGTTGCAGCTGGGTGGTAAAGTCTGATTAATGCCTAGAGGTGTGTGATTAATGAGGCATAATCAGCTAGCTTTGCTCCTCTGCCTTTTCCAAAAAAAAAAAACAAAACAAAACAAAACAAAACAAACAGAGCAAAGCTTGACCAGGCCAAATTCTGGGTAGAGTCAAAAATGTGCTGAATGGGAGTTTTTCCTTGAGCATTTAAGGATCTGACAATCTAAATGGATGGGAGGTCTATTAAGAAAACATTCATTAGCTCAGGTGGACCTAATCATCTGGTTAAAGAGAACATATATTGCAAAACTTCCACAAAGACATTTTAATTATTCCTAATTGTACCTCCTGCCCTCAAAAACCAGTTTCAAGATTTTTTTTTTACAACTCTTTTGTCTTTTAATACACATGTAATTTAGGTGAAATTGAAATTAAGAATGATTTAGCTAGGATCTGAGGGAGTGGGAAAGCTCTGCGTGCGGTGACAGTTTCCTGAGTGTAGACCTTTGACCACAATTTAGAAAACAAATTTTATTTGAAGGACTTTATAGAACTTCAATTACTGTGATTTATTCCTTTTTTTCCTTGTTTATATTGGGAGGCCTTTTTTTCTTCTCGCCTTCATGAACCGAGAAATATTAGACAAGCTTGTTAATACATTCATTGGTGATTATTTTTAAATGCATCCGTATGAATGTTATCTGTCTACAACTTACTCTGAAACTCCTCAGTCATTCATCTTGGATTCATCTATGGAGAAAAATAACTTCAGGTGCTACTTCTGACTGCAGGAGAAGTTTGCCAGGTGAACTGATTGCTAAGAGCTTATGTTGTCCTTGGGTGAGATAGCTCAAGGAGATGGCACCTTTCCGTCCCTAAGAGCAAAAATGGGTCGGGTGCGCAGAACATAAAATGCTGCTTGCCCCGGTCTCCTGCTCGCTGCAGAAGGGGATCCGCAGCGGAGGCAATAGCCGTGGGAGCTGGCGTCTCCGAGCCCGCAGCGGTCCGGCTCCCGAGCGCCTTTGTGCTGAATGCAGCCAGCTGTGAAGGTGCTGGGAGCCCATCTGCTCCCCCAGCCGCTGCAGGGTGGGCAGAAACGGGGCAAAGCTCTGCCCATGTCCTGAGGCCGTTCCAGGCGGTTTCCCCAGACATGCAGAGGGGCTTTTTGTTTTCCTTCTCCACGTTGCACCAGGGCAGATGATCTGGCCTGGAGCAGGATCCCTGACGCATCCAGCCGCTGGCCGGGTGCTGGCGCGCGGCTCCTGGGGAACGTGGACCCCAGCACACTTGTTGCCTCTGGCAGGAGGCTCCTTGGGGACCGAGCTTGGGCTCTCCTCCTCCTTCCCCCTGCCTGCACCTGGGGCAGGTTCCCCTTCCTGCCTCCCCTCCCAGGGCTTCCCACCGGCAGCAGACGAAGCCTGGCAGGAGTGGGACGGGACGGGGCAGCCGTGCTCGCGGAGGCCTTGCTGGCAGCGTGCCCCTTATTTTTACGAGCGTGTGGCTGGCGGCGCAGGGCGATGCTGCCGGTAAAACCTGTTGGGTTTCCGAGGTGAGGTGCCACCGGCCAGGCCACCGCTGCTCCATGGAGCCCCTGGAAGTCGGGCTGCCCGCGCCCTGGCGAGCCCTCGGCGCTCTCAAGGCTCGCACCTCCGCGGTGCAGACCGCCACGGCTTTTTTTTTTTTCCTTTTCTTTTTTTCCTCCCTTGTTTCTGGGTTTCCTTCCTCTGGGGGAAAGGGTGGAACGGGGAGGCGTCGCGAGCGGGCGGGCGGGTGATGTCAGGCGTGTGTCACGGCGGGAGGCGAGGTCTGCGAAACCGGAGCCGCGCCGAGGCCAGCCGGCGCGGGGCCGCCCGCCGGGAGCCATGGGGCAGCTCGCTTTCATCCTCTGCCTCTTTTTAACGTCGCTCCTGCAACTTTTCCTTTTGGAATTAAGGACTCAGTGACAGGTAGGACGGACGGGGAGTTTGGGGCTGGGTAAGTGCTGTGAGCGTGCCTCTTCACGGGCGCAGCCTGTGCGGTGGAAATGAGGCGCGGTGGTACGGGTGGTTTGGGGCAGAAAGGGGACCTGGCCGGGCTTGGTCTGTGTTAGGGGGTGTTGGGTGTTGGAGTACCGCCGTATGCGTTGCTTAACATTCGGAGACACTGCGTTACCTCTGCGTTTCTTGAGAGCTGTACTTATTTCGGAGCTCAGCAAGAAGTACAGAAATTACACTTTTTGAAGTAGTGTGACAGACAAGTCACTTCTAGCATTAGACACTTTTAATACAAAGATAAGTTTACTTAGGCAGCACAGTAAAACAAACATAAATGGTCTTTTTTTAAAAAAAAAAAAACACTTATTGGTTTAGGTAAATGACACTTCCTATTACAACACTTTTCATAGAGCAGCAACTAACAAGAAGTTACGGCGCTAGAGAGGAAAGCTCTGACTAAATACACGGAAAGGTCCCTGAACAAGCAATGCCGGATTCCCCCCACCCCCCCGCCCCGCAAACATATGAACTGGGTTGTGTGTTATTTATGAGCCATTTGAAGAGCGTTTCAAACGAAGCATGGTGTGATATGTAGTTTTAGGGAACTCCAAGTTCTCCCGTAGCCGCGGTGCCTTGCCTTGCCTTGCCGCTGGAGGGGGGTCGTCCCCAGAGGGTGGCTGATTTGGGTACAGAGGGAGCAGGGTGAGGAGATCCGCAGGAAATCCTGATCTCGTGGGCGCCGCTGCCGGGCACAGGGATGCTACCTTCAGTGCGGTGCAAGAAAGCAGGGGTTTCCTTGGAGGAGCACGCGTTGTGAGTGGCCTCCACTCTAGCGAGTCTTTCTCCATGCGTGTTGTACCCTGTCCCAAAATGCCCAGCTGAACCCAGGCCTGGCGTTGCCAGAAGAGAGACGTGCTGCTTTCCCAGGCTGCTGCTGATCCCTGGGCTCCTTCTGGGGCTGACTGGGGGATGGAGACCATGGAAGTCTATGCAAATACTTTGGATTAGCTTTTTTGCATTTAGTCAGAGCAAAAAGGACTTTAGTCATACTCCCAAGGCAGATCTATTGGATAGGAACGTCTAGCAGTGAAATGAAATGTGCTGTTGATGGAAGCAGATGTTTTTCACAGGTGAAATCCAAAATCTGCAATTTGCAATGCATTGTTTGTAAGAGTAAGAACTTGCTTGAGGAGTATCCTGTGTATTTATATTTATGTGCTTATTTTTATTGATCTTATGAACGTAGTTATTGCTGAGTCTATGCCATAGCTACAGATTTAGAGGAACGGCAATTTGCTGGAATTGTATAACCAGGGGGAAATAAGTTGGTGATTTTTGGAGTTGACAGTGTTCTGCTTCTCCCCTCCAATTCTCCTAGCTATTTCAATGGAAGCAGCTGGAAAATCTCTATTTCCGTGAAAAGAAATTTGCTGTGGAAGTGCACGATCCCCGCAGGTAAGAGCAGCGGAGGCAGCTGTAACAGGGGGATGAATGTTTGCCCAGACTGGGTATTAGTCACTTCACATTAACTGGTGGAGATGGGAGGTTTCCTTATTGCACTGATTTCAACGTAGAACTGGGAGTTTGCTTTTTGCTTTGGGATACGGAGCCTGCTCCTGCGTCTGGTGGGGCTGAGTCAGGGCTATGGGTGATGGACGAGAAGCGGTTCAGGGATGTTGCTCAGGGAAGATCACAGCTGCGATGAGCAGTGGGGAGCGACTGGTGATGTTTGTACAGCTCTGGATGTCTCCCTTGCAAATAGTAGATGGTGCCCACCAAGGAAATTGGTGGAGTATAGGGAAAATCATGGCCAAATTCACGCCTTTTACAGAAGCTGGCTGCTCTGCTCTCCTTAGACGCCCATTGCAGAGAAGCAGCTGCAACGAGCCTGTGCAGCAGGCACCCCAGGAGCAGAGCCAGCAGCCCCTGGGCACGGCTTCCCTGCTCACGCTCTGCCCTTCCCCGGCTTGGCCGTAATGCTCCCCTCTCCTAGCCTTAGCCTTTGGGGGCCTGAAGGAGCGCTGCCGAGTAGGGTGGGAGCTCGCTGTCATCCTGCTTTTCCATGCCTTCACCTTGAGATCCCTTGCGCGAAGGATGGGCGTTTGCCCAGGCTGAATTTTGGACTCCACCTTCCTTCCCGCTTCCCCTGTTGCTGTCCTTGCCACTGGCAGAGGTGCTGAGGGCTCCCACTGTGCCCCTGAACAGGCAGAGATCCTCTGGCAATGTCCCCGGATCGCCCTGTCCAGTCTCCCTGGCTCCTTTCAGGATCCCACGGCCGTCTCTTCTCTTTCTAGATCTATAACTTACCCAGCCTTTGCCCTTTGGTCTCAGTAACACCTCAGTTACGCTGCTGAACTAACAGCCCAGCAGTTGCTTCTGCTCTGTGTTGCAAAACTCACCAGGGAGAGACTTTCCATTTATAAAAAGTTAGGAGGGAGGAGAGGCAGGAGCACCAGGGTGGTGGGGAGAAGGAAGGGCTTTCTCTTGAGCTTTCAGGTCTCTCAAATACAGGCCGTGAGCCTTGCCTGGCTAGGAGAAAGGTATTTGGGACTTGAAACTTCAAAGGCATGTCCTGAGATTGCATTTTTCTTCACCTCTTTAGAATTTCAGTGTCAAGAAGGACCTTTGGACAGAGCGGACTGGTAGTGCAAACCTGGTACGCAAACACTTCTCTGATCAAATCCATCTGGGTAATGGCAATCAGTCAACACCAGTTTTACTTGGACAGAAAGCAAAGCAAAGTAAGTTATAAGATATTTTTCTGTAAGCATAAGTTTTAACACCTTTTCTGTATATCCTTCAGTGTACGTTGTTCCAGAGATAAACTAGTCTCAAGAGAGAAAATACAAATTGTTTTTTGTCAGCTTTGAGCAGTCTATTAGCTACAGTATTGTTGTTTGATTCTTTTTAGCCTGCCTCCAATTAAGTGGTATGGAAATGTAATCACAGAAAAGGGAATTCCCATGTCGCGGTGTTTAATCTGCTTTTTCTTTTGTCTCTTTCTCATTTTCATTTTGAACACAGTGCAAATAATGAAGAGATTTTGAGTTTGGAGGTAATTCAGGCTGTGGGGGCTAGAGGGGGGAGAGGAATGTTAGGGCAGTGAAGTACACAGTAAGCTGCTGTGTGGTGGGCTTGCTTTAGCCCTTAATTTACTGGGAGATGAGGTGTGAAATGTCATCTTCTGTGACCCTGTGTTCTGAAGCTAATTAGAGGTAACTTGATGATGATGGACTTTTTTTTTTTTTTTTTTTTTTTTTTAAATTCCTTCAGGCAAAAATTCCTTCAGCTAGAAGTCTGGATGATATTGCCATGGATCTGACAGAGATGGGAACGCCAAAAGTTTCAAAACTAGGAACTATGGAGGCAAAAAACCAGCTTATTATGGCCAGCAATGGCAGTTTAATCTCATCAGGTAATATTTCATGTAAATACAAGGTAGTGAAGTGTCAGTACAGTGGGGCTTGTGTGCATTAAAGGGGAAAATGAGTCTGGCTAACCATAAATTCAGTGTTACGTGTGACAAACCTGTATTAGTTCTATATCTAAAACAATAATAACAGTTATATAACTAACCAATTTCCCTCCTCCCCCACCCCCAATCTAAATAAGGAGGTGAAATAATATTAAAGACAGGCATCCATATACTTTTGGTCCATCATTAATTTGATACCAGTTTATGAAATCATCAGTCCTTGAATTAAGTGCAAGTCTCATCAAAGTCCAAGGGAAATCTGATCCTAGCTAACTTTAAGCTCCTGTGCTAGGAATCGAATTGCCTTGAGCTCCCTCAGTAACAGGCAGAGAAAGAGAAATGCTTCCAAATAAAATTCAGATCCAGAGGGGACTTTGGATCTCTCCATTGACTATGAAGGAGGCCTAGGGGAAAATAAAAGCTTAGCTTGCCACGTAGACATGCCTATAGTTAAGTGAGGAGCCTCAGTGTCTGCATCAAATGTAAAATCAAAGCTATAATATTAATTAGATCATATATATGAAGATTATCCTATCTAATGATTCGCTTTATATTCTGAGTAGTGGGTTTGGGGATCTTATACTTGAAATTTAAGTGCCTGATTATATACCTAGGGGTGTTGGATAAGTGCAGACTTCATAAAACCCGCTTGCTGGATGACACAGGAGTTGGATATTGCATTTTGAAGAACACACAGTTTTGTTAGGTTAGACACCTTTGGGAAAATAGCCTACTTGACTGGTTCTTTCTTGCAGGAAGAAATAAAATGGCTTTTCCTTGCGAATTGTCTAATAAAGAGAGTGTATTTTTCAGGTTCTCAGGATTCAGAGGTCAGTGAAGAACAAAAGAAGGAGAAAATTATGGAACTAAAGAAGAAAGAAAAACTCCTTCAAGAAAAACTGCTTCAGAAAGTTGAGGAGCTGAAGAAAATCTGCCTGCGAGAGGCGGTGAGAACTGCACCTTATGCTGTGGTGGAGGTGGGTGAGAGCCCTCCTCTCCCCCTGGACCTTCACCTGGAGCCCTTTGTATTCCCCAGGAGCTGACAGGCAAGATGCCGAAGGAGTATCCTCTGAGTGCTGGAGAGGAGCCTCCGCAGGTCAGAAGACGTGTTGGCACAGCATTCAAGTTGGACGACAACCTGCTCCCTAGTGAAGAGGTGGGTACTGCAGTTAATGTTTTTTCAGCAAAGGTGGGGTAGCCAGACTGGTGGCCAAAGCCACTTCTAAATAATTCAACTCTTTCCTGATTGTTTTGTGTCCCTGATTTATCTATTCAAGAAGAGGCAGCTAGGACAGTCACATGCATATGCTGGGAAACTTAGACAGGGTACCATCCTTATTTCAGGCATGCCCCCTTTGAATTGGCCAGAAAGATGGCCATATCAAAAAGCCTGAATATCACCTCACTTGACCCCCTGATTTGACTCTGCTACTTGAATGTTAATGGAAATTTTGCTGCTAATTAGAGAAGAGCGGGTTCATAATGCAGTTTGGCAATCTATGACTATGAGCTTGCTTTTCTTCTAAAGTGCTGATTTGTGGAGTGTTGAGATTGTGCTTGAACCAAGTGTGTGACTGGGGTGTGCTGTTCCCCTTACAAAATCATCTGTCCATGAGCACAGGAGATAACTCCGCGTGACAGTAGGAGGAGGTTTATCTCTGGATTAATGCAAGTTCCACCTAAGTAAAAGCTCTCTCTGTTGCTCAAGAAGCTAATAGGAAGTTTGCTGGCAGAGACTGACTCAGGAGATAGGCTAATTCAGATATATGCCAGTTTCTGGACACATACCATTCCCTCCTGTTCCTTAGGAGATCTGTTCACTAACTCTGTTACCCAAGTGGTAAGTCGGTATTGGGCACTTTGCACCTGTCTTTCACCAAAACTCGCTGCCCTGGCTTACAGTACTGGTATAATCTATGCCTGCAGCAAACTGATTTATGTAGACTGCTAAATGCTATTGAAAAAAATCCCACTGACAAGATTTAACAACGCATTGCTTAGCACTTCTGCAGTGCCTTTTATCTGAGCAGCTCGAAATTGTTTACAAACAATTAATTAAAGCCTCCAACTGCCTGCTATGTAGTTATGATGATATCAATTTCCATTTTTATTTTTTGTAAGGTAGAGATTTCGATCAAATGTTTTCAGGCTTTGTCTTGGAGCAGAAGGTTTAGCAGCCTGCCACTTGGCTTGTTTAACAGATGGACCTAAACTTGAATTTAGATCTCTAACTTATGTCAGCTAGGCTTGAGAGCTTTGGACCTTTCTCAGAAGATCTCATAATCGTGTGTTAGTTGTAGAAATGAGATCTAAGGATTTTTTATATGCCAAGCTTGTCTTGTGTATGAACTTTGGAATTTCTGTGGTTTGTGCTCAAAATTTTACTTCTTTATCACAGAGATATGTCTTTCCATAACCTTAGATAATATCTACCCTCGGTACAAGCAAATAACTGATCTCATGAATTTGCAGGATCCCACCTTGCAGGACTTGGAGAGCAATTTTATCATACAGCAAAAGCTGGTGGAAGCTGCAAAGAAACTTGCCAGTGAGCCAGACTTGTGCAAAAATGTGAAGAAGAAAAGAAAGCAAGAATATGCCGATGCTGTAAAAAAGCTTCAAGAGATAGAAAATTCCATAAATGAATATAGAATCAAGTGTGGCAAAAAACCAACCCAGAAATCAACTTTTACTCTACCAGGTAAACAAGAGAATTCCCCGTCTTCAGATGATAAAAGAAAGAAAAAGTTATTTGGTTCACTTAAGTTTTGTTTACACCACCTCTCTGTGATTTTTATCTCCTCTGTGGCAGTTAAATAAGAAAAAAAGATCCAATTGCTGCAGCTGATACAAGTGCACTGTTTATAGGCTGTGGGCAGAATAGACAGCAGTTTTAGAAACAAGTGCAGACATGTTGCAGCATCAGGTACAGACCAAAGAATGCTATGCATGGAAAGACTGCCAGGAGCATCTCAGTCGAAACTGGTGTGGTATCTTAATTCCTAGCGTATTGACTGTAGTTGTATTTCTAGCCTGCCACACGCAAGATCTTTCTCCCTTTCCTTCTGCAATGCTGCAGTCCTAACAAAACTAGAATGCATGAATTTTTTTACGGGATCAAGGAAATGGGGACCAAAGACTTTGTTTCACAACTGAAAATTACTGATTTCCAGCAAGACAAGCAAAGCTCAAGAGATTAGGAATGTGAACTGTGTTGTACAGATGTTTTGCTAAATCTATTTGCCAGTGATGATCACAATGAAAACAGATAGCCTTGGCGTCTCCATTCTCAAAAAGTAATCTTCCTGAGGGAGGTGATGTTGTAACTTCTTCATAGGATAAAGCATAGAAACTTGCTAGTATCCAAGCTAAGTGAAGGAATTTGGGAGTAGTAAAAACTCACAGGTGTTGCATGCCCTTCTAGTTTCTGTTGTGCTTAATGGTTTCAGAACATGTTTTACTTTTCCCTCTCAGGGAAAATAGATATGGATAATTGTTAACTGATTCCTTTGCATCCTCTGTCCCAGAGGAAGTGCTCTTTCGTGAGGTTCTTGGAGGGGTTTTCCTGGGAACTGCCAAGTGGGAAAGAAGATGCAAGATTTTTCTACTGTTCATATTGACACCCTCTCAGTGACCCTTGGTGGGATGGTAGCATTTGTTCTACCTCTTGGGCTTTGAGCTGAGAGCCCTTGCCAATATACATTTTCCCTGGAAGAGACTTTTCTGTGCGCTGCCTCTGTTTCTGCTGGGAAACCCTTGGTGTCCAGTTCCCTTTCAGAATTGGGTTTGAATTCTCATCCAGCACAAAATGCAGCAGCACAGGACTATCCACTGTCACAAAGTTCTTATTCTGAAATGTTGATGATTGCTCTTTAATGTGGCCCAGCTAGTTGCTGATTGACAGAGATGAGGAAAACATCTGTTTTTCCAGCCTCTTGCTCACCAATTTAGGTATTAGTTGTGGGAGTTCCTGCAGTACCTGGGACAAGTGCTGTGTAGTAATAACACAGGAAGTTACTGAAGGCCAGTAAATAGCGAGAACCCTGTGAGACATCGTCTGTGTACAATGACCACTGTTTGCACAAAGCTTTTTGTACCATTGTGCAAAACAAGGAACTTGGGAGTTGGGTATGCAGCCTTCAGTCCTTATGCAAGTACCACTTAGCCCGTCAATTTGCACCGTCTGATTCATGACATCCTTGTTTGCTTCCTGAGACAAACGGGACATAGCCAGGAGGTGCTGGACTCTGTGCGTCAGGAGGGTCTCTCTTCCTGTCAGTAAGGACTGCAAGGCAGCATGTATTTAGCCAGCAGTAAGTTAGCTAGTTCCCTTCCAGTTTCCGACTCCTGCAATAGCAGTGTGTATTTGTTAATGTATCCTGAAGCAAAGCTGTCATCTGCTTCAAGTTCAATAACTGATTTTACATGTAGCCTTTTGACCATTGCTGACTGTGCTTGCAGACTTGAGGCAGAGGGTTTCAGAGAGCTGAGCAGTGGTGAGTCAGTTGCAGCTGTGAATTTGGGGAATGGCTTGTTGGAAGTGACAGGTTAAATAGTAGCACTGATTTATCAAACTATAGCTATCTTCGTTCCAGCCCCCAAGGGATGGGAGATGAAGCATGTGCTGGACTCTGTCCTGCTCTACATATTCCACTCTTCCTTTGCCTTGCATCCTCTGTATCTCAAAGGCTTTCTTAGCTTTTTGCAGGACATGGGAATTGCACAGATTTAGGATTTAAATTCAGAGCACCCATGTATGTCAGCATGGCAGAGCACCTGTAAATCCAGCCGTGTAGCTTTAGGCTGGGGTGTTGTTTTCTTTTTTTTGGCTAGGTAGGTTTTTTCCCTCCTTACACTAAGCCCAATTCCATATTCTACCATCACTTGATCAAATGCAGGTGAATAAGTTCCCCGGAAACTTTTTTCCAGTGTCAGGTTGCAAGTGGAGCTGCAACCCATCCTCAGTGGTCTGACAGGTGCCTTGGGGCAGGGGCCAGTCCTGATGTTATCTTGTTCTTGAAGAACTTCTTTATTTAACAAATTCTTGTGACCAAACCTTTGCTTGCAAAAAAGCACCGCAGCAAGGAGCGATGTGTGTTCTGTATGCTCAGCATGGCTGGTGGAAAAAGCAAGTGTGATATGCAAGCTGCCACTGTCTTTGGTAGCTTTTCTCTCTCACAGGTGGAAGTCTTTATAGACTTTTTATCCCACCAGCTTTTTGTCTTGCCAGTAACTGCCTAGGAACAGATTTCACTCTGGGTTAATTCTCTCTAACTGAGGTGCTCCTGTTTATCGCCAGCTTGATTTCTCTTCCTCTGGTCTGTTCCAAACCTTAGCAAGGACAGGCCATTCCTGGGCATAAGTGGTAGCTGTAACATCAAGGCAAGAGGACAGACACTTACAATAAAGCCCTATGAATAAATAACAAAACATAAAAGAAACAGAAAAAGATTGCAATATCTGTATAGCAGATACTGCTCTCTGTGCTGCTGGAATTTGGAATAACTTGATTGAAATCAGTGGAACTATTCCAAACTGATATTAATTTAGTTGAAACAGAACTTGTATGCTGATAAAACGTTCAAAAATGAGTTCAGTGCCAAATCTCAAAAATCATGTAGTGCCTACCTGGTGGGATTTCAGGCCTGCCTAAGGAGGTTAGATGCTAGCAGCCAAGGTCTACGTGTGTGGGGGGGCACCTAAATCCTACTGAAGCACCAAAATGCCCTGTGGGATCTCTTGGAAGTTAGTTGGAAAATACCTTTGTAAATCTTGGCCTTACTTCCACTGCAGCTGAAAAGTCTCTTTGATAGTGGAGGTAGCTTTGATAAGTAGATTGTCTGCAGAACTGCAACGGAAACAAATAAGACCTGATAGTACTGCAAAGCAGGACTGTCGAAGGCTAAAGCATACAGATTGCAGCATTGCAAGTATCAGCTGGCTCCAAAGTTTTAGAAAATAAACTGTATGTGATATTTGGAAATTAGTGACGAGTCTCCTGTGTTTAAAGCCTTTGTTTTCATTTGCAGATGATATAATCCCATCTGAAAGCAGCTCTCTGTCTGATACAACAACCTATGATGATGGTATGTTTGTTATCCTTTTTATGAAGTGCATCTGTTCAGATGTATTATTTTGGCTGACTTAATATCCTTTAGCCTGCTATTTTATTGTGTCTTTCCATGACTCATTATTTCATATGAGAGCAAGAAAAGAGCTTAGATATAAGTCTGTCTTCATAATGGTTTAGTTATTGAAAGTTTCTGCTTCATCAGCTGATTTGAGTCTTCTTCAGAGGAGATAGTTGTAGTGTGATTAACTTGTGAGATGAGGGCAGTGTGCCTTTACAAGCAAATACTTTGTCCCTAGTACCTGAGCAGAGGCAGACGAACAGCTGGAGGAGTTACAAACAGGGAGGAAATGCCTGACCCATCTGTCCTCACACCTACTAAATCTTACAAAAAATTAGGATATGCAGAAACATTAATGATCTGTTTACATTCATCTGTTACCTAGTGAGCTGCATCTTGCATGGGTATGGTGTTTGCTTAGCTTACTCATTTCACACACACCCACCCACAGGCGCACACACACAAGCACACCCTGTTCTTCAAGGTGGAAAGGACTTGGCCTGCCTCTCCCTTAACTGGCTAATCATCATTTGGGGACAAACATTAACTAAATTATTACTCACTTTTCAGTTAGGGCCTGATTCTGATCTCGCTTTGTCCCAGTTTTAGACTTGTATAAACTACCTGGCCCTTTAAAATGGAGTTACACCTGATTCTTGTTTGTGCAAGTAGAAGAGCCAGGGCTTTGCCTTGTGAACACGTTCTCTGTGATGCTCAGCCTGCATTTGTATGTATTTGTTGGAGTTTCCTGTTGGCTCTGATGGGATCTGGATAGTGCCCTAAGCAAAGTGAGAACAAGGATCAAACACCAGCCCCTTCACAACTGTCTTCAGCCAAATTTGTCTGTCAGTGTCTTTGCTCGTTCAGTTGTCTTTGAAGTCACCCCCTTTTTAGGTGGTTTTTCAAAACTAATTCTTAAAATGCCATTTTCAACTGAAGTGCTGAACGGTGAGGAAAGGGAATTGGCTTTTGCAGAAGCTGAACATGCCTGCTCAGCTCTAGGAGGGATAGAGCTGCAAACAGGTGCTTTCCCAAGGAAGCTCCACTTTGTGATCTGGCAAACCTCCAAGCAGAAATCTTTGTAGCAGTTAATACTGCGAAAATCTGCAGTAGCCTTCGTGATGCCCCTTCTGCATGGAGAGCTTGGTGCAGGCATATATGGGAGAACCTCTCCGGTGTCAGAACTTTTGTCCTTGTCTCCACAGTGCAGAGCATTTCTACTCAGAGGCCATGGATTTGCATACGGGGCAAAAATATGTAAGATTTTGCTAACAAAATACATGTTGCTTTCCAACAGCCAGTGAGTCCCTTACTGTGCCAGCACAAAGAACCAGCTCTGCACAGCTTTCTCCAAGGCTTCCTCCACCCAAGTCCCTCGGGGTGGAGAGAATTCATCTCAGAAAGTCATCCATAAATGAGCAGCTCTTCGAATCCAGACATACCAGGTATCATATGTCTTGGTGTCGCCATGTTCTCTGCATAGTTGGCATGAGCTTGGTTTTGTCCGTGTCATGACTTCCAAAAGGCACTCTGGAGGAGTCTACTGCCTTTGCACTCCTCTCTGATAAAGAATTTTGTGATTGTAGTGGCTAAATTTCCTGCTTAGTAATACAGTTATCTGTGTACAAGTAGTCTTTGGTCTCTGTGAAACTGGAGGGTAGCGTAAGCTTTGTGAAGAAGTTTGAGACGAGTGAGAAGTTTAGTATCAAGGGCTGCCTTTAAAGAATTGCTCATGCCCACTGGTACGTGAACCCTTTCCCTCTGTTGTTGTGGTTTGTTTTCAGTATCAATTAAACAACTTGTAATTTTCCTGATGACTTTGTTTAATTGCTTAGGTAACACTGAACCATATCCATCCCTCCTGATTGTATCAGTATTTCAGGGGATACATTGTCAAAACATACAGAATTCACACAAGCCTTGATGGCAATTTCTCCATGTAGGAATAGAATTATTGGGATTCAGCCCACTACCATCATTAATGCCAGCTGCAGTAAATGGCTGAGGTGCCTATATATATCCACAGGACTGGGCTTTTTCTGTGCCAGAAGAGCAGTTCTGTGGAGCACATGGTTACCGGTAGATCTACTGATGCATGATCATATAATATGGGTCTGATTTAGTGCTAGTTGTTCTCAGTGTGAGGACTCCAGCTGATCTCAGTGTCTCTTACTGTCTTTTATGAAGTGCATGATCAGGCCTTTGAAGGCATGCTTAAAAATTTTTGACATTTTGGGCAATATCATGCCTTTGCATTTTTCTCAGCAATCCCTCAAGATAAGCAGAAGAATCCTCTGCATCAGGCTCTGAGGTTGAATTATAGCCAGATGTAACTTTGTGTTTTATTTTTAAATTGCATCTGTGTTACCTTTTCTGACTCTTCTGCTTCATCTTTTAGCAGCAGCTATTCCTACAGGTCATGCTGCGAGGACCTTCTTTGCTGTGTCACCTCTTGAACTGCAAGAGGCAGTTAAATTTTTCTTGTTTTAAAAATACTGTTGTTTACATGGGAAGTATATTCAGTTAGGCTTTTACCTGCTTTTTCTGCCCTTGGGGTTTTTTTTTATTTTTTTCTTAAAGACTCAGGGTGCATGTATTATCACTGTGCTGTGACTTGCATTGCATTTAACCTAATTGGGTTTCTCTCCTTTCCCTTACAGGGACTCACTTTCGACTCACAGTAGTCCTTACCGAACTCTGGAACGACCGCCGCAGCCCCATGGAGGGAGAAGCATGCCTACGACACCCGTGCTTACACGCAATGCCTACAGTAGCAGCCACTTACAGTAAGGGGGCTTTATTTTGAGTGCAATGTCCACTTTAGGCCACAAAAGAATAAAAGCAAATGGTGTGAAGAGGATGAGGGGTCCTGTGCTGTGCAACTCTCCCTATAGCAGGGTCAGGCTCTCGAAATGTCTGCCTTGGATATTTGAAACACAAGGTTAGTGTCAATCAGCCATCATCTGCTGGCACAGTCCTGCGCCAGCTTTGTGACATGCAAGCAAGAGCACTTGCACAAGTACAAACACCGTCAGTGATCTCTCTCCCCACTCCACCCTCCCCAGCTCCGCAAAAAAAAGCAGAAAACTTGCTCATGAGCTGACAGATGTCTTCTCTGGATTAAGTTCCTACAAGCCGCCTGAAAAATAAGTGGACAGATAGAGGGGAGAGATCCAAATTAGTGCCTGTATTGGGGGGGAGAGCTGCAACACACACTCAAGTACTTTGTTAGGCAGCCAAGAATCCATCCTGGCGGAGGAGAGATGCTATAAATGTTATAATGTTGTAAAGAGCTCATGCTTTACTTGGCTGGGGTAATCCAACCATGAGACACAGAGCTGCAGGAAACCCAGCTTCCTATGTTTTGCTCCTTGCTCAGATACTTACACAGATAGTACATGCTAAAGTGAGATCCCTTGTGTAAATCGTTGCTAAAATGTGGTTTGTGTGCTTTCCTGTGTATGTCACTGTCACAGATTAACTTGCTCACCATGATGAATTTTTATCTGAGAAATCTCCTACCATTGCAGCAAATGTAAAATTCAGCCAAGCTGAATTTCTTGCAGTGCGGATACTTTTATCTAGACTGATTCTGTGTTATGCTTTGCTTGGGGAAGAAGCCTGTCAGACTCCTCGCACGCACACTTTCCAGTTGTCTGTGCATGTTTGCTTGTGCATGTTTGCTTGTGACATTAACCAACCTACATCTGTGTTTCAGGCCAGACGCCTCCCCCCACCACTGCAGGCAGCGCAGTGGAAGTCTGGAGTCCCAAACCCACCTGCTGTCCGACACCCCTGGCGAAAAGCCAGCCTTCTCCCTCTCAAAATCGCAGCGAAGCAGCAGCACGGAAATCCTAGATGATGGGTCATCCTACACTAGCCAGTCCAGTGCAGAATATTACTGTGTGACACCTACGCCCAATCCATATTATACTACGCAGACACTTGACAACAGGACCAGGGGTCGAAGACGGTCAAAGAAACAAAACATTTCTGCTGCAAATTCAGGAAGTATGCCAAATCTTGCCCAGAAGGATGTCCGGAATGGTGTCTACCACAAAAGTCAGGAACAGCCTTCCTCTAGTTACTATATTTCTGGATATTCCACTTACACTGAACCTGACATTTATTACAACGGAGGATATGTTTATGAGAGTGATACAGAGGGACAGTATAGTGTCAATCCTTCATATCGCTCATCGGCACATTATGGATATGACCGTTACAGGGAACTCAGGTCTTACCATGAGGACGAAGTGGACAGAGTACCGCACAACCCATATGCAACCCTAAGGCTTCCAAGGAAGCAAGTTGCTAAAACGGAGCATATAACCAAAAACATTCACAAGGCCTTAGTAGCAGAGCATCTCCGCGGTTGGTACCAACGTGCCTCCAGTCAAAAGGAACAGGGTCACAGCCTGCAGGCAGGCTTTGAGTCTGACAGAGGATCTCAAAGGAGTTTGGGCTTTGCTGGTCTGCAAGTTCCCTGCTCTCCTAGCAGTCGGGTTTCTTCTTTTTCTTCAGGTAATGCCTGATTTGCTCTGTGCCAAGTGTTTTGTACGTCCCTTCTGTGTATCAAATTCTTTTTTCCTCGCTGCCTCAGTGAAGTCAGCAGGGTCTAATCAGTGCTAGAGCTCTGTCCTGAAAGGTAGACGTGCAGTTAACTAGGATTTCTGTTGTTGTTCTTCTGTGCTTGGGAGGAGAGTCTTTCTCTGAGGATCTACCTGGTGGAGGCGAAGAAGTCTCCCTTGCTGGGTGAGATACTAGCCCAGAGCTCAGCAGTACGGTCCCTGAACTAGTTGGTATTGCAAGGCTCCTGTTGTTCCCTGATGCAGTGCTTCTGGGAAGAGCGCTGTGAGTTACCCACCCAGGTAGAGGTCATTTACACAGCACGTTCAAAGGTCATGGTCTCAGAGAGGAGTATTTTCTGCAAATCTCTTGCCAACTAATGCAATCAGCTACTTTTTATAGTCTGGTTCGGGTTCGCATTTTATTACGGGTGTACCTGATGCCCTTCGGTAGAAACTACGGTAAAAATACCATGCTGTGTTTGTGATCTATCAGGACCATCATCTGCCTGGGAGTCAAGTAGGTCCATATCCTGACAGCCCACACCCCTGCATAGTCTAAAGACTTTTCCAGAGCAAAGCAGAATTCCCAGGCATTGAGTAGGGGCCAACAGAAACCCTTCAGCTGAGGGAGCTCAGGGGAAGAGAGGCTGTCGGACCGTGGGCCAGCCCGATTCCTCAGTACGGCACTGTGGTGAGGAACAGAAGACTTGTTTGCTCCCCTCTGTAGATGTTGCAGAGTCGATGTGTGAATTGCCAAGAAGAGTTTGAGATGGGAGCTGTACAGAGTGCTCTAGGTTTCTTGTTGCCTTCTCACATTGCTAATGGTGCCTTTTGCTCTTTGTAAATGCAATAGTGCGAACAAGCCCTAAGGGTCATACGGGTTTCAAACCGGCATGTTTACCAAATACAAGCAATGTGCAAGACTTCATGCCATGTACATGCAGTTGCTCTGATGGTTTCCAAAATACAGTACTATGAGCATCACTGAATGGGTCATAGGCTTTTTAAAGAGATATTGCATAACACTGAAATACTGCATGCACAGTGCTTTGCTCCTCGCAGTGCTTGTAAATCGTATTTTGTGTGTGCATTCTCTGCTCGTGTCCCCTGCAGAAACCTGTAGAGATCACTAATGAGAATTGTCTCCCTCTCTTGGCTGATTTAGCTGGAGAAAGATCTAATTTGGTGCAATTTTTTTTTTTTTTTTAAATTCTAGCATCTTCTGCAAACACTGCTGGGAACTGGCGGAACCCGCTTGCGCTAGGACTTTCAGATTACGATACATTATCTCATTCCTCTTACGCCAGCTGTTATGGAAATGTTTATGGCAACCTTCCTTTGCAGAGCAGGTGAGTAGAGTATATCAAGATTTCTGCCCTTCGTCATGTTTTATAATCTATAAAAACTCCGGAGGAAAGCCACTTGGTTTCAGAGGGCCGGGATAAAGACAAACAAAACTGACTTGAAGGGAGTAGGTGGTTTTCAGGTGGTGTAGACCAGCCTGATTATGCCAACAACATTCAGGGAAGGAGGAAATGGGTGTAGTGAAGGCAGATGTCCTCTGTTGCACAGTCTTTTCCTGCGGATGGTGGCCAGCCAAAGAGTTTGCGCTCCCCAGGAGCAGCGATAGTTGGAGCAGTGTTAGCAGCACCCCGCTGCGGGAGAAGGTCTGTCCCACACCCTGCCATGCTGCATGAAGCCATGCTGATAAACTTGGGCAAAAATGAGGGAGGAACTGCTTCTCTTCAACCTCATGTCTGTGGTCTGTATGCTGGTGCTCCAAGGCAGTACTGAGATCAGTAGTGCCATTAATAAGCCAAACAGGTGTCCCGAGGGAGAGCTTAACCCATGGAGCAGAATTTCACTCCGATGTTAGATTCATGCAGCTCTCTTGCTTCTTCTACTTGGCATTTTCTGTCCTCTCCCTCCGCTCTCCTACGCCACCTGTTACCAGTGAGAACAGAAGCTTTCTGTCCAGGGAAATGGCGCTGCCCACAGAAATGTGATCCTATTTAAGTGCTCTTATGCTTGGGGTAGCCAGCTGTAGTAAGTACTCCACATTTGTGTGTCCTGCTTAATGGATTGCAGTTTGTGCTTGCTGCCAGGCTGGCATGTGTGCAATTACTGAGTTTTTCATTTGTTTGTTTTAAAATAAAACAAAGTATGAGAAAAGAATATGAAAGCTTCTCCTAGCTCCTTGTTTTTAAACTAAATGCCTCAGGCTTTTTTATTGCAGTGATTAAAAAGATCTAATGTAACAGTGTTTAAAAATAGTTTCTACTAATTTCTTAACTTCCTATAATTGGGCTTTGAAAAACTCTGCTTATTTTGACAGCTCTATCTATATGAGGTGTATGAGCTATTAATTTTCCGTATTCTGAATCCCTTAATCATTCATCTGTTTTATTTTGTTTTAATGTGATTATGGCAACTGAGCAATTGATATGTTCTACAGTCTTGACAGTACTGAGCTACTGAGATCCTGTTGCTCACAATCTGATGAATTACAGCACAAAATCTGGGGTTGTGTTTAGATCCAAATTATGCTGGCGTTAAACTCTCAATAATGAGCATTACTTGAAGTCCTGTGGGATTAGTGTGAGTTGTACTGGCAGTGCAGAGATGGGACGGGGCTTGGCCTCTCCAGTTTACACACTGCCAAAGCAGCACCTGGGAGTCTGGGGAAGATCCTCGGCTCGCGCTTATCACTGATGCCCTCTCTCTTTTGCAGAGCTTATGCAGAGACGAGCCAGCTGGGTGGTGATGAAGAGAGCCAGTTGGAAGATGACTTGCACAGTAATGAGCAGAGGTTATTTTGGCACGAGGATTCAAAGCCTGGGACACTTGTGTAGACCACTTGCAGCCCTGCATTCGTACCCTTGCGTGCCTTGCACAAAATGCTGTTATTTCGAAGGAGATCTTGGGCGGAGCTTCCAAAGCAAACAAGAAGGAAGTATTCTGTTTAGCTGGGAAAGATTGAAATTCAGCATTAAGAGGGACTATAGCAAAACTACAAAGTCTTACCCAGAATGGCGTTTCTTTCTGAATCCAGATAAGCCTACATGAGCAAGGGCAAGCCACAATTTAATCTATGACAAGATGCAGCACTTGGTTGAAGTATTTATATTTAGCAAGCACTTTCTGGAAGATTGGAAGATACTGAAAGCAAACCTCAAAAAAAAATGTGAAAAGGAAACTCTTATGGAAAAAACAGGAGTTTTAGGAGCACAATTCCCATGTCTGAAAGAAGAAGAAACGGAAATTTCTTCTCCTATGGCTTATGATGACCTGGAAGGACTTTCGTAAGCCTATGAAGGATAGATACTGTGTGTGTGTGTGAGGCAAAGGGTGACTTAATCAGTATTGGATCATTACTTGAAGGAAGGCTGGGGTATTTTTTAATGGAGGTTTGAATGAGTTTAATCTGTATTCAGGGTGGTGTTAAGAGTGTTTGTTAGCACCACAAACAAGTTCTGGAAGGAAAGGTATTTGCTGTCACAGTATGTCATGTAAAACTAGGTGGTTGTGGATTTTGGAAACAGAAGCAGTAAACTTTGAACTCTTTTCCATGATAAAGTGTAATTAATAACCTCACATTTAATGAACTTTCCATGGTACAATATCATTGTGCAGATGAGTATGCAAATTTTCACAGTGGGTGCACGGTGCACTGTTAATCGGATAACAGTTACGTTTTGCTCTGCCACATTGAATTGAGGGTGGAAATGGAGCGCTCTAGTTATCACACATTGAACAATTTGATTGTAATGGCCAGTATTTTAAGGTGGAGGCAAACATAACCAACCAAGTGGGTGCCTTAAAATGAAGGGCATTAGAATTGTACCACGAGTGATCTGAACTGCCAGGTGCGTTGCAAAGTCACTAAGTGACAAAACAGCGTTCTCGCAAAACCGTTTGTTTTGAAAAAAGTGCGACTGCAGTTTTGATCTAAGAGGGATAAACCTACCTCATATCATCCATCTGTAGGAACAAATTAGCATGGGTTATCTTGTGTGATTTACAGCAAGTCACTTGCATACTGTAAAATCTCTCTCATTTCTCAGCTGTCCTGTGCTTCAAGATTCCATAAAATGGTGCTTTTTTCTTTTATACAAAGGGTTAGCTACTCCTTGTTCATATTGTGAATAGAAAACTTTCTGATAAACCTTTTTGACATTTTTTACCAATATTCCAGAGCATGTAATATATACAGAAGGACACAATTGTTAAGCTGGTACTTAGTCGTTTGTATTATTAGAGTCGCGATTTGGAATTAAACGAACAAAAGCAAAAAAAATAACTTATTTCTTTTTTTGCATATTTGTATAGCCTTCTAGAAATGCGAAAGCTCTTTTTGCTTATTCTTTTACTACTTCTGAATTTTTTAGACCTATTATTTTGTATAGGTCAATAAACTAAAAAGTGTGCTATGAAAACCCTTTTGGTATTCCTGCTATTTCTATCGGAGCGTTTGGAAGAAAGCAGCGTGTGTTATCCCACGGCTTTAAAGGAGGCCTGGGCCGCTGTCCCGGAAGCTCTGGGAGACGCACGGGTGGAGAGCGGTGCTGTGGCTGCCCCTTGCCCAGGGCCAGGGCGAGAGGTCTCTGTGCTGGTGTAGGAGCGACTATGGGTCGCTTGGTTATTGCATCTGATCTCTGCTGTCAGCCTCGATACCTCACCTGCAGCTCCCCTGTCGATTTTCTCTTCCCCACGTGGGTAAAGGGCAGAGCAGCTCCTGCTTCTCAGGGAATTGAGAGTCGGGTCAATGCTGGCTCTGGACGTGAGGAAAGGAGGGCCTGTGGTTCCTTCACCGTGGGGCCCATCGGTGAAGGTGGGAGCCGTACCTCGCAGCAGAAGCCGTATCTGGTGCCTTCCCCTGGGGGAGGGCTTGATGTCCTGCCATAAAGCAAAGAGCCGGCCTCTGGTCTTCCAGCCTTCAGAAACGTTTTGTGTCTTTCCTCCTCCTGTTCCGCAGCCTCTATTTTCCAAAGCAAATACCGGGAGGCTGCAGAGGTTGACACCAGCAGTCTCGGGACTGCACAGGTCGAGGTGGCTGCCTATTTCTGGAATTGCCTGCTGCTCAGCTGTGCCTGCGTCTGGAGATGGCTGCAGCCTTCGCTGTTGGAGCGTGGCACTCGGAGGTCACATCGCTCCTCTGCCCTGACCCACCAGGTCCTCTTTCGAATTCGTGCCCCCCAAGACACCCACCCTCTTGGAGGAGCAACCTGACTTCTAGGTGTGTAGCCCTGCTGGACTGCTGGGCGAAGTGGGTGCAAAGTCATTCAGTATCACCATCCTCTCTTCCCAGCTATTTCTCATTCCCGACATTTTGTGGCATCCACGGCCTCCAGCAGCATGGCATTTTATGCCTACTTCCAGATTGCTGGCGAAAATATTGGCAAGAAGGATCTGCAGAAGTCCCTGCTGAAAACACTCCCCTCTCGTCATGTCTTTCCGTGCCCCTGGGAGTTTCGGGGGCTGTGAGTCAGCAAGCTCTTCGTATGTTAAATGCGTGCTGTGCTGCTATTACAAAATGTTGGTGTTTCTAACAAGAGGTTGTGTGGTACAAAGTCCAATGCCTTACAAAGGACTACTGATATCGGTACATGTTCACAGTCGCTTTTGTCAATAGTCTCAAAGTTTCATTTGAGAAAGGAAATGTGTGACAAGACCCGGTCCCCCTTTAAAGCATTGTTTACATTTCTTTCTTTTAATGCTGTATCCATTGAATTCTGTATTGGCTTTTCTATTCTTGCTCAGGATGTAGCTCAGTCTAACACATCCGTCTTGGCACGACGCCGGCGCCTGGCCAGGCCTCCAGAGTTGCCCTGATAGTACCGGGATAATTTGGGATGACCAGGCTGAGAGCATGGGAATTTTAGGTGGGTTTGTGTCGAGTCCAACTTGCTCCCTTTGGGGATATTGGATATAAAAACTCTAGGACCAGAACTTGAGAGCATTACTTTAGGTCCCACTATGCACTAGCTAAACTACGGAGGAATTGGGAATAAAATAGCTGTAAAGCAGCACGGCATACAGTACATGCAACCCCTTGGGTCATTCCCTAGATGCCTGGCCCTGGAAAAATTATCCCCTTAGAGACCTTTATGAAGGATGGAAATCCAGAGCAAAGAGGAGGAGCCCGGAAGGAGGAGAGGCCAGGAACCGCAGGCAGCTGCCCGCGGGAGCCACAGGGTCCCTGCAGCCGTGAGCAAGGCGATGGGGACGGTCGCTCGCATGGTGCAGGGAAGGAGAGATGAAGGGTGCAAATCCCTCAAGTTTCAAGTAGATCTCAAGTTTCTTTCCTTATTGCACCGTGTTTCCAGAGCGATGTTTCGGGGCACGTGTACGCTCTTTGGGGAGACCAGGCCTGTGCAATGCAGCTGAAAAGGTAATAAAGACATGGTTGTAATCAGTAGCATATTTGTTCAGAGCTGAAATGCAAATTAACTGGTTTGTTTGAATTGCTACTTCATCTCTGTTTTCAGCTATTTAAACAATTTTTTTCTTCAGCCTTTCTTCGACAGGAATCGTGAGGACACCTAGTGACTAACCAGCGCCATTGGTGAGCTCCCATGTTCCTCTCAGATCCTTTCTGCCCCTTTCAATTTGGAGAAATATTTGGAAATACTTATTTAACATGATACATAACAAAGCCAGGAGGTGACCAATATGAAATGCAAATGTGAAACAGCCACAGACCCATAGGGTTATATTTGTAATGTCCCGAATGCCTTTCTCTCCTTTAGAAGGTAGGAGATGCTGCATGAGAGGAGAGAGAAACCTGCACAAAACCATGCAAAGTGAAGCACTGCACTGTGCTTTGCAGTCGCTGAGGAGTGAAGAAGAAATAGCCCTCACCAGGAATCATCAGAAAGGTATTGGGGCACTGCACTACAATTAGCAACGTTTGATATTTTTAATTGCTGCCTGCTTTTTTTATGCCATTAGCAATGGAGATACTCTGAGGATGGAGGTGGACAAGCCCCAAAGGGAGCTGCTCCTGGTCCCGTGGAGGCTCGTGTCTGAACCCCACCAGCACAGGGACACAGGAGAGGGAGCTGGCACCGCTCCGAGCTCGGGCTGCCATCGGGTGGCACCAAGGCCTTGGCCCAAGCCCGCGGTGGCCGCTGGATTTGGGGGCTGAATCCTGCTTTGTCCGGTTCCCAATACGTTGCTTAAAATCAATTCTTTGTGAAGCAGAACTGGCCTGAAGCCAGGGTTATTCTAAACGTGTTTCACTGCAGGACCTCAGAAGTTCACAAATCTTTAAAACTCACCTGAATGTGTTTATGTGCAATTTGCTGGCCAACATGACTCTGTACAGCATGTGATGTGACTCACAGGCTTCTGCTGAGTTTTGATTCATCATCCTGGACTTGTCCGGTTTAAAAAGGCAACATTGCAGCCAGCAGAGGAAACGCAGCGACGCTGCGTAGCTCCCCTGCAGCCCCAGCGCGGCTCGGCGCTTGCTGAACCCGTGTAGGAAACGCTGCACGGGCTGCGGGTTTGCTCCATCTCCTGGGCTTGGGGCTCAGCGCACGAGGGCTGCTGCACGGCGGCTCCTGGGCCTGGGGAGAAGCTGCCCTGAGCCGCGCTTGCCTCGCACCTTCTTTACTTAACTTCAGTTAATGCCTCTCCTAGGAAGATTTCCACTTTCTGCACTATTCCTTAACGTGCTCTAGGCTTTTCTATCATATTTAATACGTTTTGAAGGTGAGAAGCTGAGGGCTTCAGCTGTACTAGGGCTTGACACAAACATTGAAGACCATCAGGGTAAAGTAGATAAATACAGTTAAAAGTTTGCTCTTTTTCTATTTAGTGGTTATTAATTTAAGAAGTCAGATAATCTTTTCTAGCTTTTTTTTGCTAGGGATTTTGTGCTAGAGGAAAAACTTCATGTCCTAAGGAATATTTTTATCTTTTTGGTATCAAAACTCCCTGTAGGGTTTTCAAATTACTCCTCTACTGCTTTCACTTTTTGCTACAGTTTGAGATAAACATAGTGGGGAAAAAGTTCTTTTATTTTGCAAATATGTGAAGACATAAACAGTTCTGTGTGGTTTTCCTTGTGGTTTTTCTCTCGTCCTTGTTTTTCTTAGTGAAGGTAAGAGCCCATTGCCACTAAGAGACCTGGCTGTGCACGCGCCTGGCGGGAGCGGAGAGGACTTTCTGATCAAGTGAAGCAACTAACACGGCATTTGAGCAGGGCAGGGATCATGCAGCTCCCATATGGATACAGCCCACGTTTTTGCACTTAATATAGCCTTCATTATAATCAATTAGCATTTGATTTTATGTAATTTGGGTAACGCTAACCTGTGTATTGATGTGGATGTTTGCTGTTTCACCATTCGGTGAGAAAATGAGTCTTTATCCCAACGTAGACAGTGAACCAAAGCAAGAGACGTTTCCAGGGGGATCGGATGGGACTGAGCGTGGCTTCCTTCCGTATTTTAAGATACAAGGTCTGTGCCATGGATTTTGTTGCAAATTACAGTTCCAGCAAGGGTCCTTGCTCTCACTGAAGTGTGGTCAGGACTTTGGAAACTCCGATCTCCCTTGAAGCCTGACCTCGCTGTCGGGACCTATGGGGTGACACCGTGAGTGTGAAGGGAGAAAAAAGAGGCAACTGCACAGCTGTTTTATTGTCACCCACCCTCTTTCCCCTCCACATAACTGCTCCTCCACCTGCCCTGTCCCGTCGCCAATCTGCCACGTGCTCTCCAGTGCAAGGACAGCGTCTGTAGTGCCCGACAAAGCAAGGGCTGAGCTTTCCAAAAAAGACAACTTTCCCCTTTCCCGAGAATTGCTCTGATGCAAACGCTGCCAGCGTGGGGATGATGGCACCCATCTGATGCGCAGCTGCCTGTCTTGTTTAACAGGACCTTCCGCTCTCCCCCTTACATCTGTCAGGTTCAGATTTGGGATGGTACAGATCATCTTCCAAGGAAGGTTAGATCATAGGAGACAACTACCCCAAGCCCAGGTGCAACAAGTGAGATCTGACATGACATCTCCTGCTTGGAAAAATGGACAGTGTGAGTAGTGGTCAGTGCTGGCAGCACAGGAGGACAGAGCGCACGGAGGGATGTCAGGGCCTTCACAGAAGAGCAACAAGACCATAAGAAGATATCCTTTGCCCTCCATCCAACTTTATTTTCCGTGCCTTTCCCTCGGGGAGGGAGTCGCTGTAAGTCCTTCAGCAAGCCCTTGACTGCAGAGCGATGTGCTCCGTCTTCCAGGGCATCTCCTGCCCATCTCAAAGGCAACAAGCATGAGTCTCAAATTATATTTAATCGTGAGAGTGTCATCGAAGAGACACGGAGTGAGAAAAGTTTGCAGCCGGCAGGGCCTCAGCTGTAGTAACCCTAGACGTGCCCCAGCCACCTGTTCCCGGGCTAAGGTTAAGGAAGGACGTGCCCCGCGCACACGTCCTACAGCGATCACACGTGTCCTTGCCAGCGTCGTTACCAGTGGGCGCGTTTTGATGGCAGGGTGACACTGGGTACGGGCTCGTGGTAGGTTTGAACGTTGTAAAAGAAAGAGGCACCCCTACGTTTAATGCTATGGGCGACGTTTGTTTCCCAGAGTGAAACAGTTTTCACTTGTATCTAGTCTGTTGGCTCATTGATTTTTTTTCACTCTGTCATGTCGAATTAAGAGTACTTGATAAAAATGTGGAGGAGGTTGTTCATTTAAAGGGTCGTGATGATGGCTGTCACTCCTCAAAGAGTCCTCAGCTTTGTGCTATAACAGATCTGATTTATTAGTACTGGCATGTAGCATCTGGGGGGGGGAATTGTAAATTTGGCTGATGAAGCAAGAGGACATTGTGAAATTTAATTCTAGCTACTGATTTTCGCATGAGGCTTTTGTCGTGTTTGAGACTCTGCCATGCAAACCCAGAGAGCGCGGAAGCACGCGAGAGCAGTGCCAGCAGCCTACCATCTTATCACCCTGTTTGGGAGAGAAAGGTGAGAGCAATATTAAAACTAGAGCCATGCTTGAACCCGGCTTTGGGAGAGCTCCAGCTCAGACTGGAAACTCATGGTTTTGTCTTCATTCAAACTCGTCAGGTCTGTTGATGTGCCTGAAAGCGACTGTATATGTTCCTGTCCCATCCCCAACGAGGCAGCGGCACGTCCGACCACCCAGGGCAGCCCCTCTGGTCTGGCACACGTAACGCTAGTGAAAAGCCCCAGGTAGGACCATAGCTCGGTCTGCGAAGTTGTGCTTGAAGGTTCAATATCCCCTACTGAGTTTCTTGAATCTGCTCTTTCCCATAAATTAATGGAATTGTTTGTAGTCTCCCACAGACCCGTTTTCATTCGCAATGGGTTCGTTTTCATTTATTTACGAGCTGTTAGCTCTGTGCTTTTGGAGTATGAGCAATGAACTGCTGTACAGAGATGAAAGTGTTCAGGTTTTTTGAAATACTTCACAGATGTTAAGTAAATAACAGGAGATGGGTAAGTAACATATCAGGTCAGTAGAACATAAGCAGCATGGACTATTTCAGCATTTTGCCTAAGCGTTGCAGAAAAGGTGGCTCGCTCCCCTTGAGCAGCCTGGGGAGGACTGCTCACGTCGCTTTGAAAGCAAGCAGGCCTGCTGCAGAGGATGGCCGACGAGAAAACAAAAGCGTATTTGTGTTGGCAATCGAGCAGCCCCGGCATACGAGGGGAGCACAGGCTAGGCGTAGTGCTGCTCGTTGGCAACTCATTAAGCACAGAAACCCAGATTTCTGGAGCAAAATATGGAGTGTGTCTTGGCTCTGAGGAGGTCAGCAGGTTGGCCCAGGTTACCCCAGGATGCTGAGGACTTTGCTGTCACTCTCAGTCTCCCCCAAACACCACCAACGTTCACGATGCTCCCAAGAATCATGGATTTTTAAAAATTATTTAAAGCTATTGAAATGATTTAAAAACCTATCAGCTAATTATTTAACCATTCTTAATGTAAAGACACATGCATTTGGCTTCCCTGTGCTTTTCCCTGCTGGATTATTTTGTATTTCTCAGTGTGTGGTGTCATTATCCTGTCATAGACTAAAATTTTTTCTCCTTAATTTCTGGCATGACTGGCCTCCCTCCCACATTCCCCCTTTCTGTCTATTATGCTTTTTAAACTTTCTTTTTCCCTCTAATAAGGGATCTGGATGATGATATCAAAAGTTTGCTATTGCATAGTGAGGACACAGTTTATCTGCTCACAGCCCTAGTGCGTCCCTAGACTTCTCTGAAAAAGGGAGCTGCAGGAAAAAAAAACAAAACAAAACCATCCCCCAAAACAACTCTGCTCTTTAGCCTGTTGGGCCAAATTAGGCTCATCCAGGTCTCGTGGAAATGAGTGGTGAAGTTCAGTTTGCTCCTGAATGAGCACCAGGAAAACACTAGACTCTGATTCAGTGACGTGCAGTGATTTAGTGACTGTTGGGACAGAGTCAGAGATATATATATATATATGTGTGTGTGTGTGTGTGTGTGTGTGTTGTGCATGTGTATGTGTGTGTGTATATCTGTAACAATTTGGAAGTGTGGGGTTTTTTTGTTCTGTTATGTTGCTTTTCTCCAAAAAGCTCCCTGGAGTCTTTCCCACGGGGTGTCTCTCTCCGATTGCTGTCGTTACTTGGTGTTGTTACTGTTGAGACGCCCATCATCTGACCCTTCATAATCCCCGTATTGCCTTACACCGGATTGCTGGGCATACTTGGTGTATGCTACTGTTTGTCAATTTTAGACCGTGCCGCGCGGCTTGCAAGACTCTGGAAAGCGGTGCAAGGTTGTGTTACATCGGCACATTTTCCGACTCGTTCCGGTTAATGCGTTGGCACTTGGAAGCGGCATGGATTGGTAATAAAGTAAAATGAATGTGTGGGTTTTGTCAGCAAAAATGAAAGCTATAGATATTGCTGTTAAGTATTTGGCATCAGCCTGCGCCCCATCAATTACCTTAAAAATAGAACACATTTAAGGCACTCAAAGCATGTTTTGATGGCCTACTTAGAGTCAAAGTGACACCAGAGTCTACCCCTCCTGATATTTGACTTGAAAACCTGTCAGCCCTTCAAGACAGATAGGCTGGAATTGTTCAAGAAAGTGCACAGATGAGAAAAATCAATTAAATAGTCCCACTCTTAACTCTGCTGGCTTTCGTACAAGAGTTCATTCACACGTAAGCACTTGCCTTAGAAACAGCAACAAGTAAGAATTGTTCATTAATGAGCACAAGCCTTTTCTTCTGTCAGCACATAAGCATTTGCTCCTGAACTGCTTTTATTTAACACTTGTTAAGTACCTACTTAGCAAGAATTTTGAGCTCCTAGCCACTGGGATCACTTTGTGCAGATGTCAGCTGGACTCGAGCAGCCAAAATCTCTGTGTTTTTATTCCTATTTGGAGACCATGTTCAAAAGGCTGCTTGAATACCGAGGAATAACGAACAAAACAAAACCAGAGACCTAAAATAAATGTTGAGTTTGACTCTGATGCTGCCTGCAATCTCCATTTGCTCATCTCTGTGTTGAGACGGGTTTTAACGCAGCAGACTCAAACCCACGCAGAGCAGCCCTGTCATCGCTCCGTGCCGCTCGGGAGATGCAGCACGAGAGCTTTTGCTTCTCTAAGGTCCTCACAACCGATGGAGGACTCGAAACAGAATTTGGGGGGTTTTATCAGTGGTAGTGTGACCTATTCCTCAGCGATCTTTGCCGGCCCTGCAGCGAAGGCAGTGGAAGATTGTTAGCCTGGTCTGTACCGCATACCCTTCTCGTGCGCCTTTGGCAGCTATTTATCACCCGTGTCGATAAATCAGTTTCCAGAGGACCTCTTGGAGGGGAAGCATGTGAGGTCTCCGGGTCTCCAAGCAAGTTGTCATAGCATCAGCTGGAGGAGGGGTGTCAGGAGACACAATCATTGGCTTCACTGAGTAAAATTTGGCATCGGCATGATCTTTCCCTTTATGCAGCTTGTCAACTCGAACTGATGGATACCTCTAAATGCCTTGCTTGGTGATAGTATGACAGCAAAATCAGAGCAGCAGGGCCATTTTAGGGGAAGAAAACCCTTAGGTTTAGGTTTTAGGTCCCAGTCCTGTCCCCTGTGCGATGTGGATGCTGACCTGCTCTGAGCCTGAGATAATGGCTAGGCAAGAAGTAGTTTGGGGATGAAATAAGCTTTGTTCCTCCAGCGCTTGGCTGGTGCTGGCTTCTCAGCGTAGCCAAGAGATCTGTGCGGTCCTTGGCACGTTATCTATCAAAGCGCAGAGATTTTTGCCTTATTCCATGTTTCGTGAGGACTGTTTTAAACTGCTTGGGTGACGACCCCCTCCATGTCCCATCCAGATCTGAGTATCTAGTGGGACGAGTCCATCTTCCTTCACATGAATAACGCGGGGAGCTCTCTCGCGCAGACGAAGAGCGTCTGCACTTTGCTAGGGAGCAGCTGTGCGTCCCCTGGCCGGGCTGCCGGCTGCGTGAGTGACGGGACCCCATGAGCTGGGCTGCGTTGTCTCCGTTTCAGCGCGTGATGATACACCGGTGGTTGCTGTGGGCGGCGATTTGGTCTCTTCGGGGTGAAAGAAAGAAAGGAGATATATTGTTGTTGCTGCCTGGAATCATGTGCAATTCCCCAAACCTCTGGTGGAGCTGGGAGCGTTTGCTGGTGTCCCTGACAATGCATCGCTTTTCGAGACGCCGAGGTGGCGTCGCTCCAGCAAACGTCAGCTCTGCCTTTGCCAGATCTATCCCTGGCATTGGCTATGATCTGGAAATGCTGTTTTCCCTTCTGCCAATTCCAAACTCACAGTTCAGTAACGGATCCTAAGCTGATTTTTAACCATGTATTTGGTGTTAGAGTATGTTCCCGTACTGGAGAGGAATAATGACATTAGCCAACTCCTGAGGACCCTGGATCGATAACTGATAAAGGACCGTCTGTACAGTTACCTTGTCTTTCCAGCCTCCTTTCCCCTTACCTACTTATCTACCTGCTACTTGTCTTTCAGTGATGTTTTGCGTATCGTTGCTGAAACAACTTTGCACCGTTTGGTAACAGAGCACCGTGTACGGGAGCTCCCTAGTCCTGGGATTCTTGAGCAAGTAGCAAATTGGCATGGAAATAAGAGGTGATAGCAATGGAAGTCCCTTTGCCATAGAAAACACTTTGTCTTAAGAAAGACGAAAGAGTTAGTGATTATTCTGGAAAACTCTGAGACAAATACTTGCAAAGGTTACTGGGAAGAAGAAGGGAGTTTTGCTTTGGAGAAGACCTCTAGATGAGGCCATGCGCGTGTCTTCAGCGTGGAGGTGTCGTTTGACCCCTTAACGTGCTGTTTCCAGTGCACCAAAACACTAAGCAATGTGTTAGAAAAGGAAGTGAGTCCCATACTCAATGTAATTTATGGAGGAGACCTAAAGTAGGCAAAATGTGATACCCACCTTGGGATTCTCTAGGATTAGCACCCATGTAATTGGGAGAGGTGTCACAGGTCAGGCCTTCGATTTGCGTCTGGCATAGAAGATACCATTCCCAGAAGTATAGTATTTCCTAATCGCAATATGGGACAAGAGATATATTTCTACTTAGAAGAAAATCTGGCTTTTTAATCCCTGATAGTGTTCTCAGTATCCCTGTTTTCCCTCTCTAGAGGACTTCACAGGTTTGACCCTACTTAGCTTAGGAGATCTAACAAGATTGCAGCCCCAGATGGCCTGGCTGAAGATCACGGAAATATAAGAAGGTGGCCAGGGACTTTATTTACGGTCAAGAAATCAGCAAGCGATTTGTAACCACTGAATAGACAGTTTCTATGACCCAAACAGCATCGTCCGGGAGAATAACATACCAGCCACAGAAGAGCATTGATTTATTTGATAACATCAGGAAACCATTTATGGACTCTATTATGGACAGCAATTGCTGGGGGTTAAGAGCGCTAGACCAGGCAGATTGATGTGTGGGTCTGCTGTTGTGCTTGCTACTGCATAATATAAAACAAGGATGTCCCTTGAATATTGAAGGAGCATGGAGAACCATTACCTTCTTGGCTTGCTTTTTTGTTATTTTTTCCTTTACCATTTATTTTGTTCTTAAATTTTTGCCCTCTTAACTTCCATGTAACAGCTTTTGTTAAATGAAGAGCTTTGTTTTATGGCATTTTAATAGAGGCTAATGGGGCTTTGAATACCATGTTTTTTGTTGTTGTTAAACTCAGCAAAGAGAGACAACCGTCACGCAGAGACTATTTTGCTGCTGGCAGACTCCAGCAGAGCATGGTTTAGACTGCGATGAGAAATATGGCTTAAATTTCTTGGTTTCACAGCCTATTGTGTGCCTTTTCTTTTCCTATGAAAGATGCATTCATGGTTGCAATGTGAGGATTTGATTCGATACCCCCTGTAAGCAATATCTGAAAGGATGAAAGGAAATCCTGATAATCAAATGAACAGTCCAAACTGTGTCATACTGAAGCTGTGCTGTAGCAGAGAAATTACCAGCCCACGCTACTTGGCTTTTATGAAGCAGCCACAAACACAGAAGTGTCAGCGATACAGCTTGCTGGTTTGCTGTGTAAATTTGGCAGCATACAAAATATTCTAAACAGTGAAGTCTTCTCAAGCTAGAACAGAGACTTAAAGACAAAAATATTTTCAAATAATCTTCTGTAGTTATATCAGTTCTACAAGTACTAGCAAAGTATATATTTGTATTCACTAATTCTTTAAAAAAATAGTAACAAGTAGGGAAAAGATGAACCTTAGATGAAGTGCCAGCCACAATCTGTTGACAGTGCAGACAATGTCCTTGATAGAGTCAGGCCAGATGTATTTGTGCATGTCTGAATCTACTGACAGAGTCGCACATTAGTGACTTCAAAACAGAAACTTCATTTATCTGGAGTCCCTGAAGACCTCGGCTGGGATGAGGAGCCTAAAGACCCCAGCCCATGGAGCTAAAATACTCAAAATAGCTTTGCAGCAAAACACCCCAAAGTCTTTGTCCTGGTGTTATCTCCCCGGAGGGAGAATCTGATCGTGCCAATCATGGTGTTGTATGACTGATCAAGCCCAACAGGGATCACCACTAAAAATAGCATTATTCCTTCTCCAGGGACCCCGGCCACCCCACAGGACTTGGGCTGGTTTCTCCTCCGTTTGCCATCACCAAGATGGAAAGAAGGTATCTGCATTGCTCCTGGGCTGTGAAGAGCAGGGGGTTAAGCGGGGCTCCAGGCACTGTTGGTTCAGCTGCTTTCTCATGGCCATGCAACATGAGGTGGCAGAAACGTCTTTAGACCTGCACCCCTCAGTTTGCTGTAAAGCAGAAGAAAAAAGATAATCAAAATACTCCCTTGTAGTTAGGAAGCAGGGACAACACGTACTTGGAAGTCTGCTGTGATGGAGGTCCCTGCCCAGCGGGGCCGTCGAGCTGTTGGTGAGCAGCGCTGCGGCAGAGGGGTTGCGGCACCCAGGAGGCATCTGCCCCAGCTTCGCTGAGCGAGCTGCACCCGTGGGCTTGCAAGTAACCCCTGCCCCGTGCTAATTAGCGTGTCTGGGAGCCCCTGCCATCCTTCAGGCCTCACCATACCCCAGAGATCCCTCCCACCGAGCACAGGGCACATTTTGTACCGATTTTTTCACCTGCTTTTTCAAGTCTTGGATGATTTTTTGTTAAGCAAGAGCTGGCATTTGGGGAGCTCAGACAGCCATGGGACAGATGAATTCAATCAAACCCACCTTCAGTATTCAGCCAGGTTTTAAAACTCACCAAAGCCCATAAAACCAGGGGAAAATCCTGCACTCTTCAAAGAGCTGCCCACAATCCCCATTAAAGCCATTTTGAGATATTATCGATACACAGACCTTGTGCTGATTCTTCTTGCAGTATAGTATTTCGCACCACGTACGTCGCAGGCGATATTAATTTCACTCCGTGGGCCGGTGGCAATTCATGCGTACAGCGAAACATTCGCGGCAGGACGCCACGGGAATCCTCTAGAAAAGGGCCATCTTCTGCGTTGCTCAATGGGGACGCACCAGCTGCACCGAAATGTCAGAGGAGCCTGCACAGCTGACAAGTTGCTGAAAATGGAGCATGGCAGCATCTCCATAAATTCTCTTTATCCAGCCAAGTGCAGCTTAATATAGACTTAGTCTCCCTGTTCGTCTCCCACACTAAGAGCAGGAGCGGCCACAGCTCATGACCAAAACATGAAGTCGATTTAACCGAGCGAACTGCTGCTAGTGGGAAAATCTCTTTTAAATTGATCTTTTTCTTTAGGTTTAAATCAGGAGTACAGGAAGGAGAGGAGAACGAGCATGTCTGAACTCAGCCCAAACTCTGACGAGGAGGTTTGTCCCGAGGACATCGACGAGGATGAAATCCTTGCCAATCTGTCTCCCGAAGAGCTCAAGGAGCTCCAGTGCGAAATGGAGGTGATGGCTCCGGACCCGAAGGTCCCCGTGGGGATGATACAGAAAGACCAGACCGAGAAACCCCCGACGGGGAGCTTCGACCACCGGTCGCTCGTCGACTACCTGTACTGGCAGAAGGCGTCCCGACGCATGCTCGAGGACGAGAGAGTTCCCGTCACCCTCCTGCCCTCTGAGGTAACAAGCAAAAAACCACAAATGTTTATTAGGTGTCTGCTCTAGGATGTATTTTAAGAGTATAGCACTAGAGATTTTTGCTTCAGTTAAATAGCTTTAGCAGCATAGTCTGCCTCTGTTTCGGTTCCTTTCGTGTAGTACAGTAAGAAACCATGAATTTAAGTTCTCCCTAAAAGCCTCAGTAGTGACAGAGTCTAGCTTGGACTGGTGCTGGCATTCTTTTATTATTATTATTTTCTAAATCTTTACTTATGTTTTTCTCATATAAGTAAATCCTGATTTTGTTTTACTAGAGCAAATGACCAAGAAATTGTCATAAAACCAGTTCAGCAAACCACAACTCCAGTTTGTTTGACTTTGCCTATTTAGGAGTGCTATTCTGCTTTTCCGTAGAAAACTTACTTTAGTAAGTAAAAGACGAATGTAATAATAGGTGGAACTTAATGTCACGCTGGAAAAAAAAAAAAAGCCTATATTTTGGCCGTGTGAAACGCTCACTACTGAGCAAGCATGCAGGCTCCAGGGACGAGCGCAGCCTTTTTCAATGCAGTGCTTAAATTTACGCTAATATCCCTATGACTTCCAAACGAAGCTAAGGTCATGCTTAGATATTTTTTGGAATTAGGGCTATGTTTTACAATAAAATGCTAGAATTTGTTGCCCTAAGGGCAGAAGTGGTATTGTGACCGTTTTATCTGACTTTCTGTGAAACACAGGCCATGAAAGTGCCCTGGAGTTAACTCCTGGTCCAACCAGTGCAAATCTTTTAGGAAGACGTTTTGATCTGCATTAGCACAGCATTTCCCAGTGACGGAGAAATCACTGCCAAAAGTGCATCACTATCCCGTTGCAGAGAAATGTCCGCCTTCCCCAGATGGACGTCTCTGGAAAAACCCCTGCGTCTCCCCTCGCTCTGTGGCCGTCACTGGTGTTGGTGGCCGGGACGAGGCGCTCCCCCTCCCGCCGCGCCGGGGAAACGTGGGGCGGCCCCACGGCAGCCGTCCCGGTGCCCACGTGGAGGTTACGTGCCGTCTGGCGGCTTCAAACCGCTCCTCAGTGCTTGAACGCGTCTCAGAAGCTAAGAAAAGGATGCTAAAAGATATATATATATATATATCTCCTTTAGGAGGGTCTCTGGAGGGGGTGGACCCTTGCAGCGAAGCTGATTTTGCTGCTGAAGCACCGCCATCTCGCAGCAGCTGCTGCAGGGTCCAGCTCCCCGTCTCCAGACACACACACCCAACCCGAGCTCGCGTTGGGCTTCGTCTCCGGCAACCCTTCTCCTTGACTGTGGTGCTCTGGAGAGGCGCTTAGACCACGGGGCCTGTTGTCCTGCGCGCTGGCAGTGCAACGTCCCCTCCCAGGGCTTTCCGAGGCCGGGCAGATGGTCACCACTTATTCCTGGTGTTCACGGTGTGCAGAGCACGCTTTCGCTCTCGTCAGGGAAACGACAAAAATTACACAAAATGCAGAAACCGGCTTTGGCCCCGAGACCTGGGGGGCTCCGGAGGCAGTGGGAGGGTGTGCGAGGCGCGTGTGTCGCTGCCCTAAAGGGCAGACGTGAGATCCGGGCACCTACGGGCCACGGTGCTTTCGGTGAAATAATATTCTGTAACGTCAGGACACACAGGCATCTAAATCCATCTATTATAGTTTGACTTTAGCACAAAATAAACCTGGCAAAGCCACGTGCAGTTGCTTCAGCTCTGGGTTTTTGCCTTCCTCAGAGAAACGCTGCAGCGGAGGCTGGAGACAGCGCGGCTGAGGCCGGCAGCGCTGCTGGCAGGAGGCGGCCAGAGGCCGAGGGGAAAGAGAGGCACTACCAGAACGAGCACTTGTCAAACGCGCCAGCACGGTCTGCAGAGCCAAGCAAAGACGGGAGCGATAAGGAGATAGAGGAGGAGGAGGAGGAGGAAGCAGATGATGAAGAGGAAGATGATGAAGAGGAAGATGATGAAGAGGAGGAGGAGGAGGAGGAAGAGGGTGATGAGAATCAACCAGAGACGACGGAGACATACGCCAACGAAAACAGTCACAGAGTTCAGATAAGTAAGAAACTAGGTACAGACTCAGAGGAACTGGCAGAAAAGCAAGATGAAAGTGAAAAGAAAATATCAAAATTAAACATCCCCAAAAAGTTAGCACTAGATACTAGCTTCATAAAGCTAAGTGCCAGACCCTCAGGAAATCAAACCAATTTAGAAGAGAGTTTGGAGAAAGTCCGAAAGAACAATCCGGACGTGAAAGAGCTCAACCTGAACAACATAGAAAACATCCCCAAAGAAATGCTGATAGACTTTGTAAACGCGATGAAAAAGAATAAGAACGTAAAAACGTTCAGCCTGGCCAACGTGGGAGCCGACGACAACGTTGCCTTTGCGCTGGCCAACATGTTACGTGAGAACAGGAGCATCACGACCTTAAACATCGACTCCAACTTCATCTCGGGCAAAGGCATCGTCGCCATCATGAGGTGCCTGCAGTACAACGAGAGCCTGACGGAGCTGCGCTTCCACAACCAGCGCGGCATGCTGGGCCACCAGGCCGAGATGGAGATCGCCCGGCTGCTGAAGGCCAACCCCACCCTGCTGAAGATGGGCTACCACTTCGAGCTGCCGGGGCCCCGGATGGTGGTAACCAACCTGCTCAGCAGGAACCTGGACAAGCAGCGACAGAAGAGGCAGCAGGAGCAACGGCAGCAGCAGATGAAAGAGCAGCGAGAGCTGATAGCGATGCTGGAAAACGGACTTGGGCTGCCTCCTGGGATGTGGGAAATGCTGGGGGGGCCGATGCCGCAGCCCAGGGCGTGTGAACCTCCGCCGGCGCCGAAGCCGCCCGTCCCCACCTCCGCGTCCCCGAGCAGGAGGAAGGAGAGCGCGAGGCAGCCGGCCCCCGAGCAGCCGCCCCGGGAGCAGCCCGTCAGCTACCGGGTGGTCAAGCTCAAGAAGACGCAGCGCAAACCCACCGTGTCCAAGTACGTGGAGCCCACGGAGAAAACCAACCTCAAGGACGTCATCAAAACCCTGAAGCCGATCCCCAGGAGACGGCCGCCCCCCCTCGTCGAGATCACCCCGAGAGATCAGCTCCTAAACGACATTCGTCAGAGTAACGTTGCTTATCTTAAACCGGTAGGTGTGTAGAGCAACGGTTCCGGTTTGGGGGATTTTCATGGTATTTAGGCACCCGACTCTGAACCGGCTCATCGCCGCCCCAAAACACAGGAACACTGCGGGACGTGGCCCCTCTCCTGGCACTGTCGTCTTCCCTGTGGCCCATCCGCCATAAGACAGTGATTAAACTCGGCTTAAAGAAATCAGAGATAGCAATGACCAACGTGGGAAGCTGGAGGGAGATTTCAACCTCTTACACACCGCAGTCAGGTGAAGGGAAGGAAATTCCCTCAAGGGGTAAACAGAAAGCCAGGATTAACATAGCAGTAATAATACATTCCTTTTTATGACATGAAAATATTACTGTAGTAGCTGTTTCAGGAGGGCAGCAGGAATTGTTGTTTTACTGATTCTTCTATCATGATGCAGACCTTAATATATAGTTAGGCTGTCCAAACGCCTGCATAGTAAAGACTTTGTCTTTTTGGTAGCACTTTTCTTATTTCGCTTCACTCTACATACGGAAGCGTTGTCTCCTGGCCCATTTGATAACTCCCGGCCACCCGCTCCTGGGGCACCCGGGATTGTTGGTGGGGCCCTGGGCCAGCGCTGTGCAGCTTCAGCACCCTACCAAATGCTCTGGCAAACCTAGAGAAAGGCTTTAGGGAAGTAAGAAGGATGTTTGACATGAAATTGAGCTTTAGTGTGAGGAAAATTTACCTTTTAAAGAGTCATTTTCTTTATGTGGGGCTATAACGGTGATGCTGCAAAAGCCCTTGCTGCAATGTTTTTCCGTGTGTTTGAGCCTATGCATTACATTTTGACCTGTAACTACAGGATAGGTAAAAATGGTGTTTTCTTGGCTGCCTGAACACGTAACACATTTTAGCAGTTGTCTAAAAACATTTCAGCTAAAATAGTTCATTCTCTAATATACTAATTTGCTGCAAAAGGTGCAAATTGTATTCTTATTTTTCATTATCAGGTTTTAAAAGTTGTTGATAAGCTGATAAAAATAAGCAAGGAGGGTCAAAGGGCAAACTCAGCTGGGGCAGAAACAGATACAGCTACCCTAAAACCTAGCCTAGATGCACAGTCTGCACATTTGCTTCTGCCTGCGTGACCACGTAACAAGGAGTGAATTATTTAGGGATCCTCCGCTACTGGATTTTTGGAGTCAGTTCTCTTATTTAAATTAACAGCAAAATTCTGGAGCTAACAGGGAAAAAAAACAGATTCATTAGCAGCAATATTGGAGCAAAATTATAGGAAGAAAGTAAAAAGACCTAAGAATGTTTTTATACTCACTTGTAAGTAAATGTTTCAGTGAAAGCGCTCACAGCAACTCAAATGCAAATCTGAGTTAGGTTTCTTCATATTTTTGAGAATTTAAGCCCCAAACTGTGAGAAGCCTCTTGATGATGCTCTTACCTGGATACCAAATTCACAAGCCACTTTTCAAAATGTTGGCCATCATGTTTAACCTTCTGCTTTCCGAAAATGTTGTATTTCCTTGCATCGTACCATTCTCTGAGAAATACAAAAAGCCAACGGATCTGTTTGAAGCTGGTGATGTCAGTGTAGCTGTTTGTGCTGCTAACACGAGGGAAAGAGGGCAGGAAATCCTTCATAAATTGAAATGGTCAAATTCTCTTTCATAGTTCGTATTTTAATAATGACTTTTTTGTACCATGAGTCACATTTTCCTTTCATTTATATCTACCAACAAGTAATTATTCCCTCTGTAATTTTGGAGAGAGTAGTTTGTCCTGAAATTTTTAGAGGGACGGGTCCTGCAGGGACCTCTGCCTCCTGATCGGGGTTTAACACCACCACCTGCCCCCATGTTTTTCTGTCTGGGTTTTTGATAGCAAGAATGATTTGGCTGCAGCCAGGGCTTATCCTCAGAGCAGTTCCTTGCCCTTCTGGATCTCAGTTTGCTTTGTATTTTGGTTACCTTGTCTAAAAAGAAAAGAGCTGCTTTTGTATAGGACACACACTGGGTAGGTCACCCAAAAAGGGGCTTGCAATTGCATGTTGGGGTAGGGGATTTTCTCACCTGCGAAAAACTCTCTCATTGCTGCTGCATTATTTCTTTTCCTCTCCCTTCCTTTTTTCCAGGAAAAGGGAAGGATGACAGTGCTCTTGCTTTTCAGGCAAGGCGCAGCCCTTTGCACGGCGAGGATTAGGAGACCTGCGTGTTAGCGGGTGCCAGGGAGCAGTGGTGTTAACCCCAGCCATTCCCTGTTTATTAGCTCCCCCTCAAAATCCTAGCAGGATTTTATAAACAGAAGTTACAGGCTTTGGAGCAGAGGGTTTTGTTGTTGACGTTTGATACTTCAGAATTTGCTTCTGAAACTGTGCTGGGGAGAGCTGGAAGTGACGGCGCTCGCACAGGGAAGGATCCCCATCTCGAAAGCTGACCCGGCTCCTTTTCCATACCATTTTCATTTCCCTGGGTTCAAATGGGAATGTTCCTTTTTTCCAACGGCCTCTGGCCAGGAAAAGCTCATTGCCAGCTGCCAAGAGCGCTGCCGCGGGGGAAGCGGCAGAAGGTGCTTCCAGGCAAATCCCAGGTCTCTACGACACGGCCGATCCGGGATGAGGATGCGCAGGGAGCTGCGTCTGGATGCAGCCTGCAGGGCTCAGCCAGCTTGCGGTTGGCCTCTGTTCATCACTGAGGTCAATCAGTGGTGCTTGGATTTAACTACTTCTTCATAAGATAAAGAAGTCAGTATATTGTGCATGTGCTTGTTGAGGTTTAGGGACACTTGGAGAAGAAAAAAGGTGGGAGGAAGTGCATCCAAAAAGCAGAGCAAGTTTAAACTCTGCATCCTTCTGTATTGCTCACAGCTGCTCCCCCATACGAATGCTCAGTACAAGCAACTGGTCTCAGTGCTTTCCTGTGATGCACAGAAAATACAGAGCTCTGTAAAGAGCTTCCCAGCAGCCTTCTGCAGCTCAGGGCAGATCCCTGCAAACCCAGTCATCCCGGGTCCCCCCCTGTGGTTAGCAACCGTGACCTAGTGATGAGACTACGGGACATGAAGGTGAATTCATGGACTGTCTTAAATGGGCCAGTTCATAACAGTTGTTATTACAGTGTAAAGATAAAGAAATGCCATACACTTATTGATTTTTTTTTTCATCTGGGCAAATGACTTGAAGCTTGGGTGTGTGGCATTAGTATTTTATTCTCATCTGCCTGTGTGATCTTGATAATCGTGTAATTGCTGTGATACCCTCGGCTTCACCTCTAAAATGGGGCTTTACTGCTTGAGCGAACCTGGGTGTTCGTTTGCTCTGTGTGGTGAGACTCGTTGCTTGCAAGAAGAATTACTGGGCTTTAACCTGCAAACATCAAGTGCGGAACTACAAACAAATTTTGATCCTTTTACAGTTTCTGAAGGTTTATATTAACCTAAGCTGGCTTTGGAAATAAGACTGGGAAATATCCTCCTTGTAATATTTCTTTATTTTCCTTGTCCAGGTGCCATTGCCAAAGCAGTTAGAGTAAGAGACCAGACGGACCTGAAGAAAACAACTTGGAATAAAGACTGTGCAAGTTTTGCTTACTATTGTTGCACCAGATGTCTTCTTCAGAAGCCAGGTGGTATACATGACTCTTTGGGAACAAAGCTTGCAACATGCACTTTTGTAAGTGTGATGAAAAGGCTGGAATGGGAGAAGTCAGTGTTAAGAGTTTCCATCAGCTATCAAACAATCGTGGTGCCATCTGTCTGCCAAATGGATCCAAGGCTCCAGTTTGCTGCGGGAGTTATTTTCTCAGAGGCATCAATAACCCTAAGTCTGTATGGTTTGTCAGTAAACAACTTTGCTTCCATGTTGTCCTTCTACTGTCACATTCTCCAGGAACGTGTTGTGCTTTATCTTATCTTTTTTTCCACAACATGCTCCTTGCTTTACTCTCCTGTCCATGAGAAATGCATTTGGTTTCTGTGTAAACAGCTTTATTTTTTAGGCTCAGGAAACAGAAATGAAATAAAAGCTCCCTCCATAAGATGTGTGCAGCACTTCCATGGCTAACAGGTTTACAGAACAGAAGGACTACTGTCTCTGGAGCCAAGAAGAAAAATTCAAGGCATAGGACATTGAACACAAAGGCTTGATGGTTTCAAGCTACATGTATTACAGAACACATTGTAGCTGGTATTGTACTTGGTCAGCATATAAAAGAAGATGCCATGATCTGTTTTGAGAGCTGTAATCTTCATTCCCCATGATGCATCTCTGTGTTTGATGTAACCCTTAATCCTTTCTCCAGTGCCACATTACAGCCACCTTAGAACGCATCTAAATGCCATTTCAGATCACTCTCTACATTGCTCCTTAACTGGCTGGATGATAAGTCTTATCCCCCCTTTTGTCATGGGCTTGATAAACTGATTATTCCTTCCAGTGGGGGTGCAAATAGCATGTCTTTCCCCTAAGCAGTGGTGAGAGATGGGCTGGAGCTCATGGGGTTAACCATCTTACTACATTTGTCTTACTTCTATCTAATTTTGTTTTTGCTTAATATTGTGAAAAAAATTTTCCTTTTTCAATTGCGTTAAAAACTTTTGCTGCAAGCCTCCCTTCTAAACCAACTATAGAAATGCCACAGTCCTGTGGAATACATCTCCATGAGATCAATCTTTTTTTAGTAATTTAAAGCTATATGGCATATTCCTGTAAGAATGTCATCTTTTGTGTTCCTACTCCTCCCAGCAAAACCTTTCCTTCAGCTAATGTGCATATCCCCTGCCTTCATGTACCTGATACATGTTCTTAACATGCCCAGCTCTCCAGGTCACTGCAGGATTGCCCTCAGGTGGGTGTCTTCTACCCCTCTTAGCCATGTTCTTCTAGTAGTTAAATCCCAGTCTTGTTCAGGTCTAATGTGTATTGTACACTTCTCTTCCCATCCCTGCATTTTTGGTATCGCTACTGATAAAACAGGAATGAAGGCAACATAATGTTCAGGACCTCTCTGAATCCAAGACTTCCTTTTATCTTTAGCTTAAACTTCTGTCTTTGTCCTTTCTGTGTCTGTTACCTGGTTGCTTTCAAATCCCTCACTATAGCATCTGTCTCCAAACTTCTAAAAGCTCCCTCTCTGCTGTACTTCTGTCTGCAACTTTAATGCTGCAGCCATGGGAAACATGGTTGATGGATTGCCTAAGACCCAGCAAGCAGTTTTTAAGACATGACAGTATCATGTAAGGTGGAGGGGACAGCTGCTATCCTGAAGCAGAGAATCAAAAAGGAAGTACCATTTTTCACTGCACCTCTGCTTCTTACAGACCTCTCTTTTGTAAAAAGATAGGAAGTGAGAAACAGGACAGCCTCTTTCCTTTAAGAAAGGGAAGTAAGGTGGTGCTTTAAAACAGCTTCTCCTGTGGAGAGAAGTGAAGGGACTTCACTGTTGTTGTTGCAACAAGTGAAGGGAGCACAAAAAGCAGCTACCCTAGGGCACTGGTAGAGCACACTCTCTCCATACTGGCTTCCATGCCACACTTGCATAGCTAAGAAGTAGCAAAGAACCAGGTGGGAAAAGGAAGTAGAGATGAAAATAAAATAATGCTTTAGAATTGCCAAATCAAGCAGCCAAGTACAAATCACTGCTCCACCCAGAAGGAGTCGAGCAGCAGTGCGTGTTCTGTGCCTTGAGCATGGGCAAGTATTGTAAGGGTAGTTAGAGCAGGCCATGTCAAGCCCCAATTCAATACATCTTCTCTTTGTGAGCAGGAGCTTAACAACCATAAAAGGAGGGAGGCAGCCTGATAGAAAGACCGCAGTAGTAGCTTAGATGCGGCACAAAGTTGACTTCCTAGCTGCATTCAAGGTACAACTCCCAGTAATCCTAGAAGTGGGGAGAAATACCTCTTAGGTACTTAACGGGGATTTTATTTTAATTAAGGTATTGTTATATAAGACTGAAGCAGCATGAATAAGTGCTTAAATACTCTGCTTCTGGGGAGAAGCCTTTGTATGGATGCAGAAGTCATGCACAGAGGCCTCTTATATTTCACCAAAATTATTCCAGACATGGAGCACCCCAGGAATTCATTGCAAGCATAAGCTTGTGCCTGAACATCTAACACCACAGTAGGCACTTCTACCAACCGTGGGAGCTGAATACACAAGCCTCAGGTATGGTCTCTTTTCATAATGTAAAATAAATGCACTCAGTAATCACCATTCGAGTTTATTTTTCTTCACAAATGTGCAGTTTTTAAAATTCAATAGTATGACTGAGTTATAGGCTACTACCTTCTTTAAGTGTGGTAACAGTTTTCATAAAACAAAGACCATGCGCTACAAGTGAGGAATAGGCCACTGAATCTTTAGCTGGAATATACACAGACATTTTCAATAAATACTGATCACTTTATAACACTTAAATGGAATGACATTTTCAGATTTCTACATAATCCACTATGAAAATGACATGGGTAAGTCACATAAAAACTTCAACTTTAAGGATATTTGCTTTATCGTTAATTAAACTAGTTCCTTTGTTAGAAAAGAGAAATGCAAGAATATTTGAAATGGAGTGTCACCTGGAAATTTTTCCCCCTTATTTTTGGTACCTATTATCAAGACAGAATTCCATCAAAGCTGGCAGTTAAAAATATATATAAAAAGAAAAAAAAAATCCCCCATACCACTTGCAAGAGTTGTTGCAGGCAGACAGATCTTAATGAATTTGGAATGGGTTTCCAAAACTGTATCTTGACATTTATTGCTTTTACTTGTAAACCTGAAATCCAGTTCATTCCTTTGAAGAGTGCCAGAAGAACAGAGTTGGCGAGATGCATGTTTTAGCTTGTGTCTTTGCGTTCTGGTTAATAAGAAAAAAAGAAAGAGACCCACACACAAATCACCACACACATACACCTTCATCTACAAAACAGCCTTGTAAGACTAAAGCAGAACAAGGTAAGTCCTAAAGTAGCAGTGTTTAAAAACACCAATAGGGTAGAATCCTAGCTAGTCTAGTTTAATCTGCAAATACTCTTTCTCCTTGTTTTTAGCTGCAGTTTAGGTATTATGTGAGGAAGTTCTGGCTCTTCTGTGAAGAAGAGCTGTTTTTGCAGATCTCAACAGAATCAAGATTTCAGAGAAAAAGGTGCGCTTTACTGGAACCAATAGATGCATGGTACCATGTATATTCTACATGCTTAAATCTATTTAGACCATTTCAGACTGCTAAAGGAAGAATGTGAGGTGAGAACAAGAACCCATACTCATTGCAAGAAGAGAGTTGCAGTTTCACTGTCTGCCACTTGAGCTAAGGACATGATCTCACTACAGACCACTTTAATTAGGGGTTTTAGGGATGCAAGAGATGCCTACTTTTGATACATTCCAGCTCCCCTTGAAGTTTGCCAGCTTAAAGGTGCTGCATGGTATAATAAATTGGCTGAATTGCCATCGTGGAGCACTGAGACAAAAGGGGTGTTACTCTTATTAACAGACAAATCTGCTACAAAGACAGTTGGAAAGACTGCATTCCACAGGGCTTCCATCTCTTGCCCCCTCCCCCGCCAGCAAGAAGAGACAAGCAAATAGGTTTAAGTTAGTATGTATTCGTGTAAACACCAGAACATTTTACAATACAATAGAAAAGTTACTCTCCTTATATTCTTAGGGGAGCCCTGAATACCTTGGAATACCTGTATCCTGCAAGTATTAATCTGTGCCACATGTGCATTTCCTGCTTTGTACACCAACTGAAAGCAAGCTTGAACAATAGTAAATAGCAACTACACTCCTGCAACAGGTAAAAATGCTGTGTTATAGTTGTTTATTCCTTCACTTTAGATATGTAGTCAGCCAGTTTGTTGATACTCTCCTCCTGCTGGTCTAGAGCATCCAGTATGATGCCCATAGGGGTCTTCTTCAAACCAATTCCTTCCATTTTGTTCTCCAGTTTGTTCTTTATGTTCCGGAGCCTCAGAGAAGCATGGACGAACATCACTGGATAACAGAAATGCACTGATTAATTGTTCATGCCGAATGAAGGCATAGTTCTTATAGCATCCATCTTAAGACAAATTCAAAGCCACACTATCATTTGAAGAAGCTGAAGTCCAAATGGCTTATATAACTGTAAGTACCTGTTCAATATTCTTTACATATCTCAAACAGTAATAACGTTAAAGACAGTTTGTGCCGTTTTGTGCTCTTCCACTCCACCCCCGCCAAGGTTTGTTTTGGAATATTTTAGATAATGAAATAGTAAAGCCAAGAGCCAACTTAGACTCTGCAGACTTACTTGGGAAGGCTGAAGTCTCCTACTCCTCAGCCCCCCAGAGAAGCAAAAAATACTTACAGAGCAGAGGAAGCGTGATCCCAAACATGAACACCATGACGTCTCCCAGGTAGGAAATCAAGAAGTAGCTAGACAGCATAATGGTCACTACAAATGTAGTTGGGTACTGCTTCTTCAGCTTGCGGAGTATATCCTTGTTGTGCGACACCCACACAAACCCCATGAACACCAGCACCACCACAGTACCACCAATAAGCATGTTCAGGGGACTCAGAAATCTGGAGAGGAGAGACAAAAAAAAAGTGTATTTCAGAACTTTCATTATTTGTGTCCATATATTAAACACACAGCTCACTGGATAACTTAGTTACTAGGGAGATAAAGCATTGAAAAGTCAGTCATTGTCAGTGTCAAAACCTTTATCAACCTCCAATTTTTACACAGAGGCTAATAAAGCAACAAGTGCAACGGAACAAGTAATGCTTTGCAGTGAATTAGCACATTTAGATGATCTTGGTCTGTATGTTCTCTCTGTTAGCATAGTTCAAGAAAATGAGTGTCTGTAGCATTTCATTCCTAGAAACGCTTACCACCAGAACACCTCCTGCCTGTGCAATGCATTCCCTTGATTTCAGACCCAGAATCAGCAAATCCCAACGGCAGATGGAGCCAGCCATCAATTGCACAAGGGATTGATCTTTTCCCTACACATGCGCCAAAACAAGGCTCAGCCCAGACCTTCACAATGACTAGCTTTTCATGTTATCTTGTCTAGAATCTCAAAGAGAAAAAGGAAAGGGGGGGTGTTGAGTACAAAAAATTGTTTTAAATGCTCTTATATCTTCAACACCAACAAAGTTTGATGCATAGCATTCATGTCAGAATGAATACCTGGAAATAACTCTACAGCAAGAAGAGAATGAAAGTAATTCTCTATCCCAACACCAATGTGGATTAGCTTCTCTGCTCAAGGAAAAGGACTGGTTACAGCAAACCTACATCAGGTCTTTGATAACACTATGACGCTGATACAAGTTGTTATACTCATTCCCTTGCCAAGTCAGCATTAGATTCCGGGGGAACTTTAGAGTAAACTGAGGAAGGGTTGTGTGGGTGGGGAAGGGAAGGATTTCCCAACAGTTAGGATTCCAGAAGATACTTAATGAGAACAAGGGTTAGAACCTGGACTTTCACCCCTTATTTAACTTCCACTTTACTGTTCTGAATAATCCCTCTTCTTGGTTTATACCTGAAAGAATATAAATTTCTATGGACCTGCAAAAGGAGCTTACCACCACCAGCACAACAGATGCAAGCCCTGGCCCAAAAAAGCATACTCAAGAATCAGGAGGAACAGCATAATAGGATAATGATCTTGCAGGAAGTATGAGAAGAGCCAGGTTTGGCAAGAGGGCCACTGTTGAGGTTTGTATTCTATTATTGTTATCAAGTAAACCTAGCCATCGGGTGGGAACAGCTTTGGACTATAAACAGTATGTGTCCCTTTTTTTGGACCAGGGTGAGAACATCACCTGCTCAAACCACTTTCCCAAGTATTTTAGAGGTTGTTTTGTCCTCAGCTTTCAGCTGTGACTTTGCTTACCTTGTTCGTATACTTTGCACAAAATCCACACTATTATATTTCAGTTATACATTAATAAGCTATGTGATTTCATGAGCCCTCTGATTTACTTGCTTGTATGTGCACTTAGCTAATTACATTGCTGCTGAACACTCTCAGGTGCTGCAACTATCCCAGCAGTGTAACGCTGCTCAGATAAAGCCAAATGTCATTGAGATTTATTCTTCTAGGCTTTGGAGTTGGTCTTACTTTTCCAAAGCTAATAGATACAATGAGTCATTACTCTGCAGCACTGCTGAAGAGGATGCTATGGTTTGTGGTCTCTGCTTGACATCCTGCAGCAGCAGATGAAATCTGTTCCTGGGCTGGTAAGCTGACACTGTACCTACAGTGCCAGAGAGTGCTCTCCTAGAGAAGGAAGAGCCCTAAGAATCATTTCCAGGCAGAGACTGCCTCTTGATTCTTTAAGTCAGTTGTGCCAACAAAAGATGGGACAACTGGATGGAAATAGATTAAAATTCAAGCTGGTTCCCCACCTGCTTCTGCTACTCATGCTGTAGCGCCAGCATGGCTTTTAGGAAATGGTGATAGGGCAGATCTGCTTGTTGCATCTGAGTCACTCCCTGCAGCCAGCCAGGTTATATTTAGCTCTGAACTGTCAATCTTAAGTTTCCAGGCTGGAAAAAGTGAACAGCATTGCTCTGGAAAGCAGTCAGTTTCATCTGCGCTCCCCTGCAGCAGGAGGAGGTGACCCTTGACTGGACTACTCCGATGTCCAATTTATATAAATACTACCACATGTACAAGATTCTTGAGGCAGAAGTCATCTCTAGTTTCCAACTAGTTTTGAACAGAAGTGGCCAAACTCAGTCAGGCAGCTTGCAATAACCATGTTTCTCGTTCCCGAAAATCTACTGATAAGCTAATGCTGAAGGGAATGAAGGGCAGGGCAAATCTCCGCTCTGCCACATTTTCCTCTCAATGTTTTATCTTCCCCACCCACCCCTCCAATATAGTTACAGCTTCAGACACTGATGGAGAAGAGCAACCTTCCCATATTTAGAAGCAAGGACTGAAGACTTCTCTGCTCTACATTTCTTTCCTATACAGGTTCTGCATAACTGACTGGCTGTAAGGGACATAAAGGGGAGGTGGGGGAGTCTACAACATAAACCCCTCCCCTCCCACAAATTCAAAAGATCCTACTTTCCTGGGGAAAGTTAATTGAATTACATGTTTTCTGAAGTGGGCTGCATTCCAATGCATACAAAGAAACAGTGAAGTATCAAATGAGGTTATTCAGAGCCACATGAAAACAGATGGAGATAGCAGTTGCCACTGAAAATTGGTATTCAAATTATTAGCCATGTGTCCACAGACTTCAGTACTGTTGAATACAGTAATGCGTAGTGTTTCCACATGCCAAACTCCCCTTTATTGCTTGAATTGCCCACAGATGCAGTGTAATTCACAGGGCTACCCAAGATTTTACCAAATATTACTACATAGAAGCTTCTTCTCTGCCAGTGGCATTTGTCAGGAAGGCAAACTTCCATTATCCATTTTCACTCAGATCAGTTGGCATAACCCTTTCAGCAGTACAATAGCTAAGCACTAGAAAGAAAAAACACAGGCAAATTATTTCAGAACACCAGTGTCTGGGGAAAGCAATGCTGTATGAGGATCAGTATAAGGTACAAGAGCCCTAGAAGTCACCTTATAATAGAACCACTAACATTGATATTGACCTTATTTATATCCAGATAAAATCATAAGCCAAATTCATGCTTGGACAAGAAGGCTGGAAGTCTTTCAAAGCTGCAGAGACAAGGCAAGTGA